>NC_138292.1:28825000-29357500 GCF_965601325.2 Salmo salar
TTAAGATTAATGATAACCGGTCTAGCTATGACCTGTAACCTCCACAGCCCAGTGCCTGCAATTAAGATTTATGACACTCTACAGGAGTTACAGTTTTTTTACAATCACTTTGGCACTAATTTCAGAACCTTGTGGTCATTTTTCAAAACTCTAGACACAAAACTCAAAACGATCATCACTTGTAACACAGGCTGTCCAATGTTCAAAACATTGCATTGTGCATTCATATCTTCAAAGAAACCTTGCACTTGCAGAATCATTGATTCAAATAACTAATTTATCATGAAATACCATAGGAACATTCATTTAGATCATCCACACACAAGATACCGATAGTTTCACTGTGTAGTTGTTCGTACAATCATTAAATATTGTAGTACAAAATATGTGATACATGTTTCATTATGGCACTACACGTAAATACATCACTGTAAAAGGACTAGTAGAGAGAATACTACAGACACAGTGGAATTATTGAACAAAATCTGAAATTTATTGATGAAATACAATAAAATCACAACATAGGTTCCTTTGAATCAAAGCAAAGATAATTAGCTACAAAAAAAGAAAAAACTGTTAAAGGTCAACTGCAGTGTTCCTCACCTGGCTTACTGTAAAAAGCTAAACAAAGGATTGATTACTGTACTTCTATATTTCCACCAACCCTGTCTTGTGGATTTGGCCACAAGTTCTCATCCACATCACAACGGATGTTTTCATTAGCCAAACATCTTGGGAAGAATCTTCGGGCGAATCCAGGCCTGACACTGGTCTGCCGTGATGTCATTGCATGCGTCCTCAATGGCCTGGAGAAGGGCGGCTTGTTCGTGAGGGCGCCTATCATATACCTTCCACCTCCATGTGGAGAAAAATTCCTCAATCGGGTTAAGGAAAGGAGAGTATGGGGGTAAGTACAGGGTGGTAAATTGTGGATGGGCCTGAAACCATGCTTGCACCATTTGAGCTTGGTGGAACCTGACATTATCCCACACAATGACATAGGTCATGCCATCAGCTCTACAGACCTGATTTAGCTCATCAAGGAAGGTTACATTCGAACAGCGAATCATGTGGCTGCCTGCAACTCAATATATAGAGTATATAGAGTAGAGAGCTTTAGATGTCGTTCGACCAAACATTACAACGGGCAAGATGCGTAATCTAAGCAACTTTGACTGTGGTGTGATTGTTGATGCCACACATGGTGATTACAGCATCTCAGAAACAGCTGCCTTCCTGGGATTTTTACACACTACAGTCTCTAGAGTTTACAGAGAATGGTGCGATAAACAAAACACATTCAGTGAGCGGCAGTTCTGTGTGCAAAAACACCTTGTTAATGAGAGAGGTCAGAGGAGAATGTCCAGACTCATTCAAGCTAACAGAAAGGCCACAAATGCTCAAATAACAGCTGTTTAAAACAGTGGTGTGCAGAAGGGCATCTCTTATGGTACAACACTGTGAATAATTCAGGCTGTTGTGGAGGCAAAAGGGGGTCCTACCCAGTACTAGATAGGTGTACCTAATAAAGTGGCCAGGAGTGTACAGTAATGTCAAATCTGAAAACACGGTCTGGAAAAGTGGTACATGGACCATAGAAACAGTGTCTGATAAAGAATGATGATGAAATATTACAGCCATAGATAATGTAGTCCAATTGGTTCATATTCCATGGTAATTGGTGTCAATGGATCTCATTATCCTGAAACTTTCATGATCTAAACATGGAATTATTGTTTGTCAGTTTCCATAAAACTATGCATTAAGAGTAATGCAACAGTTACTTATCATTTGATCAGTTGTATCAATTGATAGTTAGATGATTGTAATGAAATGAATAGACTGTCATCTCAAATGTAATGTGTGAATTGCATTTTGAAATGGTAATACTTTGATGTTAAGTTGTGTCATTTTGAACAGGTGATTTTAGTTCAATGAACAAATGAACTTAGCTTTATGTGTATTGTATCCAAGCAATTGGAAAAAGTGTTAGAGTTTTGAAAAATCTGCATTTTGATCATTGGTTGTGAGTTTTGTGTCTAGAGTTTTGAAAAATGACATCAATGTTCCGAAATTAATGCCAATGTGATTGTAAAAAACTGTAATAAGCATTAGATATCTAAAGTGTGTGAGACTGGAATGTATTATGCATCAGCTGAGGCCATTATCATCTGAATAAGACTGCTGCATTCTACAGAATGTGCCCAATGTCGTTCAACTTGTTGCTCCATCTTAAATAAATATTAATGGTTAATAAACACAGCCTCTTTGGTGACTAATACACATTGGCCTTAGGATAATACTGTTTCGTCTGAGATGAAATGATTCTCAGAGAATAAACACAGGGAGCACCATGAGACACTATACTAACTAACACATGCAGTTGAAGTTAGAAGTTTACATACACCTTTGCCAAATACATTTAAACTCAGTTTTTCACAATTCCTGACATGTAATCCAAATAAATATTCCCTGTCTTAGTTCAGTTAGGATCACCACTTTATTTTAAGAATGTGAACTGTCAGAATAATAGTAGAGATTTATTTCAGCTTTTATTTCTTTCATCACATTCCTAGTGGGTCAGAAGTTTACATACACTCAATTAGTCTTTGGTAGCATTGCCTTTAAATTGTTTAACTTGGGTCAAATGTTTTGGGTAGCCTTCCACAAGCTTCCCACAATAAGTTGGGTGAATTTTGGCCCATTCCTCCTGACAGAGCTGGTGTAACTGAGTCAGGTTTGTAGGCCTCCTTGCTCGCACACGCTTTTTCAGTTCTGCCCACAGATTTTCTATAGGATTGAGGTCAGGGCTTTGTGATGTCCACTCCAATACCTTGACTTTGTTGTCCTTAAGCCATTTTGCCACAACTTTAGAAGTATGCTTGGGGTCATTGTCCATTTGGAAGACCCATTTGCGACCAAGCTTTAACTTCCTGACTGATGTCTTGAGATGTTGCTTCAACATATCCACATCATTTTCCTACCTCATGATGCCATCTATTTTGTGATGTACACCAGTCCCTCCTGCAGCAAAGCACCCCCACAACATGATGCTGCCACCCCCGTGCTTCACGGTTGGGATGGTGTTCTTTGGCTTGCAAGCCTCCCCCTTTTTTCTCCAAACATAACAATGGCCATTATGGCCAAACAGTTCTATTTTTGTTTCATCAGACAAGAGGACATTTCTCCAAAAAGTACAATCTTTGCCCCCATGTGCAGTTACAAAACGTAGTCTGACTTTTTTATGGCGGTTTTGGAGCAGTGGCTTCTTCCTTGCTGAGCGGCCTTTCAGGTTTTTCATTTTTTATTTTTTTATTTCACCTTTATTTAACCAGGTAGGCTAGTTGAGAACAAGTTCTCATTTTCAACTACGACCTGGCCAAGATAAAGCACAGCAGATTGACACATACAACAACACAGAGTTACACATGGAATAAACAAACATACAGTCAATAATAAGAAAACAAAGTCTATATACAGTGTGTGCAAATGAGGTAAGATAAGGGAGATAAGGCAATAAATAGGCCATGGTGGCAAAGTAATTACAATTAAGCAATTAAACACTGGAATGGTAGATGTGCAGAAGATGACTGTGCAAGTAGAGATACTGGGGTGCAAAGGAGCAAGATAAATAAATAAATACAGTACGGGGAAGGAGTAGTTGGATGGGCTGTTTACAGATGGGCTATGTACAGGTGCAGTGATCTGTGAGCTGCTCTGACAGCTGGTGCTTAAAGCTAGTGAGGGAGATATGAGTCTCCAGCTTCAGTGATTTTTGCAGTTTGTTCCAGTCATTGGCAGCAGAGAACTGGAAGGAAAGGGGGCCAAAGGAGGAATTGGCTTTGGGGGTGACCAGTGAGATATACCTGCTGGAGCGTGTGCTACGGGTGGGTGCTGCTATGGTTACCAGTGAGCTGAGATAAGACGGGGCTTTACCTAGCAGAGACTTGTAGATGACCTGGAGCCAGTGGGTTTGGTGACGGGTATGAAGCGAGGGCCAGCCAACGAGAGCGTACAGGTCACAGTGGTGGGTAGTATATGGGGCTTTGGTGACAAAACGGATGGCAGTGTGATAGACTGCATCCAATTTGTTGAGTAGAGTGTTGGAGGCTATTTTATAAATGACATCGCCGAAGTCGAGGATCGGTAGGATGGTCAGTTTTATTGGGGAACTGGGACATTTATTGGGGAACTGGGATTCCTGGGAGTGCATTCCGACGAAGATCATCAAAGGTAAGTGAATATTTATAATATCATTTCTGAGTTTTGTTGACTTCACAAAATGGCGGGTTTGGTTTCGTGTCTGAATGTTGTACTCAGATTATTGCAAAGTGTGCTTTCGCTGTAAAGTTTTTTTGAAATCTGACACAGCGGTTGCATTAAGGAGAAGTGTATCTATAATTCTTTGAATTACAGTTTAATATTTTATCAACGTTTATGATGAGTATTTCTGTAAATTGATGTGCTCATTCACCGGAGGTTTTGGGAGGCAAAACATTTCTGAACATTGCATGCCAATGTAAAATGTTTTTTGGGGATATAAATATGAACTTTTTCGAGGAAAACATACATGTATTGTGTATCATAAAGACCTATGAGTGCCATCTGATGAAGATCATCAAAGGTTAGTGATTAATTTTAGCTATATTTCTGGTTTTTGTGATGCCTCTCCTTGCTTGGAAAATGGCTGTGTGGTGCTGTCCTAACATAATCTAATGTTATATTTTTGCCGTAAAGCCTTTTTGAAATCGGACAATGTGGTTGGATTAACGAGAAGTTCATCTTTAAATGGTGTAAAATAGTTTTATGTTAGAAATTTGAATTATGATTTTAGTTGTTTTGAATTTGCCGCCCTAGTGTGTCCCGCACGCTAGCGTCCCACATACCCCAGACAGGTTAACACAGTGTCCAAAGAAGGGCCGGAAGTATACAGAATGGTGTCGTCTGCGTAGAGGTGGATCAGAGAATCACAAGCAGGTGATGTCGATATAGGACTCATTTTACTGTGGATGTAGATACTTTTGTACCTGTTTCCTCCAGCATCTTCACAAGGTCCTTTGCTGTTGTTCTGGGATTGATTTGCACTTTTCGCACCAAAGTATGTCCATCTCTAGGAGACAGAACGCATCTCCTTCCTGAGCGGTATGATGGCTGCGTGGTCCCATGGTGTTTATACTTGCGTACTATTGTTTGTACAGATGAACGTGGTACCTTCAGGCATTTGGAAATTGCTCCCAAGGATGAACCAGACTTGTGGAGGTTTACAATTCTTTTTTCTGAGGTCTTGGCTGATTTCTTTTGATTTTCCCATGATGTCAAGCAAAGGGGCACTGAGTTTGAAGGTAGGCCTTGAAATACATCCACAGGTACACCTCCAATTGACTCAAATTATGTAATTTAGCCTATCAGAAGCTTTTAAAGCCATGACATCATTTTCTGGAATTTTCCAAGCTGTTTAACCTGTTGGGGATAGGGGGCAGTATTTGCACGGCCGGATAAAAAACGTACCCAATTTAATCTGGTTACTACTCCTGCCCAGTAACTAGAATATGCATATAATTATTGGCTTTGGATAGAAAACACCCTAAAGTTTCTAAAACAGTTTGAATGGTGTCTGTGAGTATAACAGAACTCATATGGCAGGCAAAAACCTGAGAAGATTCCTTACAGGAAGTGGCCTGTCTGACCATTCCTTGAGCTTCTTGACTCTGTTTATTGAAGACTGAGGATCTTTGCTGTAACGTGACACTTCCTACGGCTCCCATAGGCTCTCAGAAGGCGAGAAAAAGCTGAATGATGTAATTCCAGCCCCAGGCTGAAACACATTAGCGCTTTTGGCAAGTGCTCTATCAGAGGACAATGGGCTTAGGCGTGTGCACGAGTCGACCCCATGTTTTTATTTTCTATCGTCTTTGAACCTAAACACAGATTCCCGGGCGGAATATTATCGCTTTTTTACGAGAAAAATGGCATAAAAATTGATTTTAAACAGTGGTTGACATGCTTCGAAGTACGGTAATGGAATATTTAGAAATCTTTTGTCACGAATTGCGCCATGCTCGTAACCCTGATTTACCATTTCGGATAGTGTCTAGAACGCACAAACAAAACGCCTCTATTTGGATATAACGATGGATTATTTTGGACCAAACCAACATTTGTTATTGAAGTAGCAGTCCTGGGAGTGCATTCTGACGAAGACAAAAAACGTAATCAAACTTTTGTAATAGTAAATCGGAGTTTGGTCAGGGCTAAACTTGGTGGGTGTCTAAATGGCTAGCCGTGATGGCTGGGCTATCTACTGAGAATATTGCAAAATGTGCTTTCACCGAAAAGCTATTTTAAAATCGGACATAGAGTGCATAGAGGAGTTCTGTATCTATAATTCTTAAAATAATTGTTATGTTTTTTGTGAACGTTTATCGTGAGTAATTTAGTAAATTCACCGGATGTTTGCGGGGGGTATGCTAGTTCTGAACGTCACATGCTAATGTAAAAAAGCTGGTTTTTGATATAAATATGAACTTGATTGAACAAAACATGCATGCATTGTATAACATAATGTCCTAGGGTTGTCATCTGATGAAGATCATCAAAGGTTAGTGCTGCATTTAGCTGTGGTTTTGTTTTTTGTGACATTATATGCTAGCTTGAAAAATGGGTGTCTGATTATTTCTGGCTGGGTACTCTGCTGACATAATCTAATGTTTTGCTTTCGCTGTAAAGCCTTTTTGAAATCGGACAGTGTGGTTAGATAAAGGAGAGTCTTGTCTTTAAAATGCTGTAAAATAGTCATATGTTTCAAAAATTGAAGTTTTTGTATTTTTGAGGAATTTGTAATTCGCGCCACGCCTATCATTGGATATTGGAGCAGGTGTTCCGCTAGCGGAACGTCTAGATGTAAGAGGTTAAAATGCTGTAAAATAGTCATATGTTTGAGAAATTGAAGTAATAGCATTTCTAAGGTATTTGAATAACGCGCCACAGGATTCCACTGGCTGTTACGTAGGTGGGACGATTTCGTCCCGCCGACCCTAGAGAGGTTAAAGGCACAGTCAACTTAGTGTTGTAAACTTATGACCCACTGGAATTGTGATACTGTGAATTATAAGTGAAATAACCTGCCTGTAAACAATTGTTGAAAAAATGACTTGTGTCATGCACACAGTAGATGTCCTAATCGACTTGCCAAAACTATAGTTTGTTAACCTCTCTGGGGTATGTGGGACGCTAGTGTTTGCGCGTTTAGTTCGCGCGTTTAGTCCACTACTCCAAATGCAGGAAGCGTGCGCAAAATGTCATGACGAAAAGTCAAAAAACTTTCTATTTACATTCGTAGAAACATTTCAAACGATGTATAACATCAATCTTTAGGATGTTTTTATCATACATCTTCAGTAATATTCCAACCAGACAATTCCAATGTCTTCAAAAAAGAAAAGGAACACAGCTAACTCTCACGTGAGTGCGCACCACTGAACTCATGTCATTTTCTCAGTCGTCTACTTCCAGGACCTCTTATTCTCTCCCCAGTCACAGTAGAAGCATGAAACAATGTTCTAAAGACTGTTGATATCTAGTGTAAGCCTTAGGAAGTGCAAAATGAACCCTAAGTCACTGTATACTGTATAGGCAATCACTTGAAAAACTACAAACCTCAGATTTCCACACTTCCTGGTTGGATTTTTCTCAGGTTTTTGCCTGCCATATGAGTTCTGTTATACTCACAGACATCATTCAAACAGTTGTAGAAACTTCAGAGTGTTTTTTATCCAAATGTACTAATAATATGCATATCCTACCTTCTGAGCCTGAGTAGCAGGCAGTTTACTATGGGCATGCCTTTCATCCGGACGTCAAAATACTGCCCCCTACCCTAGAGAAGTTAACAAGAAATTTGTGGAGTGGTTGAAAACTAGTTTTAATGACTCCAACCTAAGTGTATGTAAACTTCCAACTTCAACTGTACAGTGCCTTCGTAATGTATTCAGACCCCTCGACTTTTCCAGATTTTGTTACGTTATAGCCTTATTCTAAAATTGATTAAATTGTTTTTTTCCCCTCATCAATCTCCATACAATACCCCATAATGAGAATGCAAAAACTGGTTTTAAAAAATGTTAGCAAATGTTCAAAATAAAGAAACTGAAATATCACATTAGTATTCAGACCCTTTAGTCAGTACTTTGTTGAAGCACCTTTGGTAGCAATTACAGCACTGATTCTTCTTGGCTATGACACTACCAGCTTGGCACACCTGTATTTGGGGAGTTTCTCCCAATCTTCTCTGCAGATCCTCTCAAGCTCTGTGAGGTTGGATGGGCAGCGTTGCTGCACAGCTAGTTTCAGGTCTCTCCAGACCTGTTCGATAGGGTTCAAGTCCGGGCTCTGACTGGGCAAACCAAATAACATTTTATTGGTCACATACACGTGTTTAACAGATGTTATTGCGGGTGTATCGAAATGCCTGTGCTTCTAGCTCCGGCAGTGCAGTAATATCTAACAAGTAAGATCTAACAGTTTCACAACATATACCCAAAATACACGTAACTCTAAGTAAGGCATAGATTAAGAATATACATATATGTCAGAGCGGCATTGGACTAAGATACAGTGGCGTAGTATAGAGTACAGTATATACAGTGGGGAGAACAAGTATTTGATACACTGCCGATTTTGCAGGTTTTGCTACTTACAAAGCATGTAGAGGTCTATAATTTTTATCATAGGTACACTTCAACTGTGAGAGACGGAATCTAAAACAAAAATCCAGAAAATTACATTGTATGATTAATTTTCATTTTATTGCATCACATAAGTATTTGATACATCAGAAAAGCAGAACTTTATATTTGGTACAGAAACCTTTGTTTGCAATTACAGAGATCATACGTTTCCTGTAGGTCTTGACCAGGTTTGCACACACTGCAGCGGGGATTTTGGTCCACTCCTCCATACAGACCTTCTCCAGATCCTTCAGGTTTCGGGGCTGTCGCTTGGCAATACGGACTTAAAGCTCCCTCCAAAGATTTTCTATTGGGTTCAGGTCTGGAGACTGGCTAGGCCACTCCAGGACCTTGAGATGCTTCTTACGGAGCCACTCCTTAGTTGCCCTGGCTGTGTGTTTCGGGTCGTTGTCATGCTGGAAGACCCGGCCACGACCCATCTTCAATGCTCTTACTGAGGGAAGGAGGTTGTTGGCCAAGATCTCGCAATACTTGGCCCCATCCATCCTCCCCTCAATACGGTGCAGTCGTCCTGTCCCCTTTGCAGAAAAGCATCCCCAAAGAATTATGTTTCCACCTCCATGCTTCACGGTTGGAATGGTGTTCTTAGGGTTGTACTCATCCTTCTTCTTCCTCCAAACACGGCGAGTGGAGTTTAGACCAAAAAGTTATATTTTTGTCTCATCAGACCACATGACCTTCTCCCATTCCTCCTCTGGATCATCCAGATGGTCATTGGCGAAGTTCAGACGGGCCTGGACATGCACTGGCTTGAGCAGGGGGACCTTGCGTGCGCTGCAGGATTTTAATCCATGACGGCGTAGTGTGTTACTAATGGTTTTCTTTGAGACTGTTGTCCCAACTCTCTTCAGGTCATTGACCAGGTCCTGCCGTGTAGTTCTGGGCTGATCCCTCACCTTCCTCATGATCATTGATGCCCCACGAGGTGAGATCTTGCATGGAGCCCCAGACCGACGGTGATGGACCATCATCTTGAACTTCTTCCATTTTCTAATAATTGCGCCAACAGTTGTTGCCTTCTCACCAAGCTGCTTGCCTATTGTCCTGTAGCCCATCCCAGCCTTGTGCAGGTCTACAATTTTATCCCTGATGTCCTTACACAGTTCTCTGGTCTTGGCCATTGTGGAGAGGTTGGAGTCTGTTTGATTGAGTGTGTGGACAGGTGTCTTTTATACAGGTAACGAGTTCAAACAGGTGCAGTTAATACAGGTAATGAGTGGAGAACAGGAGGGCTTCTTAAAGAAAAACGAACAGGTCTGTGAGAGCCGGAATTCTTACTGGATGGTAGGTGATCAAATACTTGTCACGCGATAAAATGCACATTAATTATTTAAAAATCATACAATGTGATTTTCTGGATTTTTGTTTTAGATTCCGTCTCTCACAGTTGAAGTGTACCTATGATAAAAAATTACAGACCTCTACATGCTTTGTAAGTAGGAAAACCTGCAAAATCGGCAGTGTATAAAATACTTGTTCTCCCCACTGTACATATGAGATGGGCGATGTAATATTTACAAACAAATAAAGTGACTAAGATATCATAGAATAGTATAGAGCAGTTTACACATATGAGATGAGTAATGCAAGATATGGAGACATTACCTGTTAGGGCTAGGGGGCAGTATTGACACGGCTGGATAAAAAACATACCCGATTTAATCTGGTTACCACTCCTACCCAGTAACTAGAATATGCATATACTTATTACATATGGATAGAAAACACCCTAAATTTTCTAAAACTGTTTGAATGGTGTCTGTGAGTATAACAGAACTCAAATTGTAGGTCAAAACCTGAGAGATTCCTTTACAGGAAGTGGCCTGTCTGACCATTTCTTGAACTTCTTTTCCATCTCTATCATTTACTAAGGATCTCTGCTCTAACGTGACACTTCCCACGTCGTCCATAGGCGCTCAGAGCCCGGGAAAAAACAGAATGTCGTCATTCCAGCCCCAGGCTGAAACACATTATCGCCTTTCTCAAGTGGCCGATCAAGGGACACTGGGCTTATGCGCATGACCCGACCGCCCCCGCCTTTGGGATTTTTTCCTCTGTTTGCCGAAAAGGAGATTCCCTGTCGGAATATTATCGCTTTTCTACGAGAAAAATGGCGTAAAAATTGATTTTAAACAGCGGTTGACATGCTTCGAAGTACGGTAATGGAATATTTAGAATTTTATTGTCACGAATTGCGCCATGCGCGCGACACTTCTTTACTATTTCGGATAGTGTCTGGAACGCACGAACAAAACGCCGCTATTCGGATATAACGATGGATTATTTTGGACCAAACCAACATTTGTTATTGAAGTAGCAGTCCTGGGTGTGCATTCTGACGAAGACAACAAAAGGTAATCAAACTTTTATAATAGTAAATATGATTATGGTGAGTGCTAAACTTGCCGGGTGTCTAAATAGCGAGCCCGTGATGCCTGGGCTATGTACTTAGAATATTGCAAAATGTGCTTTCACCAAAAAGCTATTTTAAAATCGGACATATCGAGTGCATAGAGGAGGTCTGTATCTATAATTCTTAAAATAATTGTTATGCTTTTTGTGAACGTTTATCGTGAGTAATTTAGTAAAATGTTAGCGAATTCCCCGGAAGTTTGCGGGGGGTATGCTAGTTCTGAACGTCACATGCTAATGTAAAAAGCTGGTTTTTGATATAAATATGAACTTGATTGAACAAAACATGCATGTATTGTATAACATAATGTCCTAGGGTTGTCATCTGATGAAGATCATCAAAGGTGAGTGCTGCATTTAGCTGTCTTCTGGGTTTTGGTGACATTATATGCTGGCTTGAAAAATGGGTGTCTGATTATTTCTGGCTTGGTACTCTGCTGACATAATCTAATGTTTTGCTTTCGTTGTAAAGCCTTTTTGAAATCGGACAGTGTGGTTAGATTAACGAGAGTCTTGTCTTTAAATAGCTGTAAAATAGTCATATGTTTGAGAAATTGAAGTAATAGGATTTTTAAGGTTTTGAAAATCGCGCCACAGGCTGCCAGTGGCTGTTACGTAGGTGGGACGATTTGGTGCCACCTAGCCCAGAGAGGTTAAAGTGGCTAGTGTTTCATTTCTAAAAGTGGCCAGTGATTCCTAATCTATGTCTATAGGCAGCCGCCTCCGATGTGCTTGCGATGGCTAGCACATCAGTCTGATGGCCTTGAGATAGCTGTTTTTCAGTCTCTCGGTCCCAGCTTTGATGCTGCAGTCCCAGCTTTGATGCACTCAAGGACATTCAGAGACTTGTCCCAAAGCCACTCCTGCGTTGTTTTGGCAGTGTGCTTAGGGTTGTTGTCCTGTTGGAAGGTGAACCTTTGCCCCAGTCTGAGGTCTGGAGCAGGTTTTCATCAAGGATCTCTCTGTGCATTGCTCCGTTCATCTTTGCCTCAATCCTGATTAGTCTCCCAGTCCCTGCCACTGAAAAACATCTCCACAGCATAATGCTGCCACCACCATGCTTCACCATAGGGATGGTGCCAGGTTTCCTCCAGACGTGACACTTGGCATTCAGACAAAATAGTTCAATCCTGGTTGCGTCAGACCAGAGAATCTTGTTTCTCATGGTCTGAGAGTCTTTAGGTGCCTTTTGGCAAACTCCAAGCGGGCTGTCATGTGCCTTTTACTGAGGAATGGCTTCCGTCTGGCCACTCTACCATATAGGCCTGATTGGTGGAGTGCTGCAGAGATGGTTGTCCTTCTGGAAGGTTCTCCCATCTCTCCAGAGGAACTAGAGCTCTGTCAGAGTGACCATCGGGTTCTTGGTCACCTCCCTGACCAAGGCCCTTCTGGAGGCCACTGTGTACTTGGGGACCTTCAATGCTGCAGAAATGTTTTGGAACGCTTCCCCAGATCTGTACCTCAACACAATCCTGTCTCGGAGCCCTACGGACATTTCCTCCGACCTCATGTCTAACATGCACTGTCAACTGTAGGACCTTATATAGACAGGTGTGTGCCTTTTCAAATCATGTCCAATCAACTGAATTTACCACACGTGGACTCCAATCAAGTTGTAGAAACATCTCAAGCATGATAAATGGAAACAGGATGCACCTGAGCTCTATTTCCAGTCTCATAGCAAAGGGTCTGAATACTTATGTAAATCAATTTGCAAACATATTAAAAAAAACTGTTTTCACTTTGTCATTATGGGGTATTGTGTGTAGATTGCCAAGATAATTTTTTAATCAATGTTAGAAAAAGGCTGTAACGTAACAAAATGTGGAAAAAGTCAAGGGGACTGAATACTTTCCGTTGCACTGTATGATCATGTGAGGACTTCAGTCTGGTGAGTTTGACATCAGGACTGTTACACACATAATGTAACAAGCAGACATGCTAGGATCTACTAAATAGACTATTCTGCATCTTATTACTCTAAACTTTATCAAGTTTGTTTAGGGTCAGTTTGATCTATATTGGTCCCACTTCATAAATTATATGTGAAGCATCTATGAAGGCCTTCATCGTTTCATGTCAGACCCCTTTATCATTTGAATGATAAGTGGTTATGCCATGGAAACATCCTATTTCCAGTGATGTAAAACAAGACCTTGAAGCCTTTGAAGAAAATCAATGATGATCTGCCAAAAGCTTTTCTATGCTAAAAATCTCATTTTAGGGAGAATATTGTCAGTATTGAGTAAGTACAGAATGTTCAGATATATCCACGAGAAAGAGAGAGCCTCGTGTCACACAAAAAGGCTCGCTTCTCAGACAGGAAATTATATTCTGCAGGAAATGATAGACTCTTGGAAGAAGCAAGATGAAAGGGTGGCTCAACCGAGACGCTCTCCGTTCCGCTCCGTATTACAACCCAACATCTTTATAAGCAATAAAGGATCAGCTGGATAGCCCATCCTGTATATGTAGTGCCTTCAGAAGTATTCATAACCCTTGACTATTCCACATTTTGTTGTGTTACAGCCTGTATTCAAAAAAACATTCTCACCCATGTACACACAATACCCCATAATGACAAAGTGAAAACATGTTTTTTGAAATTTTGTCAAATGTATTGAAACTTAAGTACATAAATATTTAATTTACATAAGTATTCACTCCCCTGAGTCAATACATGTTACAATCACCTTTGGCAGTGATTACAGCTGTGAGTCTTTCTGGGTGTGTCAGTAATCCCGCTTCCTGTGTCTGTTTCTGCTTGAGCTGACTGTTTCTTTTGTTTGGAGTGTTGTCTAAGGTTCCTGAACGCACCCTGTCTGGTTACTAGGCAACGAAGTTAGGCGGGAAATCTAGTAATTACCCGCACCTGCATCTCATCAACCTTCTGCACACCTGGTCCTGATCATCACCTCTTCTTAAGCCCTGAGCTGACATCCATTCCCTGCCGGATCGTTAGCAACGAACATCATTCTCCCGGAACATTCAACTCCCTTGCCTGGCCGTCGGTGGATACAGTGACTTCATTGGATCAACCCATTTACTCTCATCAACTCACCTCTGCTGCCGCTCCGTCTCCTGGATTACTCAATATACACATCAAGACTACCAATAAATACTCACTTTCATTTTACTCACATTGTCCTGGTCTGCTTCTGGGTTCTGTCTTAGAGAATCGTGACAGGCTGAGTTTCTTAGAGCTTCGCACACCTGGATTGCACAATATTTGCACAATATTAGTAAAAAAATATTCAAGCTCTGTTAAGTTGGTTGTTGATCATTGCTAAGTCTTGCCATAGAGTTTCACTCCGATTTTGTCACAGCTTTCTTCGTCGCTAGACGATATAGCGAAATCATCGTCTGAGAACGTGGACCAATACGCAGAGGAGTTAGTGCTCATCATCTTAATTTATTAAACGAATGTGAACACGGAGGAAAAACAAGAAAACGAAATAAGACTAGTGACAGTTCTACAGGCATAAATAGCGCAGTGCAAAATACAACTACCCACAAAACACAAAGACAAACACACCCTATTATATAGGACTCCCAATCAAAGGCAGCTCAACACACCTGCCTTCAATTGGGAGTCCAACCCCATTAACTATACATAGAAAAACAAACCTAGAACCTATACCAACAACTAACACCCCACTACACCACACACAAAACCCCAAAATACAAAACAAATATACCTCTGCCACGTCCTGACCAAAATATAATACAAATAATTCCTAAATATTGGTCAGGACGTGACATTACCCCCCCTAAAGGTGCATACACCGAATGCACCAACATAAAGAAAACCCAATACAAAAATAAACCCCCTAAACTAAAGGGAGGGAAGGGAGGGTGGCTGCCGTCAATGACGGCACTGTGCTACACCCCCCCCCCCTCCCCAACCCACCTATATTGGAGGTGGCTCCGGTTCTGGCCTACTGCCCTCCAGACCGTAGACAGACTTGCTTGGCTTTGGACAGTAGGCAGACTCCTTCGGTTCCAGGTCGTAGGCCGACTCCTTCGGTCCCGGTCTGTAGGCAGACTCATTACAGTCACAGTTACTTAATTCAAATTTGGGATCGTAGCCACACTCACCCGGTTCTGGGTCACAAGCACATTCCCTCAGTCCCGGGTCGCAGGCTGACCCCCTTGGTTCCGGGTCGCAGGTAGACCCCTTCGGTTCTGGGTCACAAACAGACCCCTTTGGGCAGACGGGCCACTCTGGCAGCTCCGGGCAGACGGGCCACTCTGGCTGATCTGGGCAGACGGGCCACTCTGGCTGATCCGGGCAGACGGGCCACTCTGGCTGATCCGGGCAGACGGGCCACTCTTGCTGATCCGGGCAGACGGGCCACTCTGGCTGATCCGGGCAGACGGGCCACTTTGGCAGCTCCGGGCAGACGGGCCACTCTGGCAGCTCCGGGCAGACGGGCCACTCCGGCAGCTCCGGGCAGACGGGCCACTCCAGCAGCTCCGGGCAGACGGGCCACTCCGGCAGCTCCGGGAAGACGGGCCACTCCGGCAGCTCCGGGCAGACGGGCCGCTCCGGGCAGACGGGCCACTCCGGCAGCTCCGGGCAGACGGGCCACTCTGGCAGCTCCGGGCAGACGGGCCACTCTGGCAGCTCCAGATTAGCGGGCGGCTCTGGCGACTCCTGACTGGCGGGCGGCTCTGGCGACTCCTGACTGGAGGGCAGCTCTGGCGACTCCTGACTGGCGGGCAGCTCTGGCGACTCCTGACTGGCGGGCAGCTCTGGCGACTCCTAACTGGAGGGCAGCTCTGGCGACTCCTGACTGGCGGGCAGCTCTGGCGACTCCTGACTGGCGGGCAGCTCTGGCGACTCCTGACTGGCGGGCAGCTCTGGCGACTCCTGACTGGCGAGCGGCTCTGGCGGCACCAGACTGGCGAGGCTGGGCTGACGCACTAGATGCCTGATTTGTGGGGCTGGTACTGGATGTGCCAGTCTGGGCACACGCACCTTAGGGCTAGTGCGGGGAGTGGGAACAGGCTGAACAGGACTAGGCTGACTATTTGGAAGCTTGGTCCGGGTTGCTGGTACTGGTCGTGCTAGACTGGGAGTACTCAGTTCCGGGATACTCCGAGAGGCAGGAACCAGAAAGACTGGACCATGGAGGCGCACAGGTGGCCGTGATCGCACCGCCTGCACAACCCGTCCTGGCTGGATGGAACTAGTAGCCCTGCACAAGCGGGGTGCTGGTACAGGGCGGACTGGGCTGTGCGTGCGTATGGGCGAGATAGTGCACACCTCGGCAAAACACGGTGCTCTCCACCTTCTTTGCACCTTCCTGCACTCACGGGTAGCTGGCTGATGGCTCTTCCTACGCCCAGCCAAACTACCTGTGTGCCCCCCCCCAAAAAAATTATTGGGGGTGTCTCTCCGGCTTCCTAGCCAGACGTGTCCCAACGTAGCATTCCTGTTCCACCCCAGCCTTCTTCCACGGGCCCACTCCGGCCAGTATCTCTTCCCAAGTCCACTTCTCAGAATAATCCATATATTCAGCGTCCCGATCTTTACTCCGCTGCTTGGTCCTGTTGTGGTGGGTAGTTCTGTCACAGCTTTCTTCATCGCTAGACGATATAGCGAAATCATCGTCTGAGAACGTGGACCAATACGCAGAGGAGTTAGTGCTCATCATCTTAATTTATTAAACGAATGTGAACACGGTGGAAAAACAAGAAAACGAAATACGACAAGTGACAGTTCTACAGGCATAAATAACGCAGTGCAAAATACAACTACCCACAAAACACAAAGACAAACACACCCTATTATATAGGACTCCCAATCAAAGGCAGCTCAACACACCTGCCTTCAATTGGGAGTCCAACCCCAATTAACTATACATAGAAAAACAAACCTAGACCCTATACCAACAACTAACACCCCACTACACCACACACAAAACCCCAAAATACAAAACAAATATACTTCTGCCACGTCCTGACCAAAATATAATACAAATAATACCTAAATATTGGTCAGGACATGACAGATTTTATGTTATTGTCTGCTGAAAGGTGAATTTGTCGCCTAGTGTCTGTTGGAAAGCAGACTGAACCAGGTTTTCCTCTAGGACTTTGCCTCTGCTTAGCGATATTCCGTTTATTTTTTATCCCCCCCAAAAACTCCCTAGTCCTTTCCAATGACAATCATACCCATAACATGATGCAGCCACCACCATGCTTGAAAATATGAAGAGTGGTACTCAGTGATGTGTTGTGTTGGATTTTCCCCAAATATAACGCTTTGTATTCAGGACACAAAGTTAATTTCTTTGCAACATTTTTTGCAGTTTTACTTTAGTGGCTTATTGCAAACAAGATGCATGTTTTGGAATATTTGTATTCTGTACAGGCTTCCTTCTTTCGCTCTTTAATTTAGGTTAGTATTGTGGAGTAACTACATTGTTGTTGATCCATCCTCAGTTGTCTCTTATCACAGCTATTAAACTCTGTAACTCTCTGACAACTAGAAAGGTCGCCTGTATCTTTGTAGTGACTGGGTGTACTGATACACCATCCAGTGTAATTAATAACTTCACCATGCTCAAAGGGATATTCAATGTCTGTGATGTTGTACAGAGAAGAGGTAATCATTCAAAAATCATGTTAAACACTATTATTGCACACAGAGTGAGTCCATGCAACTTATTATATGACATTCTTACTCCTGAACTTATTTAGGCTTGCCATAACAAAGGTGTTGAATACTTATTAACTCAAAACATTTCAGCTTTTCATTTTTAATAAATGTGTAAACATTTATAAAAACATAATTCCCCTTTGACGTTATGGGGAATTGTGTGTAGGCCAGTGACACAAAATCTCAGTTTAGTCCATTTTTAATTTAGGTTGTAACACAACAAAATGTGGAAAAAGTCAAGGGGTATACATTCCGAAGACACTGTACATATTCTTTTTTCGTAACTAGAGTGGCTAGTGATTACTGTGATGTTTCAGTCCCTGTATGACTCCACTAGAGAGGGCTGGTAATCAAATGTTCTGATGTATTTATGGAGAGAGAGAGACCCTGTTAAGTCGACTCACATTGGCCAGATAGAGACGGCAGTGTGACGAGAGGGGAATTCATTCAGAATAGAACTACCCTGGCTCTGCTTCTTAGTAATTAAGAACAAGCCAACGATGTGTCGTCGCATTCCTCTGGTCCGGTTGGAGGCCCAGTGAGTCACCCACACACACACACACGCATGCATGCACACAGACAGACAGACAGACAGACAGACAGACAGACAGACAGACAGACAGACAGACAGACAGACAGACAGACAGACAGACAGACAGACAGACAGACAGACAGACAGACAGACAGACAGACAGACAGACAGACAGACAGACAGACAGACAGACAGACAGACAGACAGACAGACAGACAGACAGACAGACAGACAGACAGACAGACCATCCATTCACCACGACTCCTCTCAGCTTATTAGCATGAAAGCTTTTCTGGCATTGTGCTACTGTCAGGACGACCAGCCACAGAAGCCTCCATTTGTAGCATTAGTAGAAGCAGCATTACCTCCCTACTGTTCTCTGGTGAGTGTAGGTAGATGTCATTATTGTGACGAGTTGTACTTTACGGTGTTAAACCCCTTTGCTTTTTATACAGAAGCACTTACAGTATATTCCAAGTGTGTTGGCCTCTGTAAAAGGCAGACTTAAAAATATATGTTTATATGAACTTTGCAATAAATCTCTGATTGAAAACAACACAATAATGGCAACCTTATTTATGAAAGTTAAATATAGCTGCTCTGAGATATTCTTTGGTCTGGTTGCACAGATAGGTCCAGAGGCCACCAATTACATTTATTTTCCTGCACTTTCCTCCGTGAAGGAGGAATGTTACTTTTTCTTGATGATTACAGATAGTTTTTTGTGGGGAAAATATTTCCATTGCTCTGCGGCCATCGCGTCTCAAATGAGCGGGCAACTGATGGCTCGGCTATTATGAATGTACAGAGAAGAACTACTGTTGATTTATTTTTAATGAGTTTTTCAATTATGTTACCCATTAGAAGTTGTTCAAGAGGACCACTGGTGCAATAGGCCTGGTTTCATGCTTGAACTGGAATGTGGATCAGGCTGCTGTCCTGATCCTGCTGTTGTATGTATTTTTATTTTTTTATTTAACCTTTATTTAACAGGGCAAGTCAGTTAAGAATAAATTCTTATTTACAATGACAGCCTACCCCGGCCAAACCTGGACGACGCTGGGCCAATCGTGTGCCACCCTATGGGACTCCCAATCACGGCCAGTTGTGATAAAGCCTGGATTCGAACCAGGGACTGTAGTGACACCTCTTGCACTAAGATGCAGTGCCTTAGACCGTATGTTGGTATGGCTCTTGGATAATTACAATAATGTATGTATGATCCATATCTTACAAAACATTTGCCTGAGCATTGCGGAAACCCCATTCTATTAGGAGACCTTGGTCTGTGTTTTGTTTGCTGTGCCATTTCATCACACGTAAAGCTTAATAAAGAGCAGTCGTACTAGTAAGAGCAGTGTGTGTTTTTTTTAGAACATGCTTTTATTTGATGTCCAATAGAGGAGTATACGATACAAAGTAGAGAAACAAACAACTAGCTGTGTGCTTACTTATTTGTGTGTTCCTTCCGTGTGTGTTTCCGAAAGTGTGTGTGTTCTTTCATTCCATGTGTGTGTCTGTTCCGTGTGTTTGTTCCATGTGTGTTGCTTCTGAGCGTGTATCAAATGTGTGTGTGTGTTCTGTGTGTGTTTTTTGTATGTGTGTATTTTGTGTGTGTTCCTTATGCACGTGTGTTTATTCTGGAGGGGAACATTAATCACAGTCTGGGAAAGAGTGGGAGAGTGACAGGCTGTAAATCAGAGTGAGTCAGCGGATGTCAGTGGAGTGTGTGTGTGTGTGTGTGTGTTTAAAACAGGGTCTTTCTCCATCATTTAGGCAGTCAGGGAGAATGTGGATCAACCTGGACCACAGCAGGACAGGTGTGGATCAGGTAACGCTGATCACTACCAACACCAGGCGGGAGCCATTTTGTTTGTGAGACAGGTGTGTGCTTGAGAGGTGTCAGTTTCAAGATGCTGTGTTAGATGCATGTAGAAAGACCCCATGAGTTTATTCATGAATGTTTGACTAAGTAAGAAGAGAAACCTTCATAATTCAGATGTATAAAACATTACATTTATACAGTATTACATTATGTGAGACTAGAGGATATTCTGACTATATTGTAGGATATATCTAATATTTGAGTACATAAAGTCCATATTATTTTCTCTCGCTCTCTCTCTGTCACTCTCTCTCTCTCCCTCTGTCTCTCTCTCTCTCTGTCACTCTCTCTCGCTCTCACTCTGTCACTCTCTCTCTCTGTTGCTCTCTGCCACTCTCTCTCTCTTTCTGTCACTCTCTCTCTCTGTGTCTCTCTCTCTCTCTCTGTCACTCTCTGGCACTCACTCTCACTCTGTCTCTCTCTCTCTCTGTCACTCTCTCTCTGTCACTCTCTTTGTCTGTCTCTCTCTCTCTGTTTCTCAGCAAGTGGTAGTAGTGAGTTGTAGAGTCCTCAATGTTTTTATTCTCTAGTTTCTTAACATCCATTGTTGATAGGTGCTGTCAGCAGGATTCTAATCAGGAAGACAGAAGCAGCTATTTTCAGCCTTATCTCATTGATTCTACTTGATGAACGCACACAATCCACACACACCCACACCACACACCACCACACACACACACACACACACACACACACACACACACACACACACACACACACACACACACACACACACACACACACACACACACACACACACACACACACACACACACACACACACACACACACACACACACGACACAGACACACTATGCCTAATTGCACGGTAGAGAAAAACAGAGGGGTGATTTCCATGTAATCGAATCCAGGCTTCTCCTGCAGATTACATTTAATTAGCCCTCTCATCTGGAGTGAACACAGCTAGGGGCCCTGCATAACACGAATAAACTCTGCCTCCTGAAAAAAGGAAACAGGACAAACAATGAGATGACAACTCACACCAAATAATCAAATACATGGACTCTACTCTATTTAAATACAACACAAAATAGCCCTTTCTTGAAAATATACTGCTCAAAAAAATAAAGGGAACACTTAAACAACACATCCTAGATCTGAATGAAAGAAATCATTTTATTAAATACTTTTTTCTTTACATAGTTGAATGTGCTGACAACAAAATCACACAAAAATAATCAATGGAAATCCAATTTATCAACCCATGGAGGTCTGGATTTGGAGTCACACTCAAAATTAAAGTGGAAAATCACACTACAGCCTGATCCAACTTTGATGTAATGTCCTTAAAACAAGTCAAAATGAGGCTCAGTAGTGTGTGTGGCCTCCACGTGCCTGTATGACCTCCCTACAACGCCTGGGCATGCTCCTGATGAGGTGGCGGATGGTCTCCTGAGGGATCTCCTCCCAGACCTGGACTAAAGCATCCGCCAACTCCTGGACAGTCTGTGGTGCAACGTGGCGTTGGTGGATGGAGCGAGACATGATGTCCCAGATGTGCTCAATTGGATTCAGGTCTGGGGAACGGGCGGGCCAGTCCATAGCATCAATGCCTTCCTCTTGCAGGAACTGCTGACACACTCCAGCCACATGAGGTCTAGCATTGTCTTGCATTAGGAGGAACCCAGGGCCAACCGCACCAGCATATGGTCTCACAAGGTGTCTGAAGATCTCATCTCGGTACCTAATGGCAGTCAGGCTACCTCTGGCGAGCGCATGGAGGGCTGTGCGGCCCCCCAAAGAAATGCCACCCCACACCATGACTGACCCACCGCCAAACCGGTCAGGCTGGAGGATATTGCAGGCAGCAGAACGTTCTCCACGGCGTCTCCAGACTCTGTTACGTCTGTCACGTGCTCAGTGTGAACCTGCTTTCATCTGTGAAGAGCACAGGGCGCCAGTGGCGAATTTGCCAATCTTGGTGTTCTCTGGCAAATGCCAAACGTCCTGCACGGTGTTAGGCTGTAAGCACAACCCCCACCTGTGGATGTCGGGCCCTCATACCACCCTCATGGAGTCTGTTTCTGACCGTTTGAGCAGACACATGCACATTTGTGGCCTGCTGGAGGTCATTTTGCAGGGCTCTGGCAGTGCTCCTCCTGCTCCTCCTTGCACAAAGGCGGAGGTAGCGGTCCTGCTGCTGGGTTGTTGCCCTCCTACGGCCTCCTCCACGTCTCCTGATGTACTGGCCTGTCTCCTGGTAGCGCCTCCATGCTCTGGACACTACGCTGACAGACACAGCAAACCTTCTTGCCACAGCTCGCATTGATGTGCCATCCTGGATGAGCTGCACTACCTGAGCCACTTGTGTGGGTTGTAGACTCCGTCTCATGCTACCACTAGAGTGAAAACACTGCCAGCATTCAAAAGTGACCAAAACATCAGCCAGGAAGCATAGGAACTGAGAAGTGGTCTATAGTCCCCACCTGCAGAACCACTCCTTTATTGGGGGTGTCTTGCTAATTGCCTATAATTTCCACCTGTTGTCTATTCCATTTGCACAACAGCATGTGAAATGTATTGTCAATCAGTGTTGCTTCCTAAGTGGACAGTTTGATTTCACAGAAGTGTGATTGACTTGGAGTTACATTGTGTTGTTTAAGTGTTCCCTTTATTTTTTTGAGCAGTGTATGTTAACTTAACCTTTTGAATTTGGAACTGCAGGAGTGGCTAGCAATCTTTCACACGCCAATCCTCCTAACAACAACATGTTCCACCTCACAACACAAGTGGTTTCCTCTTCTTATACAGGAGGATTTAGAGCGATCTGAAACAGGCCATATAGCTGCTTTCTGTCAGTCTGGTGGTGTGATCGTGGGCTGTAGTGATAAGCCTTTGGCGTTTGCAGAACAGGGCTGAGATATGTTTGTGTGTATGTGTCTGTGTGCCTTCAACCACCAATGTTATCTTCAACCCAGGAATAATAGCCTGGCGGCACCATTAGCCTGTAACTACATGGATAAGGGTGTCGATGTCTGTGTGTGTGTGTGTGTGTGTGTGTGTGTGTGTGTGTGTGTGTGTGTGTGTGTGTTTTGCTGGCCAAGCGAAGATAGCGAGAGAGTCTGTGTACGTATGTCAAAGTGAGTGTGTATCTGCACGAATGTCTTCAGCTGTTGTAATTGCCCTCAAAGGTCCTGGTAATCTCTCGACCAAACAGAGCAGTTTGCAGCTGAAGCCAGTAGTAATTGCTGTGCCTGTCTAACCCAGCAAAGGGGAAGCTGTTAAAACAGATGTCCTCATGAATTAGTGAAAGCTGTTATGAAAAATTAACTGATAACCAAAGAGACAATGCCAGGGGGTTATGTTAATTTAATAATTTATTTGATATACCACACTATTTGATTATATATATATATTCTCTTCAGCTGAGTCTGTGTTGAGTTTGGAGGATGTGTTCCTCTCCAATGAGCTTTAGGGAGGCAGCATAGACAGGCTTGTAATGGGGGGAGAGAGAGATGAGCAAAATATAGGTAAAGAGAGGAGGGAGAGGGCAAAAGAGGGCACAAATGGTGAAGAGGGTGAAGAGGGAGATTTTGAGGTCATGAAAAAATTAAGCATTCTCTCTCTCCTCTCCTCCAGCTCTTCCATTCCCTCTCTCCTCTCCTCCAGCTCCTCCATTCTCTCTCTCCTCTCCTCCAGCTCCTCCATTCTCTCTCTCCTCTCCCCCAGCTCTTCCATTCCCTCTCTCCTCTCCTCCAGCTCTTCCATTCCCTCTCTCCTCTCCTCCAGCTCTTCCATTCCCTCTCTCCTCTCCTCCAGCTCGTCCATTCCCTCTCTCCTCCAGCTCTTCCATTCCCTCTCTCCTCTCCTCCAGCTTGTCCATTCCCTCTCTCCTCCAGCTCTTCTACTCCCTCTCTCCTCTCCTCCAGCTCTTCTAATCACTCTCTCCTGTAGCTTTTCCGCTGGCCTCAGTGAGGATGGAGCACTCTGAGAGTCCATAGGCGGCCAGTGTTAACTCCTGTCATTTGATCCTCATTAAAACCTAATACCAGTCATTTTATAATGAGGCTTAATTTGAACCTAATGTCTGCTGATTGCCTAACGTACAATGTGAGGCTAATATCTATGGATGGACGCTAATGATGGGTACTATAGGTTTCTAACAAGACTGCGGCTCACGCTGGATCACTGGAGGCATTCTGATGTGTATATGGGACCAGCGAAGGTCTACCAGTCATTTGTAGGGGTTGTAATACTTAGAGAACCTGTTCACTGGACTTTGAACCAGGACTGGTAGAGTGGTTACGTGAGAAGAAAGGTCGGCTTGGCTGTGAATGAGAGAGGAGATGAGAGGAGAGAGGAAGGTGAGTCAGTGTGTTTGTAACACAAACGCATGTGCGCACACACACACACCCAGCCAAGGGCTTTGAGATAGGTCGGCTGTTGGACCCTGTCAGCCTAAATCAGTGCCAGCTTCTCTCTGAGTCCCTGTGACACTGCTGCACATACATTCTCTGTTCTGAAAAACACAAATAAAACATCATCTGTGCCCAACCACGGGGAGGAGGGAGGGAGACAAAACTCCAGATTCCAGATGAAGAGTCTCGCTCTAAATCTACTTTTTTAAACACCAAGCTAAAACAGAAGACAATTATGGAGCGGAACAATGCCCAGTGGTTTGTTGTCTGTGTGTGGAAGGCCAGATGCTGTTCTTTGGAGTAGTGTTTCAGTGAGTTTGGTCCATTGTGCAGTTGGCCTCCTATCTCTGAGTGGAGAAGTGGAGGATGGAGGGAGTGTAGGGGTTGGAGAACAAACCTCTGCACAGAGCGGAACAACTCCTATACCACCTGGGTTCTGGGCCTCTGTACCTTGGTAACATTTAGATTGATAAAGCCTGTCCAAAGTACTTATGGCAGATCAGGTCAAATGTTTATGACTTTTGTGTTTATAATTTGATGCAACTCCTTATTTTCCTAAGAGATAAGCTGTGGTTAGTCCAGCAGTCCAGCATACCTTTAAAACATTCCTGTATTGTACAGTAGGCCCCTAAAACCTTTTCCATTGGATTTGCCCCACTTAAAATGTCTAAAGTTGATTCATTGTGAATAAATGAATGAATAAATTATAGCCCAATAATTAGGGTGAGGACATTTAGAAGCTCTGCAGTGACATGGAGTAATATCGTCTGTTTGTGCTGGATAGTATTTCCTCAGCACTCTGAACCTTAGTGGCTCCATCGTTGATGTATTCCTTAAATCTAATAATAACACATCATTTTTATTTGCCTGGGCTATTTACGAGCAGTTAAATCTTTATTAGCCGAGCGAGCGTCTCGCTGTCCAGATTGGGTGTCTGTTCAGGGGCTGTAAATAATGCTTAGGTCATTACAGCCACACGCCTTCCCATTTCTAGTCTCACACACAAGCGGAAGCTCGAGCACACACACATGGACGAACATGCACACACACACACACATAAGCGCGCACACAAACACACAATTTGAGCCCTCAATCATCCTCCAGGTAATTGTGTTGGATGCCTTGTGCTTTGACAGTATAGATTATGGGAAAAAAATGTTCCAAGTAAATGTATGGAATATTTTTTAAACATACCGTACAAAAACTATAGGGGAATAGGGAGATTCATTTGTTTGAGTTTAAGACTTTTGGGGGGGGGGGGCGATTCTGACATATGGAATTGTTTTAAATGGTCATACAATGGATAATTTAGCTATTTCATTTTGATTTTGAATTTTAGGATCCATTTAGGTATGGTCTGACAAACACGCTCTAGCTCTGCCACCTTTCACCACAGATGCGGAAGTGCAACACCGGGGGATGTGGTGGATTAAGAAGCATCCAATGCAACAAAACAGATGTCTCCAGTTTAAACTGACTGATTTTGATGGGGAGTTTTTTGTTATGTAACTTAGACTGACGCACCGGTCTGTCAGTCGACTCTAGGTGTTGAAATAGAGTATATATTAGGAATACTGGCAGTACAAATGCACCAGGACAACAGATAGTTTATTATATAGATATACTTTTATTAGAAATATGACACATTCATTTTGTGCTCTGAAAACTGTACATTAACAAAGAGTCAACCCCAGTGAACTAAAAAGGAGGGGGCGGTGGAGGTTAAAGGTCAGGTGACAGAGGTCAGGGTTCATGTCAGACATGTACAGATCTGAGGAGGGAGTGACAGTCAGTGATACCAAAACACACACTGTTACATGGAGTTACAGAACACTCATATTCCAGTACCCTGAAAAGGATGGGAGGGGAATCATAATATGTGTTCGAAATGGCACCCTATTCCCTATACGGTGCACTACTATTGACCTGGTCAAAAGCAGTACACTATATAGAGAATAGGGTGCCATTTCGGACGCAGATGTAATCTGAATAATCATGGTCATAATTATAATAATGAGAACAATAATCCCCAAGCACAGTAAGAAAGATATTTATAGGCTAAAATTCATTCTGTAGAACTCTGTTGAAATAATTACATTGCTGTACAACAGGACTCCAAAAGAGCCTTGTGCTTTCTCTGTGTGCACTAATCCTAACCCCATACTGCAGTCACAACCTCTGTAATGTCCTATACAGTATTTATCATATATATTTTTATATTTATTCATTTTCATTGTCAATATTAAGCATAATTCTTTATATACTTTGTGACATGAGTGTCCTTCATTTTTTACCACCTGCATTTGCCGAACAAGCAGAATTAAATTTGCCACAAATGTACCAAGCCTGCTCGTACATCAAGCAATCAGTCAACCAATCAAAACAGTGTCTCCTTGGCTTCTGCTGAGGTCATAGATGCTTCCACCAATGAAATATGGCCATCTTGGCTTTCAGTGATGTCATTAAGGGCATCCGCAAATGAGATATCTCATCCTTGTTGGTCTATGCTGATGTCACTATGGCACCCAGCAATGGGAGGGTTTTCCACCCTTTTGGCTGACTGATGTCATCGGTCTGCTCCTTTCCTGTCTTAGGGGGTGGGTACTCTGTCTGACAGTGCAGTGGAGGGTGGGGGGCAGGGCTATGTGTTGGCATGGAGAGGCACATGGTTATGGTCCAGCAGTCTGCCTCCTCCACTGCCTAGGCGTGTTTGGGACATGTACTGGACATGTAGTTTGGTTGGAACATGTACTGTATGTTGGGTGAAGGTCTTGTCCAGACCAGGTCCATTGCCTATAGGCTTGGTTGGAACATGAATTGTATGGCTGGTCCAGGTGATCTGTTAGCAGGCTGGAGAAGAGTCCATAGGCAGTTGCAGTCTGTCCTTTTAACCTACACTAACTACACCAACCAACTGCCTAACTGACTAACCATCCACAGAGATCTACCAGGAGGGGGAGAGGGACTCAAGCATGTGCCCAGTGAAGTAATAATGTGGATAATAACAGACCAGATATATGACTTTCTGACAGAGTAAACAAAAAACTGATTCCAGCAGCAATAAGAAAATAACAAAATGCACTGCAAACCTGTTCTCTTTCCCCCCCATTTAGCAGGCAATTGTTCTCTCTCTCTCTGTACGTCTTCTACTTTTTTCTCTCTTTTAGTTGGGTCCTAACATAAAGGAGCTTCTCTCTCTCTCTCTCTCTCTCTCTCTCTCACCCCTGCCCGTTTCGTTGGTCATTGATCGTTTGGTCGTTGGTTCTCAGAGTGAGATTGAGACGTGGAGCTGCGGGAAGGGAAGGTGTCTGTCTGTCTGTCTGTCTGTCTGTCTGTCTGAGAGCTGGGCTGGGGGACGGGGTTGGCTGCTCTCTCTCCGTCTGTCTCTCTGTCTCAGTCTCACACCTCTGTCTGCAGGTCCATGAGCTCCTGTCCCACCAGAGGGATGGTGGCGCTGGCCTTCTCCCACTCCACGTTCTGCAGCTCCAGGGGAGAGGCCGCCAAGGGCTCCAGGTCCTTCCTCATCCACGACGGGGGAGATTGGGTCTTCCTGATGCCCTCCCAGGCTCTCTTACTGGGTGTCTGCTGCTTGTCCTGTTGGATAGAGGGAGGGACAGGAGAGGAGACTAAATCATCAAAGGGCAAGAGACATGCATTTTGAATGAGAGAGAGAGAGAGAGAGAGAGAGACAGAGAGAGACAGAGAGAGAGAAAGAGACACAGACAGAGAGATAGACACAGACACAGACACAGACAGAGACACAGACAGACAGACAGACAGACAGACAGACAGACAGACAGACAGACAGACAGACAGACAGACAGACAGACAGACAGACAGACAGACAGACAGACAGACAGACAGACAGACAGACAGACAGACAGACAGACAGACAGACAGACAGAAAAAGAGGTGGAGAAGGGGAAGAGAGAGCGAGAAAGAGAGCGAGAAAGCGAGAGAGAAAAAGGTGGAGAAGGGGAAGAAAGAAAGAGAGAGTGAGAGAGAGAAAAAAAGAGGTAGAGAAGGGAGAGAGAAGGGAGAGAGAGAGAGAGAAAAAGAGGTGGAGAAGGGGAAGAAAGAAAGAGATAATAAAAAAAGAGGTGGAGAAGGGGAAGAGGGAAAAAAAGAGGTGGAGAAGGGGAAGAAAGAGAGAGAGAGTGAGAGAGAGAGAGAAAAGAGGTGGAGAAGTGGAAGAGAGAGAGAGAGAAAAAAGGTGGAGAAGGGGAAGAAAGAAAGAGAGAGAGAGAGAGAGAAAAAAAGAGGTAGAGAAGGGAGAGAGAAGGGAGAGAGAGAGAAAAAGAGGTGGAGAAGGGGAAGAAAGAAAGAGATAATAAAAAAAGAGGTGGAGAAGGGGAAGAGAGAAAAAAAGAGGTGGAGAAGGGGAAGAAAGAGAGAGAGAGTGAGAAAAAAGAGATGGAGGAGGGAAAGAGAGAGAGAGAGAGAGAGAGAGAGAGAGAGGAGAGAGAGAGAGAGAAAAGAGGTGGAGAAGCGGAAGAGAGAGAGAGAGAGAGAGAGAGGGAAAAAGACGTGGAGAAGGGAAAGAGAGAGAGAGAGAGAGAGAGAGAGAAAAAGAGGGAGAAGGGGAAGAAAGAGAGAGTGTGTCAGACAGACAGAGAGAAAGTGATAAGAGCGAGAGACAGAGTGTCGTACGCTCGTGATGGTCTTGTCGCTGCCTGCTGAGGACACACTCCACCTCTTCCCTGCCTTCCCATCGCCAGGCGGAGACGCCCTGTCCTGGTCTGCACTGTGGATCTTCCTGTTCAGGTCCTGGAACATGTCCTGGTGACGCTTCCGTGTGTGCATGATCTTCTACATGGGACAATCACACAGGAAAATCATCCATCCATTTATCCACCATCAATGTCTACACAGTGTGTTATATACCATGGTAATACTTTAGTGTGAACAGAGAAAAAACATCAATCATCCTTAAACAACAACATAGCTTGTGCAAAATCTTCTACACGGACCAAACACATATAAAACTCTCATCATTGAAAAATCCTTCATTTAGCTCCCCTCCACCAGAAACGTCTACAAAGCTTAGATAGAGTACTGTATATGATCTGCTATGCAGTCCCATGCACCATAATTATAAAGAAAAAGGAATTATGTAAATTCTAGTGGATTTTTGGAAGCAGAATTGAGACATTAGAGACAGTTTGTCAAACCATCAAGACATTATTTCAGAAGAAATGCAGTCCAGAAGTCTGAAATTACCTCAAAGTCCAGCTCCGCATAGCGAGATTTTCGTCTCTGGAGAAAGACAAGAGGGAAAGATTAAAAGATACATTCTGCTATCATCTATATGCTGTGTGAGTCTGACTAGACAAAATGGTGATGTCTTCCTCAGCATTTCACTGTTTTACTGTTCGTTTCAAATCAGTTAAAACGACTGAGACGGTTTCTCAGTGGCAACAGTGACTCATGAGAAACTGAGCGTCCATGTTGGTTCATCCTGACCCCGTTGGCGTGAATTCTTGCAGTAAACAGCTTGTGATCGAGTGACCTTTGTTAGCGAGCAGAAAAAGAAAGGCCTGACCTTCAGGCTGCTTGGTTGTTGGTTGCCCTGGCAGCTGCGACCTTGCACGCACAGCATTTTGGGAGGGGAGCGAGTTTGGCCCTGAGGTGAAAAGACACCAGCAAGCTGAGAGGTCTGACTGGTTGCCTATCTGACTGACTGCCTATCTGACTGGCTGGCTTGGCACGACTAGCTGTGCGTGTGTGTGTGCTGGTCAGTGTAGCAGTCTGAGTTTGAGCTCCCCCACCGGACTGGCACAGTCAAGGAGAGAATACTAAAACCTGACCTTTTTAAAGATCTTGGTGTTCTGTCGAGCCAGGCGAGATAGGGATATTTCCGTACATGTTGCCACTACAGTGTTGTTACCACACAGAAAATGATAGCGACTATAAAGATATCTCAACAGAAACCCTATGTCATGAATACAGTACCACCACATATTGACAGTCAAGGGCACTGGTTGGTTTCTGATATTTTCTTTGATCAAGCTGTCCCATCTCCCTCCCCAAGTTATGTGGCGAGAACATGCGGTTGTGTGTGTTTGTATGTGTGTCTATGTGTGTGTGTGTGTGTGTATCTTACCTCCAGGGAGCTCATGGAGAGAGTGGACACGGTCTCGCTCTTGGACATCATTCCAGAGTTCCCAGAATCACCCTGTTCACACATGCTGTTGGTCATGTGGGATTCTCCGGAGACGTTCTGCATGTTGTGGACGGGCGACTCCCTCTCCGAGCAGGAGACACTGACCAGGTCCGCAGGCAGGCTCTTCAGCGCGAAACCCGGGACGCCCTCCACCCCCGCCGAGTTGGCCAGGTGGATGAGCCTGGTCTGGGGCATCTGCTGCTCGATGCTGATGTTGTACTTGGCCGTCGTGTCCTCCTTGCTGCCCTTTCCGGGCCGCCCCAGGGTGCCGGTGTTGTTGTTGTTAGGCAGGATGATGTATCCTGTGCCCGGGCCTGTTCCTGTGCCCTCAGGGCCCCCGGCCTCCCCTGTTCCCTGTGGAGACAGCTCCCCGTCCAGCTGTTTAAAGAGCTCCCCGTCACAGATGTAGATGGACTTGGCTCCTGGCAGCTCGGTGCTGATTCCCTTGGTGGAGCCACCCTTCTCCCTTCGCAGGGTGAGGGTATGACTGGGGTAGTCTGCCACATTCTGGAGGTGGACTTTGGCCATGCTGGCAGGCATGGTGTTGAAGTTAGAGCCCTTCTGAAGGGTCAGGGGCTGGGAGGATGGCTTCTCATCACCCTGGAGAGAGGAACGCTTCAGAGTACCTGGGGGGAGAGGGAGGGAGGGAGGGCAAAAGAGAGAGAGAGAGATTTGAGAGGACGCAACCTCAGAGATAAAGAGAGGGTGACTTTCAAGTTGTCCAACTCAGACTTGGACATGCTATAGAATGAGTGCAAACCTTCCCACTATTGATTTAACTAGTGACTACACTGCCTTCCTTGAACTTCTGATCATTAGCTTGAAGATTACGCCGCGACCCCGTTTCACTGTAACTGCTGGCTTGCTGTGGTGTGCATCTCACTATTGAGCACAGTGCTAGACAACAGCATCAGACAACTTCCTGTCAGCATGACAAAATATCTTACAATCACTCCCCAGTCCCCACCGCTCCACACACACTCACTCAAAGAAAAAGTCATTTCACTCCTCTTATATTCCATCTCTCCCTTCAGTGGGCTTGTCTGCTGCGTCTCGCGTCTCAATAGCGTTTCTGCTCCAGATGCTTTTTCTGATATCCTGTCTCGGGAGATAATCAGATTTCCGTCCGCTCCCAACGGATACCAGAGGAGAGCCTCTATCTGATGCTGCACTGTTGGTCGCTACATGATTATTGCACGGCCTGCCCGCCTGCCGGTGGATGTGGGGGAAGATGTGGGAGACTCAGACAACCCTATTTATCCTCATATTACTGCTCAGCACTCGTTCGCACACCACCGCCCTATTGCCAAATGGCTGGGCTAAATTGCATTATGCTGCAGTAATGTGGTGCATCTCATGTCAAAACAGTGTTTTGTGCTTCATAAGGGGCGGCTGCTGTGGCGGCCGTGGTCTGACAACGGGTGGAGAGGAGTGGAATGGGGCTGCTAAAATAGAACACACGTGCAGCAGAGGGCAAAGCAGGTGCAACTTTTTAATGACAGAACTCAAAGAAAAATCCACATGCATAGAGAGAATTTGAATAGGGTCAGAGACAGACAGACGGACACACTGCATAAACTCACTCTTTTTTTTGCCGGTACTCTTACCTCCTCTGCAAGCCATGTCGACGTCTTTCTCAAAATCAGTCTAATGAAGAAAAAAAATGTATAGAAAACCTGTTAACAAAGAACATGTAATACATAGCAAGTATATTAGACATTGTTTTAGATGAAGAATAACGTTCCATTGGTACTACCATAAGCTGAGCGTGTCCGTTCTGGAAAGATCCCCCTGAGTCTCCATTCCCGTCCTCCTGGCGGTCCACTACCCGACACTTCACTGCCTCTTGAACCTACAGTAGACCATAATAAACACAGAGGTCATGACCTTTCAATGTCACAGTCAGATTTTTCTCTGCTCATCCTCCTCCCCTCCACATCACCCTCAAAACAACCAATGACTTTTCCCTTTTAGCTCCTAGTGGAGCACAGAGCACACCAACCAATACATTTTTGTTTTATAATAATGAATAAAAAGAGTAGGAGACAGAGTATCATCGAGGTGAAATGTGTCAGAGTGACAAGAATGATGTACCTCTCGGCGCAGGATGCAATGCACCATGACGATGACGAAGCCTTCCAGCGAATCAAACACAGCGAACAGGATCTGGAAGAGGGAGGAGCGTCGGTCGGTGATGGCCAGGACAGCAGACATCCAGGTGAGGGCCAGGAGAGGCAGAACCACACAGGAGCTCCACAGCGACGCCCTGGAGGATGGGAGGGGAACAGCAGCCCAGGGCCAGGGTCAGTACTACAGTCAGTAGAAGATACACAAAGAGGGAAAGACTACACTCCTGGAAAACAACTGTCGCTATTTAATACGATTTTCAATGATTTACTTGTTTGAAATGGGATTCAATGATACTAAAAACTACATGAAAATGTCTAATTATGATAGAAGCATGTCAAATGTAATACATACAATATCTACTCCTAAAAAAGGCATCTATGTACTGCATGTTGCCCTCGTTGTTGAAATGATTGGCATAATGTACAGTATAATAAACCTATAACAAGGTATAGGTACATAGCTTGATGTTTTAAATATACTTACAGTAGCTACCGTAAATATGCTAATATCACACACAAAACATACATCCATAATCAATTGAAATATATGTTCCATAACTGACATATACAATATGCATGTACGTTTAGGATGTGTCAATAAAACATATGAGACCAAGGGCAACAGGAAAAGGAGGAGCTGAGGTGAGTAAAGGAAGAACAAAAGTGAAATGAAGCAAAGAAACGTAACATAAAGACAAACGCAAGAGGCAGAGGGCAGAGGTGTGATTAAGTGGACAGGGACTTCTGGTCCATATGTTCCTACAGGACAATGTCTCTCTCTCTCTCTCTCTCTCCCTCCTTTATCAACATGTATATTTCTTTCCCTAACTCCTCAACTCTTCAGAGTCTTTGTTTCACATGTCCACTTGTTAACTCTGTCCTGAGTTGATTGAATGAAAGGTTTCTAGGTGTTGTTTAAAACAGATCCAAGCATTCAGACACACTCCCACTGAAAAACACGTTGAATAAAATATAGCTACACGTCAGGCCTGGCAACAGAAACCCAAGGCACATGCACACACGCACTAATTGATAAGTCAAGTGCACTGCCCGTGAAAACCTCCTCCATGCGGATACAGATGTAGAGTTACTGTATCCATCCATAGCCTGGGGGCATTAAATAGCTGAAAGCCACTGAGCCTTGCACTTTTACTCTGGCCTATATTAAAGCTGCTTTTCTGCTGTCTGTTCTTCACTCACACACACACACACACACACACACACACACACACACACACACACACACACACACACACACACACACACACACACACACACACACACACACACACACACACACACACACACACCTTACAAGAACAGCACTGGAGAACTAATTCCCAATGATTCTCAGCGAGGGTACAGGGGAAGAGAGGAAACGAAAAGGGGGAAAAACAAAAAGATAAAAACAAGAGGAGGAGGAAGAAGAGGAGGCATATCAAGGTAAAGGAAACAGAGGTAAAGAAAGCAGTATAGAATATGTGGGTAAATAATTAGCAGGACTAACATGGCGTTACTGGTAGCTGTGGTAGAAACGTCAGCCGACGAGATAACTCCGCACTTGGCACATTTGAGCGTCATATTGTACAGTGGTACTGTCATCTGACTGCAAAGTAGTCAAATTAACACACGTTGTAACATAATACACACAGATACAAACGCACACATACACACACACACACTTACAGTCAGAGTGAGTCACAGTTCCCTCTCTCTCTCTAGCTCTCTCTCTCTCTCAGGGCTACGGGGTATGTGTGGGGGCTGAGCCGGACAAGATACACAACCACATGGGTGGATATGTCACTAAGGGTTGATTTATTCCTCAATGATTTATCACTGCTCCTACTATGTGAACACAACAAACATATAGGGGATCCTAACCAACACAGAGTGAGTGGGATAATCAAGTCAACAAAGGCACTATTGCATTCCAACTATTCTAATCATCTTGAGTCTGTGCAGAAAAGTGCCGTGACACTGTTGCACATGATGTAGCTCAAACTAGTGATTCAAAATATGATTCATCAGTGGTTAAGGTAGCCTAGCGGTTCAGAGGTTGGGCCAGTAACCGAAAGGTTGCTGGTTCGAATCCCTGAGCTGACTAGGTGAAATCTGCCAGTGTGCCCTTGAGCAAGGCACTTAACCCTAATTACTCCTGTAAGTCACTCTGGATAAGAGTGTCTGCTAAATGACCACAATGTAAAAAGAGAGATACATGTGTAACTTGTGCAGGTCTGATTCTTATTGGCCAGGCCAGGCACCTGTATGTACAATGGCATGAATACACATTATATTTCCCTTCTTCATCTTATTATTCACATTGTTGAATGCATTTACGTGCATTCAACTAAATAATTATGGTATTCTTATAAATGAATAATGCAAATGTCTAATTAGAGACACTTCATGTGCGTATTGATGCTTTGCGTCTCAACTGCGTTGTTTATTTAGCTTTCTAAATGTAATTGCTGGGAATATTTTCACCCCTGGTTATTTCTCCCTACGCCTCACTGGTCAGACTGATTACTTTATACAGGCATTACTGAACACCCTGCTAAGGCTCTCATGCACACACACACACGTACACACACACATACACACACAAAGTAACACTCAAACACATGCCCGCACGCACAAACAATGAACTATGAACTCAAAGTAGTGAGTCATGACAGGCCTCTTAGCCTATATCTCCAATTAACAAATTACGTCGGTTCATTACCAGGTGTATATATGTGAATGTGTGTACGTATGAGTGTGTGTTTCTGCATGGCTGTATTAAAACAACACAAAGGATAGACAATGAATTCTAAAGATTTCCTGAGAAGCTGTTTCTCCACTGGTACTGTAATCCACGAATACTGTAGAGAATCATCACAGTTCCCATCTAGCAGTCTATTTCTGTGTCACCCCACTTCTCCAGTGTCTGTGCTGTCATCTAATCTCCTCTCATCACATCACAAAGCCCAGTGTGGCTGTGGCCTGCGTCTCTCTGCCTGGATGCCTGGCTGGAAGTAAGAGGCACAGTACAATCTCTACAATGCCTCTTCATCATGGATGACATACTGTCTGAGAAATAATACAGCAATAATATACGAGAAGGTATGTGATTACTTAGATTACTATCAGGACGTGATGAAACAATAAACTGTCCATCCATACTTCAACACAATGGCTTGAAAGCTGCTTCGTTACATTAAAATATTCCCACAAGAAACACACATCTAGAAGAAACAGAGTTCGAGAAAAACAGTGTCACAAAATGGCCGCTCACAAAACAACAATTAAACCATTGATTCCATATAGCCGCTGGACAGATGGAATAAAAATCGCATTATAAGAAATTTCATTTCAAGTAAAAGGGCAATTCAACCAATCCCCCCCCCCCCTTCTGCCATAGGCAGTGATATTAAAAAGCAATCAGTAGCTTTTGAAATAAAACACCATTTCCCTTGTCTTTATGATGTGTAGACGACAGAGAGAGTTCAGTGAGAGAGAATGAAGCTGAGTAGGAAACATCCATATCCACAGGGACACATAGGCCTGCTCAAATAAAATCCAGGTCTTCAATCAAACAAGCAATACTCTTCAGCTAAATGCTCACTTCATTGTTCTGTCTCACATGGGTAGAAGAGATTAGATAGGTGATATCCTGTGGTTCCCAGTCGACAAACAAGGGTACAAAGCTTACCCAGTTTACTGGCATTTCTTTCACTTGGATCGTCCACTCTGTAACAATTGGCACTTTTTTCCAGTGAGTCTGGGAGGAGCCAGTCTGTATAGTGATAACTAGGGTTAAAGAAACTGAACAGCAACCTGCTAACACAGTCCTAAGACTTCCTGGAATGAGGAACGAAGAAACAGTACACCCCAGCAGCTCTGCCTGGATGGCTTTACAGTTGGCCTTTCCTCTTCTCTCCTGTCTTGTCCTCTACTCTCCTGTCTGTTTCCATTTTCCCATCCAATTAGCCTCTAATTTTAGGGGTGGAGAAAAGCAAGAGAGAGCCTCACCAGGCAGCGAGGGTACCTCTAAATCTCTGAGATATGAGAGAGCGGAGCCACAGTACGCCGTGCCTAATTAGGCGCACCATCTAACAATCATTAATTATCTTGATTAAACATGTTAGGTATTGAAAGGCATGCGAGGGGGCAAAGAGACTAACACCCTTCTGTTTTCCACGTATCCACTCTGCAGTGCCACCCTGCCCCCTCCCCATAGTCCCTCCACCCCTCAGTCCACGTATCCACTCTGCAGTGCCACCCTGCCCCCTCCCCATAGTCCCTCCACCCCTCAGTCCACGTATCCACTCTGCAGTACCACCCTGCCCACTCCCCATAGTCCCTCCACCCCTCAGTCCACGTATCCACTCTGCAGTACCACCCTGCCCCCTCCCCATAGTCCCTCCACCCCTCAGTCCACGTATCCACTCTGCAGTGCCACCCTGCCCCCTCCCCATAGTCCCTCCTCCCCTCAGTCCACATATGCTTAATCTGATCCTTGAGAAGGCTATCAGGAGCAGAGGGGGCCCAAACAATGAGAATAATATCAGAGAATACCAATGTATCCTACTGTGTTGTGTATGCATCCAGTCTTCTGGTGCCACCTCTGCCCCCTCTCCCCTCGGTCCAGGCATCACTGATAGCCCAGTGGTCTGCTGCGCAACATCGGTGTAAAACAACCCTTCAACAACCCCCCAGTACCCACTGTGTAATCGAATGCTCACAAACACACAGGCCAAAGCACACACTCACACATCTAAATACACACAAACATACACACACCCTTTCATATACTACTCTGTGCCATGTCCTATACTGCTGTCAGTATTCATTCTGTATATTAGTAATGTGACTACTTTGAACAGAACTATGGATCACAACCGTGTTCTAGATTTTGCACTGCAGTTTATATTTCTAGTTATTCTATACATCGAGTGCTTGTCTAGCTGGTTTTAGATGGAAGCTGGGATATTGACAGCAGGGAAAGAGATTCTACAATTATACTAGTAGGGGAGTGTGAGGAGGGGATATTAAGCCAATCAGAGTGTGAGGAGGGGATATTAAGCCAATCAGAGAGCGCTACTGCCAGGGGGAGGAGATTTAGTGGGTGGGCCATGAGCAGGGCTGATAGCCAATACAAATCAACAACAGTGGGAGGGGCAGATGTTTTACCGAATCAGTGACGAGGTGGAAAGGGGGAGCTGAGATTGAGGTGTTCCTGATTGGAGAGGAGGAGCCCTGAGTGAGAGAGAGGGGGGATTCTGTGCAAACTCAAAGAGAACGTTTCAGACAGCAAAAAACAAACTTGTACAGTTCAAGAATAGATCATTGCAGAGAGAGGCAAACATGTTGTTCAGAGAAAATAAATACATAAATAAACAACAATACAGTTGGATGTGCTAACGATGGCCAATGAGGGCACAGAACAGCAGCCTGCGAGAAGGGGGGAGCAGGGGTCACCAAGAGGTCAAAGGTCAACCCTGGGGTTATATAGGGACTAAAGGTCATGACCTCTCACAACTTTGAACTGCACATGCTACTGTCTGTATTAAGTAGCAGTAGTAAGTATAAACAAAGCAGCCTTTAAGACAAGTATACATGGTTGAAGAAGGTTGAAAACCTCTCATCCCGTCTCAGCAGGAACTTGGCTGTAGTAAAACCCCATCTCCAACACAACAGATGTATCAGATGGAGTTTCATACTATAGTGAGTAGCCTTTTTAACAAACACAACAGAAAATAAACCAATTTCTATGGACATAGAGACAGCATTAGCGGTGTACAATAAATCAAACACATGACATTATCTCTGAGGTCTCTACTCTATACCCATAGGGCCCCTGCTCCCCTTCCCTATAAAACAATCAACGAAACAAAAAAAGAGAAAGATGGATATACAGAAATGTACATTATACAGCAACACCTGCAAATTAAGAGAAGCTGAGTGAATGTGTAAGAGCAACATACAGTATATGGCAGAGAATAATGAAACCAATATGATAGCCATGAGATGAGCACTGATGCGCCATCTTGTTTCTTAATGGGAGGGTCCGATAACCACTCCAATCTTCCCTTTTCTTATATCTCCCTCCCCACCCTCCCTCGCTCCTCTATTCTTCTATCCCTCTCTGTCAGACCTCATCCTCTACAAATCTTCCAATCATTGATCACTGTCTGCCTTATAAAAACATCCACATATTCATTTCAATATCTGCTCCTTTTTATTTCCCCACTCTCACCTCTCTCTCTCTCTCTCTGCTCTCGCTATATCTCTCCTCCCTCCCTCTCTCTCTGCTCTCAATATATCTCTCCTCCCTCTCTCTCTCTCTCTGCTCTCATTATCTCTCCTCCCGCACTCTCTTTCTCTCTCTCCCTCTCTCCTTTTGTCTGTGCTCTTATTCCCCAACTGTTATCTCCCGTTTCTAAATTCTGTCCTCCAAAAAAAATAACTCAAAAAATAACTCTGCGTCCTAAACGTGAGAGCCAATGGCATCGCTAGCCCCGCCCCCAAGCGTATGCCCCCAGGCTGGTTATTGGTGGACCAGTGAGATGGATGTGTGGTAGGATAAGGCATACCCTGCCCTCTCCTTCAGTTTCATATCAGTAATGCCGTCTTTGGACACCAGTTTGTTAAATACGAGAATCCCGATAACCATGTTAACCTGTCAGAGAGAAAAGAGAGATGTGAACAAAGCAGCCAGATACAGAGAAAAACTCTTAGTCATTCAGACCATATAGCTACAACCACTCTGTCAGTCTGACATGGGATTACAGAAATGATTATGATGCATGCATGTGAATTATGTCAGTCCCACACATAAAGAGAGTAGCTTTACATATCAAACCTACAGTATATACAATACCTTTCAAAAGTTTGGGCTCACTTAGAAATGTCCTTGTTCTTGAAAGAAAAGCAAATATTCTGTCCATTAAAATAACATCAAATTGATCAGAAATGCAGTGTAGACATTGTTAATGTTCTAAATGACTATTGTAGCTGGAAACGGCTGATTTTTAATGGGATATCTACATAGGCGTACAGAGGCCCATTATCAGCAACCATCACTCCTGTGTTTCAATGGCACGTTGTGTTACCTAATCCAAGTTTATCATTTTAAAAGGCTAATTGATCATTAGAAAACCCTTTTGCAATTATGTTAGCACAGCTGAAAACTGTTGTCCTGATTAAAGAAGCAATAAAACTGGCCTTCTTCAGACTAGTTGAGTATCTGGAGCATCAGCGTTTGTGAAAAGTCTACATTGTATTTCTGATCAATTTGATGTTATTTTAAAGGACAAAAATGTGCTTTTCTTTCAAAAACAAGGACATTTCTAAGTGACCCCAAACTTTTGAACGGTAGTGTATATAAAGTTCTAACTGCTAAGTCAAGGTAATAACATGTAGTTAGACAAGTGGTAGCAATCTGCACATAGGGTCCATTGATGACTATACATGGTTGATGAAGATGTTAGTTAGGATAATGTACAATCTATTGACTGGCTATAACCAATATTGTTGTTGTATGTTGACTACATTAAGCCAAAATGGTAAGTTCATGGTTAGGGCAAGATAAGCGTTACAGTATCTTACATATTTCTGTGGCTAAATGTTCATCTAAGATCAGTAAAGCAACAAAGGTTTCTCAGACAAATAGTGGCTGAGACAGAGAGATAGGAAGTACCAAGACTACAGCGGCAGCCGGTCCCACAAACGCATAAAGCAGACCACCTTCCAGAGACAGCCAGCAGCTGAGAGAGAAAGAAGAAGAGAGGGAGGAGGAGGAAAGGAAAAAGTCAGGAAGAGAGAGTGACACCCAGGGCAGGTGAGAAGGAAGGAGAAAGAGAGATGAAAAGAAAGAAAGATGGCATGAGAAAAAAAGGATGGAGAAAAATAGATCCATGAAGAGAAAAAAGATGGTGTAAGAAAGAGAGAAAAGGAGGGAGGGGTAGAGCAAGGTGAGGAAGAGTTCAAGTCAGATACCAGCACTCAATTCACACAAATACAACCCCCACGTATAAGGATTCTGTATCACATGTCTTAAATGCTCTTTAAACAGTTAGCTAATCCAATATGGAAAGGTTAAGAAGAAGAGAGTTCTGGAGGTATACAGGTGTACAGAAAGAAAGATACAGAGGGAGAGAGACAGAATTACACTTGTCTAGAAAAAGGGAGACACACAGCAACAATATCAGGGATAGCAGACTCACTAGTTGACGGTGCCATATCCCTTAGCTTTGGTGAAACCCACAGAGACTGCCACAACCAGAGCCGGTAGACCTGAGGAGGAGGAGGGAGAAGGGTCAGTACTGGGTAGGGATGAGACGGACACACAGATGGACAGACAGAGAAACAGATAAAACTGATCCCCCCCCTGCCCCCAGCATCCTCACCCCAGCACCCCCCTCCCCCCTGCCCCCAGCATCCTCACCCCAGCACCCCCCTCCCCCCCTGCCCCCAGCATCCTCACCCCAGCCCCCCCCCTGCCCCCAGCATCCTCACCCCAGCCCCCCCCCCCCCTGCCCCCAGCATCCTCACCCCAGCCCCCCCTCCCCCCCTGCCCCCAGCATCCTCACCCCAGCCCCCCCCCCCCTGCCCCCAGCATCCTCACCCCAGCCCCCCCCCCCTCCCCCCTGCCCCCAGCATCCTCACCCCAGCCCAGACACAGGAATCGCTTGCGGATGATGCGGTTCCTCAGCCGGCCAGTCACGGCCATGTATGACTGCCACGCCTCTGTCAGAACCCAACAGAACGACGACAGGAAGAAGAAATGCAGGAAAGCAGCGACCAGCGTGCAGATCACCTGAGAGAGGGAGAGAACACATGATAGGAAGAGAAGGACAGAGAATGAGGGAGAAACAAGGGGTTGGAGAAAGAAGGAGAGCGTGAAGGGGGTTGAAAGAGGGAACAGGGAAGAGAAGAAGAGACAGAGAGATGTGAGTAAAGCATCTTTACAAGACCTTGAGAGAGTACGTGGTAAGATACAGCTTGTTCATTGGCTCTTACCTTGTTCCGTGTCTGTGTCTGACCAATGAGGATGAGGGCGTTTGAGGAGATGATGGAGAGGCAGAAGTTGATGAGGATGACGGAGCGCTCGGAGCGAATGTACCTGAGGAGAGACAACATGTTGAGGGGTCCACACCTTTCCCAATTAACCGTCAACCATCAACAACCACACCCATACTTCCTTCACTTAAACGGTTTAAAAGCTCTAGCCTTTTTACACTATCAAGCCAACCTGAACAGCACTATGCTGGCTCAGATTTAGTCCACTTTGTCCTTTCCAGCACGGTTCAAGCAACTATGGTGGATGTGTAACCAAACCAGCCTAGCACAGGTCAGCTGGGCATAGTAACTACTCAGATATCACTAGAAACAAAAGACCAGAGTCAATGTGTTCTCACCTCCAGACCGACACATAGATGATGATGAGGAGCAGCAAGGTGAGAGAGGAGACTCCACAGCCCACCATCAGCGTCACAGAGGGAAGCTGCATTTTATCCATGTTCTGCAGGAGACGCACATACAGTCAACACACAGACTGTTAGGACTGTAAAGAAATGTAAAGAAGCTGTCTTCTCCTTTTTGGAGCAGATTCTTTCTTCCACTCTCCTGGTTCATGACTGCAAAGCTAAAACAGCCACACACACAGGACCCCCCCCCCCCCACACACACACACACACACACAGACATGCGCAGTGCCGTGTACAGAGGTAGGTATATCTGGTATCTGATAAAGAGAGCAGGGAGCTGGAGAGAGGCTGGCAGACAGGCTGCTGTTTGGGCCTTGGCTGGATATGGAGAGCAAGGTGACTCCAAGGTGAATCACCACACAGATTCTTAGCTGAAGGCCATGAAGCACATTTTGACAGATTATATTGTCAGACGTGAAGTCTGATTCAGCCAGATTCAAACGTTCTACTATGAAACACAGCAAGATAATTGAAACCTCCTCCTGTAAAAGCATCGACAACAACAGATCGCCGTCTCCATGTTCCCGCAGCAGCCATTATCTTAGTTGCCATGGTGATGCAGGATGTCGGTACGGTAGCGTGGCAGCAGAAGCAGTGAGGGAAGGAAGGCTGCAGCAACCCACTGACCCTGTGGCTGCTTTATGCATCTCACTGGTGTGTGTGTCTATGTGTGTATTTCGGACACAATTCCCAGACTTGACTCATACATGCTTAGCAGCACTGACTGACGGGTGTTCCCTGCTGTGGCCTGAACAGAGTGAAAGCATCTAGCTGGCAGACAGTGTATCTATCTGAGGGAGTAGTGCAGCCAGCAGGCTCCCATGCATGTCATCCTGGGCACTGGCATGTCGCTCTCCCAACGCAGGCCAGGCGTGTGTGTTGACTGCGTTCCTCAATATACCATCATGTGCTCTACACAGCAGTACTAACAGCGAGCCATATCCAACATGTGGGTGTGAACTGTAGACTAGAGGATGTTCAAGAGGCCCATGTTCAGGAGTGTTGCTTAATGAAGTCTGCTTACTCTAGAAGACTAGCTTGATTAAACGTGTCATGTGTTCCAAAAGGAAACATGTTCTAAGGGCAGCTGTCTTTGCTAAGGTTTGCTAGATTTGGTGTTGGGGGGTGGATGTAGGTGAATGGGTCTGATGGGAAGGGATAGGGACGGAGGGTCGCGGTGCAGGGGGGGTTGAGGTGGTGTTGGGGTAGCTAGAGGTGAGATGCAGGTGGAAGGGAGAGAGCCAGTCTTATGACAGGGATATGGGGGAGATGAGGGGGGGGCGTCTATTCTATGGTTGTGCATTCCACCCTCAAGCAGAAGATAATTGGAGTTTATAGTCTGTCTTGTTTCCAGGTTTGATGTGTGCTAGAGGGACAAATTAATTAAATCCTTTGATTAATCTGCACTGCAGTGAGTTCCCCTCTCTCTCTCTCTGTCTGAAGGAAAAAGATTACGAGTGCAGCCGAATGGAACAATGTCCGCTGAGACCGAGTAACTTTTACAGCCCTCTCTGTCTCCACTAATGGCAGCGCAAGGATGTGGGATGTGAATCGCGTACAGTGCAATCGCCTAGTGAGACAGACAGAGACTTCCCATCCGGAAGAAGCTACGTTATCCCAGAGTTGACCTAAAACTGCCTTCAGAAAGGGAGCATATACGTTTGTCAAGACAACAATGGCTAAATAGTGATCTTGATTTGTTGGTTGCAGTCCTGTATCAATGCAGATATACAGGTATACATACAGTATCATAGTGTTAACAGCTATCCAACACCGTCAAGACTTTCTAGGAATCACCATGGAGACAGTAGTTCAATGATACCTAGCCTGGGTGTGTCTAGTTTGTAGAGTCAGACTTTGGCTTTGATCATGACCTTCCACTGAACTCTGTATCTGACTGCATGGGACTCAAACCCAAGTAGGATTGATAGCATCTAAAGAAACATAAATCCATGAATGAGTACTGGTGTAGCTACAGCATGAGGAACAGTCTCTCTGATATAATGGGAAACACAAAGCTGTTCTGTGGTTCTGTTGAGTTATGTTTTTTATTTATTTATTTTTATTTTTATTTATTTTATTTCACCTTTATTTAACCAGGTAGGCAAGTTGAGAACAAGTTCTCATTTACAATTGTGACCTGGCCAAGATAAAGCAAAGCAGTTCGACACATACAACAACACAGAGTTACACATGGAGTAAAACAAACATACAGTCAATAATACAGTAGAAAAATTAGTCTATATACAATGTGAGCAAATAAGGTGAGATAAGGGAGGTAAAGGCAAAAAAGGCCATGGTGGCAAAGTAAATACAATATAGCAAGTAAAACACTGGAATGGTAGATTTGTAGTGGAAGAAAGTGCAAAGTAGAAATAGAAATAATGGGGTGCAAAGGAGCAAAATAAATAAATAAATACAGTAGGGGAAGAGGTAGTTGTTTGGGCTAAATTATAGATGGGCTACGTACAGGTGCAGTGATCTGTGAGCTGATCTGAGAGATGGTGCTTAAAGCTAGTGAGGGAGATAAGTGTTTCCAGTTTCAGAGATTTTTGTAGTTCGTTCCAGTCATTGGCAGCAGAGAACTGGAAGCAGAGACGGCCAAAGGAGGAATTGGCTTTGGGGGTGACCAGAGAGATATACCTGCTGGAGCGCGTGCTACAGGTGGATGCTGCTATGGTGACCAGTGAGCTGAGATACGGGGGACTTTACCTAGCAGGGTCTTGTAGATGACCTGGCTCCAGGTTTGGCAACGAGGATGAAGCGAGGGCCAGCCAACGAGAGTGTACAGGTCGCAGTGGTGGGTAGTATATGGGGCTTTGGTGACAAAACGGAAGGCACTGTGATAGACTGCATCCAGTTTATTGAGTAGGTATTGGAGGCTATTTTGTAAATGACATCGCCGAAGTCAAGGATCGGTAGGATGGTCAGTTTTACGAGGGTATGTTTGGCAGCATGAGTTAAGGATGCTTTGTTGCGAAATAGGAAGCTAATTCTAGATTTAACTTTGGATTGGAGATGTTTGATGTGAGTCTGGAAGGAGAGTTTACAGTCTAACCAGACACCTAGGTATTTGTAGTTGTCCACATATTCTAAGTCAGAACCGTCCAGAGTAGTGATGCTGGACGGGCGGGCAGGTGCGGGCAGCGATCGGTTGAAGAGCATGCATTTAGTTTTACTTGTATTTAAGAGCAGTTGGAGGCCACGGAAGGAGAGTTGTATGGCATTGAAGCTCGTCTGGAGGGTTGTTAACACAGTGTCCAAAGAAGGGCCAGAAGTATACAGAATGGTGTTGTCTGCGTTGAGGTGAATCAGAGACTCACCAGCAGCAAGAGCTGAGTTGATCTATGTCTTACTATCTTGAGGCCTACTATGGGTTACATGGTCAAAGGCAGGTCTGTAGGTGTGTGAACTGCATACTCACAGACCCATGACACATTCTAACAAAGAGTTGTCTGTCTCTCTCACACACACACACACACACACACACACACACACACACACACACACACACACACACACACACACACACACACACACACACACACACACACACACACACACACACACACGATTCCCAAAAACACAAGCCTGCTGGGTTCAGGTTTGGGACTGCAGTGCATTTTCTCTCTCTCTCTCTTTCCTTCTACAGCCTGCAGCTGAGTAGGATTGACTGAACATGGTAACATTACAGAAGACATGAGAGGAGAGATGAAGCGAGGGAATGATAAAGGGGTGGGACAGAGACCTACTATGTGGAGAGAGAGAGAGAGAGAGAGAGAGAGAGAGAGAGAGAGAGAGAGAGAGAGAGAGAGAGAGAGAGAGATAGAGAGAGAAAGGGGCAGATAAAGCAGCAGAGGAAAAGGATGTGGGAAAATGACTGAGCAGGAGGGAGAGGAAGATGGGATAAAGGGGTAGAAGAGAAACAGAGAGAGGCTGGGTGTTTGTCATTCTGGGGCTGTAAGAGGCTAGCTGCAGACAGAGGAGAGGAGAGGGGCTGCGCCATTCAGAATGTGGCAAGTGTTGCTGCAGGAATAATTAGCTTGTTCCGTAACCATAGCTGTCTCACAAACCCACTAGCATGGCAAAAGGGAGAGAGAAGAAGAAAGAGAGGGGGGGGAGGAAGGAAGGAAGGAAGAGAGGGAGAGGGAGGAAAAGGAGTGCCATCTCTCCTGGCACAGAACCAGGTTAATATAATTGCCACAATATGCTTCTCTTAGGGCATCTAAAAGCCCCCAGAATGCGACACTGCTGTGAAACAGCCTGTCGAGTGCCCAGGTAGAGAGGGGGATGAATAGGGGTAGAGAGAGGGATGAATAGAGGTAGAGAGATGGAAGGAGTATTGAGGGGGAGGATAACACTGTGTCGGACCAGGGAGAAGCAGAAATCACTTGGGAAGTGATATTAACACATGATGCTACTACGACTGCTGCCCATCGCACAGGCACACGCCAAATAAACAGTGTGTGTGTGTGTGTGTGTGTGTGTGTGTGTGTGTGTGTGTGTGTGTGTGTGTGTGTGTGTGTGTGTGTGTGTGTGCGTGCGTGCGTGCGTGCGTGCGTGCGTGCGTGCGTGCGTGCGTGCGTGCGTGCGTGCGTGCGTGTGTGTGTGTGTGTGTGTGTGTGCAGTATGTGTAACTGTATGCATATGTGCAGCTGTGTGTAATAAGGATAGCAACTGCTTCTGTGTGTGTATAGCAAGTGATGATCTGTAAACATCTTGCAGAGGTGCACAAACACACACACACAAACACACACTTCCAAGATCATCCCCCCGGCTGAATAATCTTAGCTCTAGGATGGACGAGGGGAAGACAGAGGGAGTGTGAGAGAGGGAGAAGAGAGAGAGAGAGAGACAGAGATGGAGAAGAGAGAGATACAGAACATCAAACGCACAGCTGCAGATTCTCAGGGCGAAAGACTGGCGTGCTTATTTGCTTTCCTAAGACCCATCAAATCAAGCCTGTCCGTTGCTTGCAGGTGCACATTTTCTCATCCCCATCCCCTCCTTTTGATGTAGCATTTGGGAACCGCCATATAAAAAACACATGCATATCTAAAACGGGTAAATGTTGCATCTGTCTGAATATTTTGGGTAAATTAATGGTATTCCATCCCTCCCTTCATCCATCCATCCATTCTTCCCTTCCCTCTATCTAGGCCACACAGCACAAAGGCTGTGGTGGTGTATTAGTATAGGGTCTTCTACAGCTTTAAGAGCCCTTGGTGCCCTCCATGCTGTTACCAGGGCAACTAGTGAACAACTGCTTCAGAGGCAGTTTCCAGTCTAATAATAACTAATCACTCTGAATGAACACTTCCTCACAAAGACAGTACTGGCCTTTTCATCTCCCCTCAGAAACTGGGCCACATTTGAGCGGTTTGAGCCATCACTGGAATTCTGCAGGGTTTGGTAAAGATATTGTCATATTAACACACCTATTTTTCCCCAATTGGAATCAAATACTGATTATCTGTGATTTGTTCTGTTATTTTAGCCCCGTTTTATGTAAATGCATCATTGGAGGATATTTAGGCAGCATGCATGGAGCATAGCAGCATTCCAATGGAGACATGTGCAGGAAAATATTATTTAATTTGTCAAAATGCTGGAATAATATGTTACTATGTTACATTGGACAGTGTTCACATGAAATATGCAAGGACTCTTAACATGATGATTATAATAATAGCTTATCTAAAACCCTAAAAGAATTATTCACATAGCCTAACAATTTCTCATTCAGCATGTAATGTATGCAAATCAATAGTCAACACGGTCATTTTGCAGTTGAAATACATCAACTGAATGTACCTCGACTAAAATGTGTCATGTCGACACAAATCTCCCTTTTCTGCTCGGTGGGACGACTTGAAAGATGCCCAAATTCTTTATTTGAGAATACACAGAGCCCTTGCTGAATGGCATCTGCATGTCTCAAGCAAGAGAGGAGAGAGAGAGGGCGGGCGCGCGCGAGGGCTCTGTTGATACCGAATGGCAATGACGCCCTTTTCCACTAAACCCGTGAGATACATACACAAGCACCTCGATTCGGATACCCTAACATAAAAGAATGAAGGAAGTTGTCGGACTTACCATGTCAGGATTTAGCCGTGCTAAAATGGCGAAGGTTGAGAGTCTGTCACACACGCATTTGGTGCTGAATGAGTCGACAGGCACGGCTCTGCAGCCCCTGGCAGACCACGATCCGAGCAGCGAAGAGCTGCGGGAAAAGAGAGAGAGCGCTGCGGTGAATAAAAACGGGGGAAAGCTAGTCAAATCCCCCACCACGTTACAGACACCAGCTATTTAATTCCAAATCCCCTTTTGCATCTCCGCGGTTAGCGAGCAAGAGCGCAGAAAACGCTGTGAAAATGGTGATGAAAGGTTATATGTGAGCCAGACGCCGTGCTGCTCAGGTTTCTGCTTGGCCAGGTTATTGCAATATAGAGTTGGAATTCACAAATGACCCAAAAAACAAACTATAGCAACGGGAGTAATAATAACAACAACAATAATAATAATTAATAATAATAATGCAAATAATAATAATAATAATAATGCAAATCTAAGTTATTATTGTATCTCATTATTTATCCCTAGATTTAGTTTGCGTTATTGGTGGAACAATTTAAAAGCTAAATAGATCATCTTTGTGTACTTAATATACAATTAATCAGCTGGAAAACATGTTTTATTGTGTGAACCCATTTTACAGTACTTCATGTGACTGTAATGCCATCCTACCTACCATTTACATGTAAATAGGTTTTTGATGGCCTGGTATAGGCCTTTGTTGTAGCTACTGGACCATACATCAACAATAACTGCAATTCTAAACCAATAAGAAAGCACATTAAATACATATGTAGTTTATTTTTCTGTTATATTGTTAAGCATTCTTTAGTTGAGCGTATTAATCAAAATGTGAAATATTGAATGTTGACTGAACTTTGACAGATACCATGTTTTTCTAAGTCTTAATTACCCTAAATGGCTAAATCCACACCACTTTCTCACTCACTGTTTATGGGATTGACTAAACTTTTACCCACTTTTACTATAAAGCATTACTAACAATTCTAAAGTTTTAACATTCAAAAACAACATTGCCTAACAGCTTAGCGTGGAGTTCATGGGGAGCCTTTCCCCTCTAGACGTCTTGCTTGTAGGCCTCTTCCCTCATTGAATGGGGTATTCTCAGTGGCCAGTGACGTTGCATTGCCAGTACGCTGTCCACTGCCATGTGGTGCTGAACTCCAAATATCAGAAACCATATTTTCCCACTATGCATGGTGCTGAAATATCAGACCACAGCTATTTCATTGTTGTTTACAACATCAGACCTTCCACAAGTGGCTAAGTTACCACACAGCTGTTCTAAAACCCTGACAAAGACAACACACCAAAACCAGCTGGTTTTAATAATAAAGAAGACTTTTCAAGTTGTTATATTGTGCATGGCTCAGTTTTACTCCTCTCTTCATATCAGTCTGACTGCAGGTGCACAGACAATGACCCGATGGTTATTGGTTCCTCATGTCTTCATGGGAGTTGTGTGTTGTTTCTTTCTCCCATGGCACAGTGATGCTGGATGGTACATTGGTGATGTCACACTCCATCCATCTCAAGTGAGCCCTTACATCCTCTTCCCAAGCAGAGTGGTCCCCAAAGGGACTCATCAAGACGGGGGGAACATGGTCTCCTGCAGGTCTCTGGGGCTAGTGGCACCAGGAACACACAACAGCCCCCAGGGTTAACCAACCAACCAACAAATCAACAAACCAGTTACAGCCTGCGACTGTGCCTCAGCAGACCTGGGTTCAAATTGTAGTTGTGTTCTTTCCAATACTTTGAAGCATTTCATTGCTTCAGTCTGGAGAGCCCGTTGGGCAGGGATTGCACTGTGTTGATTCTTCCAGTGGTTCCATTGAGCTAGGCAGGCTCAATCAAGAGCAGATGAAGTATTTGAAAGAAACCCAATACTATTTGAACCCAGGTCTGTACCTCAGGGCCAAAGACATCTCATCACAACACACCACGGCCTCCAACCGGGTTACCCACAGTGCCACCTCACAGCAGCCCTTGATAGGGTTACCCATGGTGCATCTGGTTGGAGAGTGCTGAGGGGTGAAAACCATGACGAGCAGAGAGAGAGAGCGAGAGAGAGAGAGCGAGAGAGAGAGAGAGAGAGAGAGAGAGAGAGAGTAGTACAGTCTTGTAGCCCCAGGAGTAGGCTCAGTGCTAACATTAGCACATCACCCTAACAGAAATCCAATATTATAACTCAGCGCAGAGTCTCTGTGGATGACACGATTAGGCCACTCTCCCAACCACACAGCAAGCCACAGCAACACACACACACACACACACACACACAGGCCTCACCGCGGTCTAATGGGATAATTTGGGTGGCGGTCCAGCAGCACTGCATGTGTGAACGGTCCCTGCCAACAACAGGCTAGGACCACATGAATGAATGGGACAGCAGGGCCTGCCAGACAGCCACAACATCCCAGACATCCCTGGGTTTAAATACTATTAGCGTTTGCTCTAGTCTACCTACAGAGCAAGATGGGCAGGGTTGGCAACTTTTACAACGTTTCTATTTGTTCCATTAAACAAGACAAGCTCAATCAAGCCCAGACAAATATATTATTTCAGAAATGGTTTAGTCTGGTGCTATAACACCCAGCGATGGAAATCATAATAAATGATGTATTAATAACCTGTTTGGGATAGGGGGCAGTATTTTCACGGCCGGATAAAAAACGTACCCGATTTAATCTGGTTACTACTCCTGCCCAGAAACTAGAATATGCATATAATTACTAGATTTGTATAGAAAACACTCTAAAGTTTCTAAAACTGTTTGAATGGTGTCTGTGAGTATAACATAACTCATATGGCAGGCGAAAACCTGAGAAGATTCTATACAGGAAGTGCCCTGTCTGACAATTTGTTGTCCTTCTAGGGCATCTCTATCAAAAATACAGCATCTCTGCTGTAACGTGACATTTTCGAAGGCTTTCATTGGCTCTAGGAAGGCGCCAGAAAGTGAAATGAGAGCTCTCCAGTCTCTGGGCGAAAAACCGCAGGGGTTTTTGTGAGTGGTCCTTCTGGGAACAATGACACTGAGGCGTGCGTGCACGAGACGACTCAATTTTTTTCTTTCAGTGTTTGAACGAATACATCGTCTCCCGGTTGGAATAATATCGCTATTTTACGAGAAAAATAGCATAAAAATTGATTTTAAACAGCGTTTGTCATGCTTCGAAGTATGGTAATGGAATATTTTGAATTTTTTTATCACGAAATGCGCCGGCGCGTCACCCTTCGGATAGTGACTTGAACGCACGAACAAAATGGAGCGGTATCTTGGATGGACCAAAACAACATTTGTTGTTGAAGTAGAAGTCCTGAGAGTGCATTCTGACGAAGAACAGCAAAGGTAATCCAATTTTTCTTATAGTAAATCTGAGTTAGGTGAGGGCCAAACTTGGTGGGTGTCAAATTAGCTAGCCGTGATGGCCGGGCTATCTACTCAGAATATTGCAAAATGTGCTTTCACCGAAAAGCTATTTTAAAATCTGACACCGCGATTGCATAAAGGAGTTCTGTATCTATAATTCTTAAAATAATTGTTATGTATTTTGTGAACGTTAATCGTGAGTAATTTAGTAAATTCACCGGAAGTTTGCGGTGGGTATGCTAGTTCTGAACAAAACATGCTAATGTAAAAAGCTGTTTTTTGATATAAATATGAACTTGATTGAACAAAACATGCATGTATTGTATAACATAATGTCCTAGGAGTGTCATCTGATGAAGATCATCAAAGGTTAGTGCTGCATTTAGCTGTGGTTTTGGTTTTTGTGACACATATGTTAGCTTGAAAAATGGGTGTGTGATTATTTCTGACTGGGTACTCTCCTGACATAATCTAATGTTTTGCTTTCGCTGTAAAGCCTTTTTGAAATCGGACAATGTGGTTAGATAAAGGAGAGTCTTATCTTTCAAATGGTGTAAAATATTCATATGTTTGAGAAATTGAAATTATAGCATTTTTAAGGTTTTTCGTATTTCGCGCCAGGCACTACCATTGGATATTAGTGAGGCGTTCCGCTAGCGGAACGTCTGTCCATAAGAGGTTTTAACTAAAACCAACAGACAGATTAAAGAACAGGGGAAGCTGAATTCAATAAGAAACAAACTGTAAAGGGAACAAATCAGATTGTGGGTTTCTAAAGAAGTGGAGGTGGGTGAGGAGAGATACGGTAGGGAGGGTAACTGGGGCAGGTCAGGAGCAGGGTGACGTTTATTATTATGAATCTTGCCCTGAAGCAGAACTGAGCGATTTCCACTAGATGGGCCAACTGCAAAGTCAAAATTGTCTGTATTGTAAAAAAAACATATATATATATATATATATATATACCGTATATATATAATTTTTTTGGGGGGGGGTTCTTAATATAAGATTAGGGTTAGGCATTAGGGTTAGCAGTGTGATTAAGGTTAGAGTTAAGTTTAGGGTTAGGTTTGAAATCAAATTGTATAACTTTGTGGCTGTTCACCTAGTAACCTCTCTGCAGAGCTGCCTCCAGGGCAAGATTCATTACAATAAATGCCAACCTGCAAGCCAGGATGGCAACACTGCTGTTGTTATTGATCCCTCGCCCCAGACCGAAGTGTGAGCCCTAGGAGAGAAGACCACCTGTCTCACACCCGCTTGCCTCTCTCTCTCACAGCCCTTATCAACAAGACACCACCATGACAAGGACACCTCACATTTCAATTTCTCCCCCCCAAATTAACTCATTAATCATAGCTGCTGTCCAAGATGGATTTACATTTTGCTTAGAACATGTCACTCCCCTCCCCCTCCCCCGCCTCCCCCTTTTCTCCCCACACTCCCCAACATGGTGGGTGAAGCTAGATTAGATTTTGTTTTGTTCTGCCTCTCTCTCGCTCTGCCTCTCTATCCATCTTCCTATATCCTCTCTCATCCCTCTTGCTTTCTCTCAACCCTGTCTCTCTCCTCTTCCCTCATTGTTCGGTCGTTCTTTCTCTCTCTTGGTCTATATTTACCTGGTTCAACTTTTTTTAAGGCAAAAGATCGCTCTGTTCTATGCCTCGTCTCAGTAACATAAGTGTACGCACTTATCTAAATGCAAATGTCCAACCTGCATTGCAATAAGGCCCATGGGCACATTGTGCTTTCTCCTCTCTCTTGCTCTTTCTCTCACTTGCACACAGCTACACTCTCTCTCTCTCTTTTTCTCGCTCGCTCTCTCTTGTTCTCTCTCTCTCTCTTTCTTCCTCTTTCTCTCTCTCTCTCTCTCTCACACACACACTCACTCACTCTCTCTGTTTTGGGTTTTAAAACAAAAAGGGTACTTAAGTGTATGAAGCATATGAAGAGTGTGTGAAACGGACCCACATTAGCTGTGCAATTGAACTGTGCAATGCATTTCTCTCTCTCTCTCTCTCTCTCTCTCTCTCTCTCTCAGATTCTCTCTCTCTTACTACACATATATATATACTCTCTCCCTCTCTCTTCATCCCTCTGTGTTGAAGCCTTGGTTCGTGTGCGCGTGGGGGCCCAGGAGAGAAAGCTGTGAGCGACACTTTTAATATTCTACATCCTGCATCACTGTCGGTGCAGTGTTAGCAGCGTGGGGGTTAGTGTTAGCCCCGTCCAATCTCCCTTCACCCACAGAGAGGAGCTCAGGAACTGTCTGACAAACTCAGCACCTTTCTACAGGGTCAGTGTGTGTCATGGGCACTTCGTCAAGATGAAAAACAGTGGAGCTGGAACAGCCACGGAACACACAGTCACAGTGAGAGATGAGGTGATGTGAAGCCGTCTCCCAAAGTTCTATCCCTCACTGTGAAGGTCCACACCAGCAGGTGTTTCAGAGCCAGGTAGCCAGGCGGGTCCACCATAGAATATAATTACTTTAGTTCCTGGTTATGGGTACACTTATTACTTTACATCCTGGCCGCTAGTCCACGCATCATGGTAAATTGACTTGAATGGGGATGTCCATTCTAGTATTTCTGTTTTCAGAGCCAGGTAGGATCATAGAGATCCTATTATTCAGTTGATTCAGGCAGTTCCACCCCCAGGCTCCACACTGCTGTCTGGCAGCGTCAAGGGGCAACCCAGCAGGCACATGGGTGTATCACCAGAGAAAGAAATTGACAAAGGCCTTACCTGTCACTCTCGTCCCAGGAGATGCAGGTCTGGTTTGTGGTGCCCTGATCAGACAGATAGAGAAACGGTCACATGGTTGACATATGCATAGACACGGTTAGTAGGGGTGCTGAAGGGGCTGCAGCACCCCCTGAAAAATCACAATTAAAAATGTACTAATAAAAAAAAGTGCACCCCCACCACAAATCATCTTCCTGTGGCCATGGACATATGCTCTGATTACAGATGTTCTCATATACCTCCATATACCTCCATGGACATATACTCTGATTACAGATGTTCTCATATACCTCCATATACCTCCATATACCTCCATGGACATATGCTCTGATTACAGATGTTCTCATATACCTCCATATACCTCCATATACCTCCATGGACATATGCTCTGATTACAGATGTTCTCATATACCTCCATATACCTCCATATACCTCCATGGACATATACTCTGATTACAGATGTTCTCATATACCTCCATATACCTCCATGGACATATGCTCTGATTACAGATGTTCTCATATACCTCCATATACCTCCATGGACATATACTCTGATTACAGATGTTCTCATATACCTCCATATACCTCCATATACCTCCATGGACATATGCTCTGATTACAGATGTTCTCATATACCTCCATATACCTCCATATACCTCCATGGACATATACTCTGATTACAGATGTTCTCATATACCTCCATATACCTCCATATACCTCCATATACCTCCATGGACATATACTCTGATTACAGATGTTCTCATATACCTCCATATACCTCCATGGACATATGCTCTGATTACAGATGTTCTCATATACCTCCATATACCTCCATATACCTCCATGGACATATACTCTGATTACAGATGCCTTCCTCATATACCTCCATATACCTCCATATACCTCCATATACCTCCATATACCTCCATATACCTCCATATACCTCCATATACCTCCATATACCTCCATGGACATATACTCTGATTACAGATGTTCTCATATACCTCCATATACCTCCATGGACATATGCTCTGATTACAGATGTTCTCATATACCTCCATATACCTCCATGGACATATACTCTGATTACAGATGTTCTCATATACCTCCATATACCTCCATATACCTCCATGGACATATACTCTGATTACAGATGTTCTCATATACCTCCATATACCTCCATATACCTCCATGGACATATGCTCTGATTACAGATGTTCTCATATACCTCCATATACCTCCATATACCTCCATGGACATATACTCTGATTACAGATGTTCTCATATACCTCCATATACCTCCATATACCTCCATGGACATATGCTCTGATTACAGATGTTCTCAAATACCTCCATATACCTCCATATACCTCCATGGACATAAGCTCTGATTACAGATGTTCTCATATACCTCCATATACCTCCATATACCTCCATGGACATATGCTCTGATTACAGATGTTCTCAAATACCTCCATATACCTCCATATACCTCCATGGACATATACTCTGATTACAGATGTTCTCAAATACCTCCATTTGAGGGGATGATGAAATTGATTTGTCTACTGCTTTTCTAAGTGCTAAAAGTGCTTTTCAGTGATAAAGGCATGGTAAGTCTTTTGAAATGGTCTCAAATATCAGTACCTTGTGTTTTTATGGGATAAGCCACATGATTTGTCAAGGCCCTACCTACTCTGTTACACTACAGGGGTCAATTACTACTGAGGTCACTGCTCAGGTCAGAGGGTCTGATGTGAAAGGTCACTCACGTTGTAAAGGTGTGAGAACTGGACCTCCACCGGGGTAGAGAGGGATCCTGGGGTGGGCTTGATGGTCACAGACACCACCTTGGAGTTGAGCACGGTGCTGTTTCTGGAGGGAGGGAGAGAGGGACAGTTTGGTGTCACCAGCATAGGACAACTCACATTGTCAGGTGACATATCACGTGAGAACCACACATCATTGTCATCGTTGTCAATCGCTGTTCCCTTCAACCAACTCAAACCTCCCTGCAGTAATACTGCCCCATCCTACAACACGTTCCCATCTCTCCCTAACACAGCATACATGTCCCTCAAGACACCCTTGTATGTCCCAGCACTTAAGCCATGTCCCGTTTGAAATAGACAATGTTTCACAGCCCCCACACTCTGACTCCTCCCCCCTACTCTCGCTCATCCGCAACTTCTCCCTCTCCCTCTCGCTTTTTCTCCCTCTCGCTCTTTCTCCCTCTCACTTCTCAGAACGCAATCAGTCAACGTAAACGTTTGTGTCAGACAGCCTCTGTCTAAAACTGATCACATTTCCTTGAAGGGGAAAAAGATTCTGAGGGAAAAAAGGTAAGAAAAAAGAACTAACTAGCCCCCGATAAAGACAAGATAGAAGAGGAGCATCCACATGCACGCCCTGGGGTGAAAGTAGATTTCATTTCTTACCGGTACGGGACACCCAAGCGCGCACACAATACATTTTTTATAGCCTTGGTGTAATCATAGAATTACATAGGCCTATAGAATCCCTATTAATTTTGTATATGATCTCTGTGGGCCTTTTGCCCTAGACCTAGTAAAGATTTGTCATATCACTTCTAACATGCATAACCTTTTAATGTGGCATAAAAACAACCAGTCATGATGTTTTCAACTGATTGTCAAACAATCACTTCAAACGCGCACATTTGTCCACTCGCAAATAATTCCAGCTTCCAAACCCCAACAGTGCACTCTGCACCCGCAATTTGGTGAATGGAAAGAGGCATCTGTTATAAAACCTTTTACTTCAGTGTGCTAAATCAGGGTCACACAGGGTGTTTTCTGGTAGTCTTAAACAATTCTACTTTGAAACCAAAGTATCCACCTCACACACATGGTTATGGGCTTTAAAAAGAAGACGCCTGTACCTGTCATGTCCTGGCCATAGTAAGTTGTTATTTTCTATGATAGAGCAGGTCAGGGCGTGACAGGGGGTGTTTGTCCGTTTTTGTATCTCTATGTTTAGTTTCTAGTTTTGTATTTCTAGGTTGGTTTTTGTTTGGCATGACCTCCAATTAGAGGCAGCCGGTTGTCGTTGTCTCTAATTGGAGGTCATATTTAAGTTGCTTTTGCCCCACTTGTGTTTTGTGGGTGATTATGTTTTGTGAGTGTGTTTGTTCCTCCTGCGTCACGGTTTGTTGTTTTGTTCCTTCAGTTTATTTTTGTATCGCATTAAGTTTCACTCTCCAATAAATATGTGGAACGAAACCGACGCTGCATTTTGGTCCGATCATTCGAACAGCCGTGACAGTACCATGTCAGATATACAGTTGGAATGTAATAAATGTTGAGTTTGTATCCCAATATTACACTTTATATACATTACAGAAAACTGAAATAGATCAAAACTGTTTGACATAGAAACACCGGATTTTAGGTGTGTTTTTGAAATAACGTTTATTAATTATGAAATTATGAAAGATATTAATAACATTCCACCCATGAGGCTACTAGGTCATTTGACGGCAGGAAAGGGCTACAAAACACATCAATTTGCAGTGAATGAAGTATGTGGGAGGGTTGAGTGTGATTCCGCCACGCTAGCCTGTGTTCCTCCATCTCATTATACATGCACATAACATTAACATAACGGAGAGAACACTCATCACTGGACGAGAGAACGCTGTAGCCTATAAATACACATGGTGTTCGAATGCATGTGCTTAGCATAAAGCAGTTCTCTGAAATGGTATTCATTCGAGCTCCTTCAGACATCATTTTACACAGACAAGAGACTAAGGAACTACGTGGTAGCATTCAAAGCCCATTAGCCACCAATCAAAAGAGCTTCTGGGATGCGTTCTGTGCTGGGTTGCATTCCAAATGGCACCCCATTCCCTTTATAGTACACTACTTTTGACGCATCCCTGGAGAAAGCATTGTAAGTAGAGATGTCAGTAAACCCTCTCACCTCTGTAGAGATAGGATGCTGCCCAGGTTTCTGTAGAGAACGATCCCGGTGACAAACGCTGACAAGTCATCTGCATCTGGAGTACAACACAGACATGTGCCCACCGTTCAGACACAGACCAACACACACACACGAACAGACACAAACGAGATGGAGGGAGAGAGAGAGATAGGGAGAGAGAGAGAGATAGGGAGAGAGAGAAAGAAAGAGAAAGAGAGAAAGCCCCTTAAGTTGAAATTGAAAGAGAGAGAGGGTGAGAGAGAGAGAGGGAGAGAGAGGGAGAGAGAGAGAGATTTAGGGAGAGGGATATATATATATATATATATATATATATATATATATATATATAGGGAGAGAGAAGGAGAAAGAGAGAGATATAGGGATAGAGAGTGAGAGATAGGGAGAGAGAGAGAGAGAGAGAGAGAGAGAGAGAGAGAGACAGGTCAGTCAGAATCCAATAAAAAAGGGAGAGGGGGAGAGATGGAGGAGTGACGTGTGTTTGTGTTAGTGTGTCAGTGGTGTGTGTGTGTGTGTGTGTGATGACCTGCAGCTCTAGTCTTAGTGGTTTGTGCTGAAGGACAGCAGGAGAGAGAATACAGGTCAGCCGGTCTCCCTCCTGTCCTCTTGGCTCTGTACCTCTGCAGCTGGCCTACATAACTACCCATCTATAAACAGACACTCACACGGCATCATCACTCACACACAAACACACTTACAGACTTACTCATAATCACTAAATTGCCATTTAAACAGACCTAATAAACATGATTGTTTAAACATGCATGCACTTAAACACCCCCCGCACACACACACACACACACACACACACACACACACACACACACACACACACACACACACACACACACACACACACACACACACACACACACACACACACACACACACACACCCAAATGCAAAAAGCCAGATGACATTGAATAATTTTCCACTGTCACACAACAATGTATTTCATGCGACAAAAAGGGTTGCCATGGTAGCATGGTTGGGCATGGCATGCCGTGATGGCAGACTGCACTGGCAAAATAGACAAAAAACATACCCAGAAAAACCCAGAAAAATATGAGACTTAGTCCAACCTGTGTCACAGCTAAACTAAACTGCTGGGCAGAAGGCCAGAAGAGAAGGACAGGGCCTGAAGCTGTCTCCTGCTGCAGTGTCACAGACAGAAACCCACAAAGTCCATCTGTTCCTCTATCTAAAGGACCTCAGCTCTCTCTCACACTCCAGCACGCTGTGTCTGGCAGGCTGGCAGTATGGATGTGTACTGAGAGGACACAGAAGTATGCCAGGCAGCATGCAGAGGGTACTATACTGCTCCAGGCCAGGCAGCTGAGATCCCATGGGCATCAGGGAGGAACCGAGCGAGAGAGAGGGAAAGTTTGGGTATGCATGTGTGTGTGTGTGACATAAAGTATCTTGCCCTCCCCTTCATATCATGGGCCTGCTAGCCAATATGTTCAGCCAGAATGATCACAGCAGTAGAGAGGCAACAAATGGCGATATTTAACAATTATACAGTGCACTGTTGTGTGTGTGAGTGTGTGTGTGTGTGTGTGTGTGTGTGTGTGTGTGTGTGTGTGTGTGTGTGTGTGTGTGTGTGTGTGTGTGTGTGTGTGTGTGTGTGTGTGTGTGTGTGTGCGTTCCGATGCATGTCCCCCCATCTTTACTGCTCTGATAAGTTTCAGAGAGGTGGCTGAGGAAAAACATTTCAATCAGTGCAACTGGGCATGGCCCCCTGTGAGCTATGCCCAGTATAGAGCAGCAGGTGAGAGGCATGAGTGACTGTTGATATGCTGTTGCCGCCATGAAGACACTTCTACCAGTGGGAGAGGAGATTAGCTTTAATTACCCCTGATTGGCTCCTGTTGACTTCTGATTAGCAAGTGACTGGTTCATTAGCATGGTAGCCGTGATAATGATCTATGTCACAGAGAGAGCCAAAACTATCCCATTGGCTGAGGCTGAGGAACCCCACGTCTCCACACAGCTGCGAGTCTGGAGGCTCTCAAATGTCAAGTGCAATTCCATATGCAAATTTTGTAGGAATGTTTTGTGTGTGTGTGTGTGTGTGTGTGTGTGTGTGTGTGTGTGTGTGTGTGTGTGTGTGTGTGTGTGTGTGTGTGTGTGTGTGTGTGTGTGTGTGTGTGTGTGTGTGTGTGTGTGTGTGTGTGCTCTCACCTGGCTTGCCTGTGGAGAGGATGTTCTTGGAGACAGTAACTCTGTCCTCAGAGCTGCGGGCCCAGTCCATCATCCCCTTCCAGCCCTTCATAGGGAAGCTGATGTCTGCATTACCCGCCACCGGACGCTTGTGGATGGACAGAACTGGAGAGAGAGAGAGAGCTATATTTTATTCACTACATAAACTCATGACTCATCACATACTTAATCAATAAGGCCTGAGGGGGTGTGGTACAAGGCCAATATACTACGGCTAAGGTCTGTTCTTACGTACGACGCAACGCGGGATGCCTGGACACAGCCCTTATCTGTGGTATATTGGCCATATACCACAAACCCCTGAGGTGCCTTAATGCTATTATAAACTGGTTAACAACATAATTAGAGCAGTAAAAATAAATGTTTTGTCGTACTCGTGGTATACGGGTATGACAGCCAATTAGCATTCAGGGCTCGAACCATCATCCAATTAGTATTCAGGGCTTGAACCATCCAGTTTATAATATGTGTTAGCCATTTGTTTGGCCAGCCTCTTCTTTCTCACTATGTACATATTTAAATTATAGCTATCTAAATACAGTAATAACTAACTTGTTTATTTTCCTTATCTTTCTCCATCCATCCATCCCTCTCTCTCTCTCTCTCTCTCTCTCTCTCTCTCTCTCTCTCTCTCTCTCTCTCTGTGTGATATGTGTGGGACTCAGGGAGTGTGAGGTCAGTAACTAGGAGCAGAGTGGCGGTTGGGTTTGGGTGGAGGTTCGGCTGCAGTGCAGACAGCGAGGCGGGTAGTGGGCTGGGCAGCGCTAGAAACAGCACCTTACGGCTGGCCCCTCCACTCCTCCACACACTCCCCAGACACGCCAGCTACAGGCCTCCCTGTACACACTGTGCCATGTTCATCTGCAGGTCAGCTAGAAGCCAAGCACCTGCCGGTGGGATGCTGTTAGTTTTATAAATATTATATGCAGCGTGAAACAGAGTTCACAGTCACTGTGTTTGTGTATATGTGTGTGTGTGCGCAAGAGCGTGTGCCCGCGCGCGTGTGTTTGTGTGTGTGTTTGTGCATGTGTAAGCAGAAGTTGAACAGTCACTGGTCTGGAACTGAGCAGATTGTGAGTGTGATTTTAGGCTCTCTTGAGACACAACCTACTGGGCACAGACGTCAATTCAACATCTATTTCACATTGGTTGAAATGCCGTGGAAACAATGTTGACTCAACCAGTGTGTGCCCAGCGGGAACAGCCCAGGATGTCTGTTCTATAGCCCTGTTTGGTCTGTGGGTGGTACCCAGGGGGAATGGCAATATTTAGACCTCCTTGCTCACACCCTTTGTTCTGATTCCAAAAGACATAGAGAGACTGAACTGACTGAACCAGTGAGATCCACACACACCAGACACAACGCTAACAGATGAGATTCCCTAGTGTCCTGGCTGGGTGCATATCCAATTCAGATTATACAGCTCCGGAATACTGCCAATGTGGCTATTCCTGCTTTTCCACCATGGCCTAAAGACCTAGTATTAACTAGGAGAAAAACACATAGTTCAATAGGAAAAGTCCACATAGAACGAACAAAGGCTCAGCTGTCTGAAAACATTACAAACCATCGAATCCTTGCTTTCTCCATCCTTGTTTCTACAATTCCTGTCAAAGCGCATTGGAGGAGAGGATCCAAAGTCCCTCCCTCAGACCTCCTTCTCCAATGAGCTTTGGAGGAATTCGGGACATGCAATTTGAGAAGAATTGAGGACACAAGGACAGAGGAAGCAATATTTTCAGACACAGCCAAAGAGACTAAGGTCAAAGGAAAAAGCTTACCTAAGTTATCCGTGACCTCGACCATATCCTGGAAGTCTTTCATCCTAAGACCGTAGACGTCCACAAAGTCTTCCACCAACCGGAACAGCTCCTTGATGTTAGGACCCAACTAAGAGAGAGAGAAAAGGGGAAGACGGGAGGGAGGAGAGAGAGAGAGAGAGAGGAGAGAGAGAGAGAGAGAGAGAGAGAGAGAGAGAGAGAGAGAGAGAGAGAGAGAGAGAGAGGGATGAGAAAGAAATAGATGATAGAGAGCAAGAGAGAGAGAGAGGGAGGGAGAGAGAGAGAGAGAAAGGGAGTGAGAGAGAAAGGCAGAGAGAGAGAAAGAAAGAGAGAGAAAGAGAGAGAGAGGAGACAAGAGAACTGATGATTCATGGAGCGAACACCAAACAGACACCCACTGTTCATATGCATCACACACCATCCATATATCTCCCGGGAGACTGGCATGATGTCACTATGATGCCAACGGCTAGACACAAAGCCACCAGAGAATAGTTATTCAAATGATCTTTGTACAACACATGGCCAACACACATCAAGAAAGAGCACAAACTGTGACCATGCATGCTAGCTCATGTGTGTGCATAAAGATGTGCCAGTGAGTCTGTGAGAAGAAGAGAAAGAGACCAACTCACCAGTTGTGCTTCTTCCCATCTCTCTCTGTTCTCCTCCATCAGCAGGTTACTGACTGACTGGACAAAGTTCTGTGATCCAGTAGAGAAGGAAGAGAAAGGGAGTGAGGTGGCCATGAGACATTACTCTACAACATTAGCCATCAATTGACCTACTACAAACATTCACTCCAGCCATTTATTTAACACCAGTCAATTCTCAATGTAGCCCTGACCCAAACCTAATGACCTAATGACCTAATGACTTCCAATCCAAAGACATGCTCCCTCCTCTTACTCTCATGTCTGCATTGCTGGGGCTGTTGTAGGCCCTTCTGAAGATCTCTGTCATGTTCTTCAGTACGTCCACTATGGCCAGCAAGTCTCCACTGTAGCTGGTCCCATCGCTGGTTGTCACCCTGAGCTTGGTCATCACCTCTGAAACTCCATCCCCCACAAGCCCCCGCTGGGCCTTGGACAGGTGTTCCCGAGTCTGGGGAGGAAAGGTATGAGTGAAGCACTCAGAAAATATCGCCATTGAATAGAGGTGATCTTCTGATCAACTCATAAGGTGAATGCATCAATTTGTAAGTCGCTCTGGATAAGAGCGTCTGCTAAATGACGTAAATGTAAATGTAATTGTAACTCACTTGTTAGTAAAACTAACATACATTTCCTGTCTGTCTTCTTAATTTGGTCTTGACCATTTATGATTTGTTATCTGGTTGTTGTTTGGTTGAATCAACATTGTTTCCACGTCATTTCAAATAAATTACATTGCACCAACGTGGAAAAGACGTTGAATTGACATCTGTGCCCAGTGGTATGTACTGAACTGAGCAGGCAAAATATCTCAAATGGCATCCTATGGGCACTTTGTAGCTTCTGTTTTCAGATGTAAAGTACAGAGTACATTTTCAATCGTTGATCATCTCTTTTGTACTCACCAGTGTTTGGATGCTGCGGTAGTCGTTGGAGATACACTTCATATAAGTGGGGTTCTCCCAGTAGGCTATTCCCTCATCATCCAGGGTGCACCGCCTCAGGATCAGCCCTGGATGGGGACACAGACTGGGGAGTTAATCTCACTAGAGCCGTGGGATCCTAAAGGCATATCCCATCCTAAGCCAGGCATGTCTTATGGATATCCCTCTGGCTAGATGTAGATCAGGAAGGTTAGTAAGGGTTTACTCTGAGACATGGCTGTTGAGTCTTATGGCGTCTAGCGTCTGAAGCCATTGGAGTCTACAGCTATAGTGTATTCGGAAAGTATTCACACCCCTTAACTTTTTCCACATTTTGTTAAGTTACAGCCTTATTCGAAAATTAATTACCAATTTTTCCCCCCCAATTTCCCCCCAATTTCCACAATTTCCACACAGTACCCCATAACGACAAAGCAAAAACATGTTTTTAGAATGTTTTACAAATGTACATAAAAAAAACAAACAGAAATACCTTATTTACATATAGTAAGTATTCAGACCCTTTGCTATGAGACTCAAAATTGAGCTCAGTTTAATTATATTTTCATTGATCATCCTTAAGATGTTTCTTCAACTTGATTGGAGTCCACCTGTGGTAAATTAAATTCATTGGACATGTTTTTCAAAGGCACACACCTGTCTATATAAGGTCCTACAGTTGACAGTGGATGTCAGAACAAAAACCAACCCATGAGGTCAATGGAATTGTCCGTGGAGCCCCGAAACAGGATTGTGTGGAGGCACAGAAATTTCTGCAGCATTGAAGGTCGACAATACCACAGTGGCCTCCATCATTCTTAAATGGAAGAAGTTTGGAACCACCAAGACTCTTCATAGAGCTGACCACGCAGCCAAACTGAGCAATCAGGGGAGAAAGGCCTTGGTCAGGGAGTTGACAAAGAACCCAATGGTCACTCAGACAGAGCTCCACAGTTCCTCTGTGGAGATGGGAGAACCTTCTAGAAGGGCAACCATCACTGGAGATGGTTGTCACTGGCCACTCCACCAATCAGGTCTTTATGATAGAGTGGTCAGACAGAAGCCACTCTTCAGTAAAAGGCACATGACAGCCCGCTTGGAGTTTTCCAAACAGCACCTAGAAATCTTTGGTCTGAATGCTAAGCATCACGTCTGGAGGAAACCTGGCACCATCCCTACAGTGAAGAATGGTGGTGGCAGCATCATGCTGTAGCGATGTCTTTCAGTGGCAGGGACTGGGAGACTAGTCAGGATCGAGGGAAAGATGAACGGAGCAAAGTACAGAGAGATCCTTGATGAAAACCTGCTCCAAGCGCTCAGCACCTCAGATTGGGGTGAAGGTTCACCTTCCAACAGGACAATGACCCAATGCACACAGTAAAGACAACACAGGAGTGACTTCAGGACAAGTCCCTGAATGTCCTTGAGTGACCCAGCCAGACCCCGGACTTGAACCCGATCGAACATCTCTGGAGTGACCTGAAAATAGCTTTGCAGCGTCGCTCCCCATCCAACCTGATAGAGGTTCAGAGGATCTGTAGAGAAGAATGGGAGAAATTCGACAAATACAGGTGTGCCAAGCTTGTAGCGTCATACCAAAGAAGTCTCGAGGCTGTAGTCAATGCCATAGGTGCTTCAACAATGTACTGGGTATTGGGTCTAAATACTGTAAATGTGTAAATGTGATATTTCAGTTGTTGTTTTTATAAATTTGCAAAAATCTATAAAAACCTGTTTTAGCTTTTCATTATGGGGTATTGTGTGTAGATTGATGAGGGAAATACATTTTTTTAATCTATTTCAGAAATATGCTGTAATGTAACAATATGTGGAAAAAGTCAAGGGGTCTGAATACTTTCTGAATGCACTGTATGTCTCAGGGTAAAAGGGAGGTAGCTCACCATTGGCATTGGGAGGGCAGCGTACGGCCGCTGTGTCCCCTGCTGGAGTCATTTTCCACACTACGTTGGAGAAGTTCTCCTCTGCACAGATCTCATGAGGTTCTGCACCAAAACCAAAAGCAAACGTCAGTATTCCACCAATCTGAGTGTCAAATGGGTCGTTCCACAGATTCAGTGCCTTTTCAGAAGTGTAACTCAGTAAAAAAACAACGTTTGATTTCACAAAATGTGTACATTCTGTCATAAAGAGCACATGTTCATGGTTTCCCATCTCAGGAGGTTAAATAAAGTAAAGAATAGTAAGTGCCTATTAAAGTAACAGGGTTTCCTCTTAAATCAGCCATGAATCCCCTTGTGACAGGAGGAATGGAAGCTTCACAAAAAATGCAAGCTTCACAAAAAAAGATTCTAGCCTGTCTATTGTCACGACGTGGCCCTGTTGTGTGCATATCGTGGCTTCCCCCCTCTCTTACTCTCTCTCCCACCCCAGGTTTTACAACAGTCATACATTCCTGGTAGAAACTCTCTTCACTGCCATGGAGTATTGAGGGGGAGAGCCTATGGAGAACAAAGACATTATTCTTGCCAAAACTCCTAATCCACAAGATTGGAGAATTAATCAATATTTCTATCTTTGAGAATGTTGGAGTGGTCCGTGGACAATTAAGGGACATTTATGTCAAGGTTGTTTCATTTGGTGATCTCATGAAGGACAGGAAACACACATTACTGTGTCTTTGGTTGTGTACACTTCTCAATTATGAGGTTTGCATCTGATGGTTGTGTAAAATATATGACTGAATATGAAACTATTTGTGAGAAGATGTAATGTGATGTTGGCCTTCTAAATGAGATACTTGTTTAGATATAGTTTTAACTAGTTAGTGGCCACGCCTCCGTGAGCCCAGACAGTACGTCAGGCGTCATGGAACCACCCCGTCTTCCACAGAGTACAAAACCACTCGTGATAAAATGTACATCAGACCAGAAAACATGGAAGCTGTTGCTACATGTTGAAATTATTGGCAATTCTACCAAAAGACAAGACCAGAGAACGTGGAGATCATTCCCACGTTGAAATGGCTAAGAAATCTACAAACTAAAGAACAATTATTCAGGCTCCAGCTGTTTAAATACTTTAGTCTGGTAAACGCATCTGATCTAAGAATATTTCCGATTGGTACTCTGACGTATCCATTATAACAACTGACATCTACGACAGACTTTGATCTTTGGTGGACATACAGAGGCTTTCTGTTGACTGACTATCCAGCAGACGGACCGGCAACCACAGAGAGAGACAACAAAGGCATACACTCGTAAATATGTAAATTGCATTTCTAAAATCCAAATGTGCAGTTGTTAGGGTGCGAAATGTCTATGTTTACGATGAAGTATTCAACTGTATGATTGTAGTGAATCCACTCTGAGTTTCCCGCTCTTGAACTGTCCCCACCCCTTTCCTTTGTCTACCAAGCCGTCATATCGGTTTAGCTCACTAGGGATTTTTCTATCATTTCAGTAACCAATGTATGAACTATTGTGTGTGTGTGTGTTTGTAATTCTGTAATTGATAAGATTGATTATTTAGCAAATAAATAATTAAGCCAATTTGTATATTGCTAATTCATGATTTATGCTAGGGTTCGTGCAGATATCCAAGGGTTTGCGATGTTCAGTAAAGAGACTGATGAGGTAATAATACATTAATAAGTGACTGTAAATGATAAGATATGAAAATATCCAAAGAGTTAATTCGGGAAATCAATAATGTTTAAATATTTTCCCGTGGTGCCCCGACTTCCAAGTAAATTAAGTTACATGATTAGTAAGGAATAATTACACATAGAAAATTGATTTGATAATATAAGTCTTCACATTTAATGATAGTCAACGCTACGACACTATCTATGGGTATCAGGGTTGACGTGTTATCCTCGACCCGCTCAGTTTTCCACCACAAAACACCAGAAAATTGCCAAATATAGTTAAACCAGCTCACCTTCTTTTACACTATGATTTGATTATAAGATGTTCAATGTTTACATTGAAAAAATATATATTTTAAAAGAATAGCTTCACTAAATGAAAATGAGAGTTCAGTTCATGTAACAGGGTCGACCTTAAAATGAGGGTCATTAATCTCATGAAAAAAAAAAAAAATCTTCAGAAATGACTTTATCAAAGCAACAAAATAACTAGGTCTTTACAATGATGGTGAAACTTGGAGACATTTTGGGGTTAAGTGGGTTAAAATCGTCCTAGAAGTGACACAGGGTTTGTATTTGTATTTTTTATGGATTTCTATTGTATGATTTCTATTGTATGTCAGCTTCTCTTCCTGACATACAATTTAACAGAGGACGGAGGGTTGACAGACGACGTGTCAAAATGCAGAATTTTTGTATTTTAGAAGCCTTTTTCATATTCAGAATCAGATTTATTGAATTCTCCTTCTGGTCTATATTAAAGGGGACTTCATTTAAAGCTAGAATCCTTAATTGAAACAATAACAAAACTGTCACCTCTCCTGTGTTCTGGTAAAAAGTTGAGGGATGGGCCTGGAGAAATGTAACCACTCTCAAATTCAATAACAGAGTTATGATTGTAAGGACTGATCATCCATAATATCAAAATGATACTTTTAACCATGTTTTGTGGCTATACCGTGTTTGCTTACATTTACATTGTTTACAAACGTTATAGTAAAACATGCTTGTATTTTGGATTCTGATGGGGTACAGTATGACAGTTGAACTAAAGCTCATGAGGCATTTATAAGCTATATTCTTCAAGAATCAATCGGTAAATACTGTATCATTAATTTATACGTCTAAAAACGGATGTAGCAACTCAGGATTCCAGCTATAATATAACAGTTTTTTTAAAGGCAATATTGGTACACAATTTCTACTTCAAATATCAAAAGGGACGCAAAAGGCATTCACTTCCTGGAACAACCCAAATATGTTCAATTTTGACAAAAGATATGAAGCAAAAGTAAATCTGAGATACAGGACGTACAGTATAATAACAAATGACAGATTGCAGATTGCAGCTCTGAAGGAGATGAGTACTAGTATTCTAAGTCTTTAGCTGAACTGCCATTGGTTTTCTCTCTCTCTCCCTCTCTACCACACCTGCTGTCTCTAACTCTGAATGCTCGGCTATGAAAAGCCAACTGACATTTACTCTGACCTGCTGATCTGTTGCATCCTCTACAACCACTGTGATTATTATTATTTGACCCTGCTGGTCATCTATGACCGTTTGAACATATTGAAGAACGATCTGGCCTTAATGGCCATGTACTCGTATAATCTCCACCTGCCACAGCCAGAAGAGGACTGGCCACCCCTCTCTTCCTCTCTAGCTTTCTTCCTAGGTTCCAGCCTTTCTAGGGAGTGTTTCCTAGCCACCGTGCTTCTACATCTTCATCGCTTGCACTTTGGGGTTTTAGGAGGTGTTTCTGTATAAGCACTTTGTGACATCAGCTGATGTAAAGAGGGCTTTATAAATACATTTGATTGATTGATTGATTGATTAAGAGCACACCTTTCCATTAATGTGTTCTGACTACTCACCTGGACACCGCTTCTCATTGCAGCGTCGCACCTCCTCTCGATCTCCAGGACAATTTTCGCCCCCAAAGAAGGGCCCATAGCAAATCCTCTGTCTCTGTTGGCTCCCCCCGCCACATGTCTTAGTGCAGCCCACCCACGACGTCCAAGGATGCCACTTCCCCTCCACTAAGACACAGAACACAGCTCTAATGGTTAAGATCAGGATAGGCGGATAGTAAACTGATCCTAGATCTGTACCTGTGGGCAACTTCTTCACAGAGGTTGACAGCAGATGTTACCTGGGCACTCCCGTATGAAGCAGTCTCTGGTCTCTATCCACTCCCCGCGACACTCTGATCCTCCGTACGAAGGTCCGTTACACTCCCTGATCCGCTGCATGGTCCCGTTGGAGCAGGATGCAGAGCATGAACCCCAATTAGCCCACTCATTCCACACCCCATCAACTGGGACAGCAGAGAGAGAGAGAGTAGAGCAGAGAGGGAGAGGGGTTTGGGAGAAAAGAAGAGAGAGACAGAAAGAGAGAAAGAGAGAGAGAGACAGAGAGATCATGGTTACTTCTGTAGATGTACAGTTGAAGTCGGAAGATTACATACACTTAGGTTGGAGTCATTAAAACTCGTTTTTCTACCACTAAACACATTTCTTGTTTACAAACTATAGTTTTGGCAAGTCGGTTAGGACATCTACTTTGTGCATGACACAGATCATTTTTCCAACAATTGTTTACAGACACTTACAATTCACTGTATCACAATTCCAGTGGGTCAGAAGTTTACATACACTAAGTTGACTGTGCCTTTAACCTGTTGGGGGTAGGGGGCAGTATTGACACGGCCGGATAAAAAACGTACCCGATTTAATCTGGTTACTACTCCTGCCCAGTAACTAGAATATGCATATAATTATTGGCTTTGGATAGAAAACACCCTAAAGTTTCTAAAACTGTTTGAATGGTGTCTGTGAGTATAACAGAACTCATATGGCAGGCAAAAACCTGAGAAGATTCTGAACAGGAAGTGGCCTGTCTGACAAGTTGTTGTTCATCTTGGCTCTTTTTATTGAAGACTGAGGATCTTTGCTGTAACGTGACACTTCCTACAGCTCCCATAGGCTCTCAGAGCCCGGGAAAAAGCTGAATGATATCGAGGCAGCCCCAGGCTGAAACACATTTACGCTTTTGGCAAGTGGCCGATCAGAGGACAATGGGCTTAGGCGCGTGCACGAGTTGACCCCGTGCTTTATTTTCTTTCCTCAGATTCGTGGTCAGAATATTATCGCTTTTTTACGAGAAAAATTGCATAAAAATTGATTTTAAACAGCGGTTGACATGCTTCGAAGTACGGTAATGGAAAATTTAGAATTTTTTTGTCACGAAATGCGCCGTGCTCGTCACCCTTCTTTACCCTTTCAGATAGTGTCTTGAACGCACGAACAAAACGCCGCTATTTGGATAAAACAATGGATTATTTGGGACCAAACCAACATTTGTTATTGAAGTAGAAGTCCTGGGAGTGCATTCTGACGAAGAACACCAAAGGTAATAACATTTTTCTTATAGTAAATCTGACTTTGGTGAGTGCTAAACTTGCTGGGTGTCTAAATAGCTAGCCCTGTGATGCCGGGCTATCTACTGAGAATATTGCAAAATGTGCTTTCACCGAAAAGCTATTTTAAAATCGGACATATCGAGTGCATAGAGGAGTTCTGTATCTATAATTCTTAAAAGAATTGTTATGCTTTTTGTGAACGTTTATCGTGAGTAATTTAGTACATTTTTAGTAAATTCACCGGAAGTTTGCGGGGGGTATGCTAGTTCTGAACGTCACATGCTAATGTAAAAAGCTGGTTTTTGATATAAATATGAACTTGATTGAACAAAACATGCATGTATTGTATAACATAATGTCCTAGGTGTGTCATCTGATGAAGATCATCAAAGGTTAGTGCTGCATTTAGCTGTCTTCTGGGTTTTTGTGACATTATATGCTAGCTTGAAAAATGGGTGTCTGATTATTTCTGGCTGGGTACTCTGCTGACATAATCTAATGTTTTGCTTTCGTTGTAAAGCCTTTTTGAAATCGGACAGTGTGGTTAGATTAACAAGAGTCTTGTCTTTAAAATGCTGTAAAATAGTCATATGTTTGAGAAATTGAAGTAATAGCATTTCTAAGGTATTTGAATAACGCGCCACAGGATTCCACTGGCTGTTACGTAGGTGGGACGATTTCGTCCCGCCGGCCGTAGAGAGGTTAAACAGCTTGGAAAATTCCAGAAAATTATGTTATGGATTTAGAAGCTTCTGACAGGCTAATTGACATCATTGTAGTCAATTGGAGGTGTACCTGTGGATGTATATCAAGGCCTAACTTCAAACTCAGTGCCTCTTTGCTTGACATCATGGGAAAATCAAAAGAAATCAGCCAAGACCTCAGAAAAAAAATTGTAGACCTCCACAAGTCTGGTTCATCCTTGGGAGCAATTTACAAATGCTTGAAGGTACCACGTTCATCTGTACAAACAATTGTACGCAAGTATAAACGCCATGGGACCACACAGACATCATACCACTCAGGAAGGAGACGCGTTCTGTCTCCTAGAGGTGAACGTACTTTGTTGCAAAAAGTGCAAATCAATCCCAGAACAACAGCAAAGGACCGTGTGAAGATGCTGGAGGAAACAGCTACAAAAGTATCTATATCCACAGTAAACGAGTCCTATATCGACATAACCTGAAAGGCCGCTCGGCAAGGAAGAAGCCACTGCTCCAAAACCTCCATAAAAAATCCAGACTACGGTTTGCAACTGAACATGGGGACAAATATCATACTTTTTGGAGAAATGTCCTCTGGTCTGATGAAACAAAAATAGAACTGTTTGGCCATAATGACCATCGTTATGTTTGGAGGAAAAAGGGGGATGCTTGCAAGCCGAAGAACACCATCCCAACCGTGAAGCACAGGAGTGGCAGCATCATGTTGTGAGGGTGCTTTGCTGCAGGAGGGACTGGTGCACTTCACAAAATAGATGGCATCATGAGGCAGGAAAATAATGTGGATATATTATATATCTCAAGACATCAGTCAGGAAGTTAAAGCTTGGTTGCAAATGGGTCTTCCAAATGGACAATAGCCCCAAGCATACTTCCGAAGTTGTGGCAAAATGGCTTAAGGACAACAAAGTCAAGGTATTGGAGTGGCCATCACAAAGCCCTGACCTCAATCCTATAGAACATTTGTGGGCAGAACTGAAAAAGCGTGTGCGCGCAAGGAGGCCAACAATCCTGACTCAGTTACACCAGCTCTGTCAGGAGGAATGGGCCAAAATTCACCCAACTTATTGCGGGAAGCTTGTGGAAGGCTACCGGAAACGTTTGACCCAAGTTAAACAATTTAAAGACAATGCTTCCAAATACTAATTGAGTGTATGTAAACTTCTGACCCACTAGGAATGTGATGAAAGAAATAAAAGCTGAAATAAATCATTCTTTCTACCATTATTCTGACATTTTACGTTCTTAAAATAAAGTGGTGATCCTAACTGACCTAATACAGGGAATTTTTACTTGGATTAAATGTCAGGAATTGGGTTTGGCTAAGGTGTATGTAAACTTTCGACTTCAACTGTATTAGTTTGTCTACGTCTCTGTGTGCATAACGCACCGTACACACATTGTACATGATTTTATTCATCCTTCATGCATAAACAATAACCTTTTCACATGACCTTCTCAGGTATAATTTGTCTCTACATAACTATAGACGTGACTGCCATGATGACTGAAGTTGTCAAAAGTAGTGCACTATATAGGGAATACTGTAGGGTGCCATTTCAAACGCAGATGAGTAAGAATCCAGTGAGAAATCTGTGTAATCTCACCTGGGCAGACAGCGATGTTGCAGAACTTGGTCTGCTTCTCCGGCCCCATACAGGGGTCTCCCCCAAACTGAGGGGGCTTGCAGCTGCGCGTACGATCCCGGTAACCACGGCCGCAGGTTGACGAACACAAGCTCCATGGTGACCACTCATCCCAAGTCCCATGCACTGCAATCAGAGCGGCTAGGGTATGATTTATAGAGAGAACCACACAGACCTTCACCATGACAACAACAACAACAACAACTCCAAAACACTTAAACATCCAACACTCTATGATACAAACCAGCCTGTTGCCATAATGCCGTCACAAACATCCTTCTCTCAGTGCCTGCGTGGTTCTCCTGTATAGACTACTCTGACCTTATTTCAGTGTTTAAATGTATTCACCTGCACAGTTCCATATTAAAGTCCTGGTCTAGAGTGTTATTGTCTGTTACGTAAGAGAAGCCCCAGGATGCATTGCACAGAGAGGTTCTGTAAAGACAGCACCAGGAAGTTGGGCATCAGAATACCTATTCTGCTGCTCAGCAGGTAAGCCCCATGCCCATCTCTCTAAGGCAGAGGCTTCTAAAGAGACTTTGTATAGGGTTATAGACATCCAGGCCATGGAGTTGTTCAGTGGGAAGAAGGAGTAGAGATCTTCAGGGAGAGAGAGGATGGCTTGTATGTGTGAGCGGAGCCAGGAGAGGGCTGGAGACGAAGGGCAGCAAGGAGGCAAGGGGAGGGCTTAGCTTACCTGGACAGACGGCAGAGTTGTTGCAGGGCCTCTGCTCTCGGAGTGGGCCGCTACACTGGGTGCTGTAGGAGGAGGAGACACAGAAACGCGTGCGGCTCTGCCAGCTCTCACCGCATGTGGCCGAACACACACTCCACGACGACCACTCCTCACCTGACACAGCCTGGTCCACTGAGGGGGATGGAGGGAGGGAGGGAGGGATGGTCCAGGGTGGAGGGGGGAGGAGAAGGGCCGAAACTAATTATCATGCAGGAACAGCCTCCCATTGGCCAAAATAGGAAGGGGCGTGGCATGGTTTGGCTTAGGGGAGATTCTGTGCTGCCAGGCTCTCTGGGCTCTGATTCCATATCCTTAGCATTGACTTGACATACAGGGGAAGGCAATGCGATTGGTTACTGGATATGTCAATCATTTCCCTGGCTGCCATGACTGCCCAATGCATTCAGTAGACCCGGTCAGTCAGTCAAGCCTAATCTGACCAATGGGAAAAGCTGGTCAGTCATGGCTGTCCAATGGGGAAAGCAGGGGTGAGGGGGGACCTGATTCTCTAATTCAGCGGAGACTTATCCACTTTTCAAGACAGGACACAATCTCCAGTATAGCGGCTACATTCATGACCTCACAAAACAACAAAACAGCAAACAGTTTCACTCGATTTATTCAGGGTCCATGTTGGAATTAGTGCCGTGGCACTTAGGCAAGAAAGAGTTTGGGAGATTTTGATGGATGTACAGGCCTATGTAAGGGAGGGATTCAGGGATAGCTTGCTATAGCCTTGGTGCAGTGACAGACTATAATGGTAGGAGGTGGTCCTGTGTGGTCTGCGACCCAAGCGGCTGTTAGAGACTGATGCATGGGCTCCCTCTGCGTCTTGTTGTCTTACCTGTCTGTGGGGCCTGCTGTCCGCCGCCACCGCCTCGTGTCTTGTCTACCTCGCCACCGCCGCCATCGCGCTTGCGGCTGTCCACGGAGCGAAGTGATTGGCTGCGAGTGAGATGACGGCCTTTGCCTAGAGGGGTGGGGCAAGGCCAGGGGGGGAGGGGTTAGCAACTTAACCACCAATGGCATTTAGTTTTTAGGACACAACCGTGACGTGATTGGTCACCCAGAAGAGCATCAGCCAAACTTGGGAATTTTGTAATGGAAAACCAGGTGTGGTGTGTGATTTTGTTTTTGTGTATTTACTGTGTGTCTCGCTGTCTTTTTTGTCTTTGGAACCGTGATTGTTATTTCACGAACAGATGGAATAAGAACATGGATTTCTGACATTGATCACAATCTATCAAAGCATCTATAGTTATGAAGACTGGAAGAGTGATATAGAGCTATTGGAAGCCCTATTCACACATCCTCCTTACTTCTATAAAATGGATTATATGCACATTGCAGTGTGAGGGATTCTTCAGCCTCTTTCTTAAGAGTTATCCTTCTGTATTTGCCTTGAGAGGTTGACTATGTCTAAATAACAGCATCGATCAAAGTCCCCTTTCCAACATGTACTCCTTACATCACAATAATGACTTGTTGGACGGAAGAGAGTGGAGGGAATAAAGGACAAGAGAAAATAAAAGTACAGAGAGAAATAACAGAGAAATGAGATTGAGAGAAGAAGAACAAAAGAGAGAGAGAGTCAAAGAGAAACAGACATAGATATTTAGATTGAGGAGGACATACACACATACCCACATATACACACTAGTGGTGCGCAGGTCAGCTGTTTCTTCACACACACCCACCAGCAATTGCTAATAACCCATCTGCAACCCCCCGACTGTATGTGATAAAGTGAAAATCTGAGGCCCACACCCGTCCCTAACCCGCTAATATAGAAAATGCGCTGTAGGCTACAGTCAGAGACGATGGAAATAGTTTGACACAGGAGGTGCAGGATTTATTTTTGCCTGATTTAGATATGTTCCTGCTTTATAATTTACGACATTTTGGTAGGTTGGGCTGTGAAAACTGATGATAATAAAGATTGCATCTCTACAGACGGTATCTGACTGTACATTCTCTCAAGATGCTCAAAGTAAGAAATCATATTTTTGGTGTAACATTTTACTGCAAGAAATGCTTAATTCTGCAGGAGTTAATATCAAGGGTATGTGAGAGGTTGTAGACCTAGAGTCAGTGTCCAGATTTCAGTTTCCATTTAACCCATCTGAACAGAAGGCTACAGTTGTCACGTCCTGGCCAGTATAGGGGTTAATTGTCATTTTAGTTTGGTCAGGACGTGGCAGAGGGTATTTGTTTTATGTGGTTCAGGGTGGTGTGTTAGTTAGGAGGGCGTTTGATTTATTATTTCCGGGTTTTGAGTTATGGTCTATGTTGATGTATTTCTATGTGTAGTCTGGTTGATCTGTTTCTATGTTGAGTTAATTGGGGTGGACTTCCAATTGAAGGCAGCTGTGTGGTGTTGCCTTTGATTGGAAGTCCTATATTAGTTGGGTGTGTTTGTCTGTGTATTTGTGGGAGATTGTTCCGTGTTTCGTGTTTAGCGTGTGTAAGCCTAACAGGACTGTCTGTAAATCGTGTGTTCGTTTTTGTTATTTTGTATGTTCATTTGGAATTTATTAAAAGTTCAAAATGAACCATCTCAACTCTGCTGCATATTGGTCCTCATTTTCCGATGATGATTTCGCCATATCGTCCTCCGACGAAGAAATCCCTGACAACAGTTCCCTTGACGTGCCATAGGCCTATTTGAAGTCCCCATCTTGTGACTGTTGAATTTGTATAGCGCCTCACAATCATCACACATAACATCGCCAGCACTGCTATCATCCTCTTTTACCACTTCACCAAATCTTTCCCAAACATGACTTTTCTGGCCATCCCTTCTCTTTATTTTCAACTCTCTTTTTTGCAGCTTTTCTCTTATTGAATTACACTAAACTCTGACATTGTTCATTTTGCCTCCAGGGATCAACATTAACTTTTTCTGCCCGTTCCCAAAAACATTTGGTGATTGGTGTATAGACTATTTGGCACGTGTATAGTTAGGCCCTAAAGCTTAGGCTTGGGCACTAATGCCAGATAGCCCAAAATAATGAAATAAAAATGTAAATATAGCCTATAGATAGAAATTACACACAAATTATACATTTATGGATTTGTTAAGTTATTGTTTTATCTTTATTCAACCCATCTGCCACCCACCCGCACTTCATCCACACAATATTTCATGATCTAAACACGCCCGCCCCGCGGATATAACTACAGTGATATAACTGCAGGGATATAACTACAGGGACATAACTGCAGGGATATAACTACAGGGATATAACTGCAGGGATATAACTACAGGGATATAACTACAGGGATATAACTACAGGGATATAACTGCAGGGATATAACTGCAGGGATATAACTGCAGGGATATAACTGCAGGGATATAACTGCAGGGATGTAACTGCAGGGATGTAACTGCAGGGATGTAACTGCAGGGATGTAACTGCAGGGATGTGACTACAGGGATGTGACTGCAGGGATATGACTACAGGGATGTAACTGCAGGGATGTAACTGCAGGGATATAACTGCAGGGATATAACTACAGGGATATAACTACAGGGATATAACTACAGGGATATAACTGCAGGGATATAACTGCAGGGATATAACTACAGGGATATAACTACAGGGATATAACTAGAGGGACCGCAGGTTATGAGTCAACCCGCACATCACTAATGCACACCCACAGACACACGCATACCCACTCGTGCGTGAGCACTTATCCACACGCATGCACACACTTACACACAGAAACAAACACACACATACACACACAGGTACGCACACACATGGTCGGGGCAATGTCTTTGTCAAGCTCACCACTGCAGGGCTGAGGGTTACAGGGCCTTCCCTCCTCCACTACTCCCTCACACAGGTATGTCTCCTCCGGGGGAGATTGACAGGTACGGCTCCGGGTCTGAACGCCACCACCACAGTCACTGCTGCACTCCGCCCACTCCGCCCACACACTCCAGCCACCTGTAGGGGCAGACACACACACACAGTTAGCCACTGTTTTCATGGAAACATCCCTTTAAATTAAAACATAAAGGTGTACAGGAGTGATAAATGTCATTGTCATTTCAGAATCCCTGTCCAGCAATTCTCATTTGAGGGTGCTCCATTAAGATGTGCCTGCAGTTATGAGGAAGAGGAGGAGGAAGAGGAGCGTGTAAATAGCAGCAGCTGAATGGTCTTCTACTCTAAGGCTGCATCCCAGATGGTACCCTATTCCCTATATAGTGCACTGGGCCCTGATCAAAAGTAATGCACTATATAAGGGATAGGGTAGCATTTGGGACACCGCCTGTGTGTCTTCTCTATGTCCTATAGTTCATGAATGTTTAATGGGGCAGACAGATGCCTTTCAACTCCCACATGCCCCCACAAATATGTATTAATCTGCATGAATAGAACATGATGCTGGATGACGTCCAGACACACAGTTTTAATTACTCGCAAATCAGTTTCCTCAGGGCAACCGGCGGGGTGGGGTGAGAAGGAAGGGAGGGCCTTGAAGTGCACAGAGCACTTGAAACAGTTAATTGAGAGGAGGAGAGAGAGAGAGAGAGAGAGAGAGAGAGAGAGAGAGAGAGAGAGAGAGAGACACTGTTTCATTAAAATGTTTTACACCCAGGTAATCCATGTTTTAAATGAATTCCATCCACACAATCTAAGGACAGAGAATCATATTTTTAAATGGAAAAAAGCCTCAATATTGTTTCTGAATTTAGCTGTTGACCATGCACCACTGAGCATAGTCAATACCCATTTGTTTTCTCCAGGATGACCGACTGAGGCCAGATTGTTTACTTGTGACTGTGAAATTGGATTTGTTTAAGTTTCTGTGACCAGAGTCCATCTCCATCATCCAATCCCAGTCAGCTTTAACAGTAAACCACCAAAACATCCAATGGGAGGACAATAAATAACCCTGATGAACAGCACGACACCAAAACACCCTGTCCACCAGTCAGAGCAAAGTCAAGCACCCACCCAAACAATGACAAGTACAGTACCTTCCCCCTCACACACACACTTAATTTTAAATGTGCACTAAAAAAGCCCTCCACCCAATGCCATTTTAAAAATGAATGCTTTGTGGCACATTGACTGCTCCTAGGGGCAAATGAAGAGGGTGAAATTATAGTAAAATAACCTTCAGCTCCTCTTCCCCGTAAACCATTTTGGCCTTTTTAGGATGAAATGCTGCAGCTTATGAATACAGAGAGAATGAGAGAGTGCTGTTTCCGTGGAGGGAAGTGTGTCTGTCAAATAAACGTTTTGGACAGAGAAAGACAGAGAGGAGAGAGAGAGAGAGAGAGAGAGAGAGAGAGAGAGAGAGAGAGAGAGAGAGAGAGAGAGAGAGAGAGAGAGAGAGAGAGAGAGAGAGAGAGAGGGGGTAGAGAGTGAAGAAAGAAACAACACAAGAGGATGAACTTTTTTTGTCTAATAATCCCAGTCAGGCAGGGTGGAAGAGGACGGGAGAGAATCATGCAGAGTTTTCTTTCTCTGTCCTCAAGGACATTTCATTATGTTCTTAATAAATCAGTGGACTTCAATTGTTGGGCTTTACAGCACAGCCCAGCACAGCCTAACCCAGCCCTGTGTATCTAAACCCATTGCAGTCTCAGTCCCTCCTTCATCACACTAAAACTTCCTCCTCTCTCTCCTCCTCTTTCCGCTCTACTCCCTCTCTTCGCCTCTGTCCTCCCTCACTCTTATTGTCTGTTCTTCTGTCCTCCCTCTCTACATATCTCCAAATCTCATACTGTACTTTCTCCTTCCCCTATCTCTCAAGCACACATGCACACTCATTAAAATATACGTAGTACAGTTTGCAGTGTGTGTACTGTATGTGTATTTGTGCGTGCATGCATGCATGGGTGTCCATCTTTCGTAGTTAACTTCTTCTGAAAGTCACCTTCCCCTCCCATTTGGAGCACTGTAACGGCTGGACTGGCATCTCCAATTACATATCAGGTTCCTGCTCCAACTGAAATCATCAATACCAGGCAAACTCTCCAACCCCCTGGAAAATCACCCCTTTACAATCAATACAGCTAATGTAACCCTATCTTAAGAGAGAGAGAGAGAGAACGAGGGAAGGATTGAAAGGGTAAAGACTGCATAATAAATATAACTGATAGTTGTGTATCTCCGTATGAGCATAATAACGACGGTGTGAGTTTCCCTGAATTTACTCTATATAGGCGTGTGAGTATTATGTGTACATATCTGTGTGGCTGCATGTGTGTGTGTGTGTGTGTGTGTGTGTGTGTGTGTGTGGCTGTGAGTGTGTGTGTGTGTGTGTGTGTGTGTGTGTGTGTGTGTGTGTGTGTGTGTGTGTGTGTGTGTGTGTGTGTGTGTGTGTCTGTGTGTGTGTGTGTGTGTGTGTGTGTGTGTGCATACAAGTCTTGTGTGATTAGTGTCTGGGCTGAGCGGCTGTATGGTTGAGCTCTATCACACGGCTAGTGCTGACACCCAGAGGACAGAAGCAGTCAACTGCAGGCTGGAGATAACACTCACACAGAGAGAGGGGGGGGGGGGGGGGGCAGAAAGAGCAAGGGAGGGAAGGAGAGAGAGGGGAGAGGGAGAGAGGGGGAAGGGAGAGATAGGGAAGGAGAGAGATGGTAGTAGGGGATGAGGAAAAAGGAAAGTGACAGAGTGATAAGGAGGGAGACAGGGGAATATACTGTATGATAGTTCATGTGTAAAGTTTGCTAGATGTTCTACATTGTCTTTGTGCGCACATGAGAGCACACATCATTGACAATTAATACATGAAGAGATAGAGAGACAGTGAGAACAACCTGTGCATTTTCCTTTAAAAAAGTAATTACATTTTACATTTACATTTACGTCATTTAGCAGACGCTCTTATCCAGAGCGACTTACAAATTGGTGCATTCACCTTATGATATCCAGTGGAACAACCACATGTAAATAACACACTTTCATCATCAATGACGTAAAGGTCAATGATACTAAGACAACATTCTGGCAAGCCATGACAACATTACAATTTGTCCTTCTCCCTCATTCTCTCTCTCTCTCTTCTTTTCTATCTCTTTCTCTTTCCCTTTTTCCTACCCTCTCCTTCGCCCTCTCTCCCTTCCTTTTCCCCTCGCTCTCTCTCCATCTTTTTGTGTTCATTCAGACAGTGCTATAGGCTGCATCCAGCAGGTATAATCCAGTGCCTCCAGTCAGTCAGTCAGTCAGTATCCTGCTCTGGATAAATATTTGAACAGCAGCACTCACACAATCCCATCCTATCGATCCCTCTCCCTCCCTCCTCTCCCTCTGGGCCCAGGAAGCTTAAACTCAGGTGTCCTCCCAGCACTATGTCAACAGCCCTACCCAGTCTATGGTGACATTACCGCCTATTCCCTCTAACCCCATCTAACATTCCTATTCTTCAGTTCCAACTTCAAACCTCCCAGCACCACATCAACACCCTTACCAGTTTGGTGGTGACATTATACTCCATGCACTTCAGTTCCCATCCTCAACCCTCTGATGTCATTACGGCAGGGGCGGCAGGTAGCCTAGTGGTTAGAGCATTGGACTGGTAACCGAAAGGTTACAAGAGCGAATCCCCGAGCTGACAAGGTAAAAATTTGTCGCTCTGCCCCTGAACAAGGCAGATAACCCACTGTTCCTAGGCCATCATTGAAAATAAAAATGTGTTCTTAACTGACTTGCCTAGTTAAATAAAGGTAAAATAAAAATGTTTAAAAAAAAGACCCCCTACCCTATCTAACGCCCTATCCTTCAGTTCCCATCCTCAATCCTCTGGTGTCATTACCCCCTACCCTATCTAACCCCCTATCCTTCAGTTCCCATCCTCAACCCTCTGGTGTCATTACCCCCTACCCTATCTAACCCCCTATCCTTCAGTTCCCATCCTCAATCCTCTGGTGTCATTACCCCCTACCCTATCTAACCCCCTATCCTTCAGTTCCCATCCTCAATCCTCTGGTGTCATTACCCCCTACCCTATCTAACCCCCTATCCTTCAGTTCCCATCCTCAATCCTCTGGTGTCATTACCCCCTACCCTATCTAACCCCCTATCCTTCAGTTCCCATCCTCAATCCTCTGGTGTCATTACCCCCTACCCTATCTAACCCCCTATCCTTCAGTTCACATCCTCAACCCTCTGGTGTCACTACCCCCCTACCCTATCTAACCCCCTATCCTTCAGTTCCCATCCTCAACCCTCTGATGTCACAACCCCCTACCCTATCTAACCCCCTATTGTTCAGTTCCCATCCTCAACCCTCTGATGTCACAACCCCCTACCCTATCTAACCCCCTATCGTTCAGTTCCCATCCTCAACCCTCTGATGTCACAACCCCCTACCCTATCTAACCCCCTATCGTTCAGTTCCCATCCTCAACCCTCTGATGTCATTACCCCCTACCCTATCTAACCCCCTATCCTTCAGTTCCCATCCTCAACCCTCTGGTGTCATTACCCCCTACCCTATCTAACCCCCTATCCTTCAGTTCCCATCCTCAACTCTCTGGTGTCATTACCCCCTATCGTTCAGTTCCAGCTCCCAACCTTAACCCCTACCAGGTCAATGGTGGCATTAACCCCATGTCCCCTCTAACCCTCATGTGCTTCCGTTCCAACTTATTTAGTCCTATACCCCTGATAACTTTAACCAACATACTGTAGTCAACAACCACGTTTGGAATCGCTTTTCTGTTCAGGAAAGGAATTGAAATTCCTATTCAACAATGGAAAAATCCTCATTAAAAATAAATAGTTATTTTCCATTTTCAAATTGGATTTTGAATTCATTTCCTGAATAATGGAATTTACCCCAACATCTGCCCCTCCATGCCACACCCTGACAGTTACCAGCTCCAACCTCTACAACACAAAACAGAACCTCCTCTAACCATCAACCTAACACATCCCTTTAAACCACATCCATTTAAATCACAACATCCCTTTAAACCACAACATCCCTTTAAACCACAACATCCCTTTAAACCACAACATCCCTTTAAATCACAACATCCCTTTAAACCACAACATCCCTTTAAACCACAACATCCCTTTAAATCACAACATCCCTTTAAACCACAACATCCCTTTAAATCACAACATCCCTTTAAACCACAACATCCCTTTAAAGCCATAACATAACCTGTGAGCCCAGCTCCAGCCTTTACCTTCCCATTAGTCCGGCTGAATGGACCTATTGTCTATAAATACCTATCAGGTGGAGGGGTTGTGTGCTCTCAGGTGCAGGTCAGTCAGGCAGACACTTCTATTCGGAAGATGGATGCTTCACTTCAGAGGGCGCGATAAGAAAAAGCTCAAAAAGTCCTTTGACTGGTAGGGATCAAATGGCGGCTATTCTACTTTCTCTATCAGACTGACAGGCAGACAGGGAGACGGAGAGGGAGGGAGTTGGAGAAGTTACCAGACTTTTCTTATTTTCTCTAGACACATCCATCTTCGAGCAGGAACACCTGCTCTGATAAGGGGCTAGCAAATCGTTGTGGGCGAAAATATAGGAGCACGAATACGCACGGACACACACACATGCACACAGACACGCACACATGCACGCACACACACACACAAACTTGTTTGTCTGTCAATAATAAACACTTTAGTTTTGAAAACAATACATTTTTCTTGGTTCTGAATTCATCTAGAAAATGTTTGTTTTCATCTTGTTTGTGTCTGAAAAGCAGCAGATGATTTGACCTTAACTCAATTAAAGAGAAACAGTTTGACTCCAGCTGGAGTTTGTTTACAGGTTGTTACTTACAAGCCGTCCTCGATGTGCTAGGTGTCAGGCTAACGTGTTCCTATGGTTACGGCCAGGGCCTCTGTATCTATTTCCTCCATGGTGAGTAAACTGCCCACCCCCTCACCCCCCTCCATTTTCCTCCTGGGCAGTGTGTGTGTGTGTGTGTGTGTGTGTGTGTGTGTGTGTGTGTGTGTGTGTGTGTGTGTGTGTGTGTGTGTGTGTGTGTGTGTGTGTGTGTGTGTGTGTGTGTGTGTGTGTGTGTGTGTGTGTGTGTGTGTGTGTGTGTGTGCATGTGTAGTGTGCAGAGTTAGATGGCTTTATGGGACTTAAAACAATCCCCACCACTGAAATCCTCTTTCCTCCTCCTCTTCTCCTCATCCTCCTCCGTTCTCTCTAAGTCGTTCTGAAGCCCACCAGGTACCTCTTCTAATGAAAGTGTCACTGTCGTCATTCTCCCTCCTACTGTCTCACAGTTATCAACCAAGGACATTACAATACACAGCTTCATTTACATGTTCTAAAGGAATGGTTACCGATTTAAAAAACCAAGGACAGCTACTACTGTACCCCTGCCCTGTAGGACGTGTAGAGAGTGAGAGAAACACACGCACATACACACACTCCTAGCACAGAGTGCACTGTGGTAGATTCTCACCACGCTCTGTAATACCTTCATACATCTGAAGCCCTTCTCTCCCCACACAGCGTGGGATGGCATTGTGACTCACAGAGAAAGAGAGGGATGGAGGGATAGAGAAAGAGAAGGAGGAGGTGGATGAGGAGGGAAGGGGGGGTCAGGGCAAACCTCAGGTCCTATCTCCCCCTGCCAGAGTGGTGGGCTGGAGAGAGGGGGCCCTGGAGCCTGTGTGTGTGTGTGTGTGTGTGTGTGTGTGTGTGTGTGTGTGTGTGTGTGTGTGTGTGTGTGTGTGTGTGTGTGTGTGTGTGTGTGTGTGTGTGTGTGTGTGTGTGTGTGTGTGTGTGTGTGTGTTTGTGTGTGTGTGTACATGTATGGTTGCGGGCTTGTGTGTGTGTATGTGTGTATGTGTATGGTTTAGGGTTTTTGTGTGGGTCTGCTTTGGTTTGGAAGAGCACATGTGACATGTCTGTGCTAATGAGCTCTTCTCCTGGGCCTGCCAGGCTCTGACCAGACAGAGAGAGTGTGTGTGTGTGTGTGTGTGTGTGTGTGTGTGTGTGTGTGTGTGTGTGTGTGTGCGTGCGTGCGTGCGTGCGTGCGTGCGTGCGTGCGTGCGTGCGTGCGTGCGTGCGTGTGTGGGAGGCGGGCGCTGTGACAGGATACCACCCCTGCTTGTCATTCCTGGGTATATCACCAACCAGAAAAGAGAGAAAAAAGCAGTCTTTACAGCCAGTACATCCCACTGAGCTGCTGCTTCATCCTTAACAAGGGCACAGAGACACACACTCTCACACACAAACACACACGCACTAGAACACTCTCTTAGCAGACACACATAGGCACCCAGGCGTACGCACACAAACCTTTATGAGGACACACATTGAGAGACAAAGGCACACACACACACACAATGACATTTTGCAGTGCCTTTGGGCGCACGGCAGCAGTAAACTGTACACTGCTGCCTGATCAGAGGACATTCATCTTCATTCTCCCTCTCATCAAATCTGAAGAAAGACAGAGAGAGCCTCAGTCTAGCGTTTAAAGCCCTGCTACAGCTCGTATCGTATCCCAATGTGGCTTAAGGGAGAGAACACACACACACGCACACACACGCACACAGACACACACAGTCGAATGCTAACCATTATCCACACAGTTACACAGTTACAGTTACGCACAGCTGATCCTTTATCTTCCCACATTAAAACAGCAATCAGCAATAGAAACAATAACAAAGCCAGCTCCCTGCCCCTGTTTCGGTGAAAAGCTGAGGGATGGGGCTGGAGAAATGTAACCTCTCTCAAATAGACAGAGCCATGGATGCAAGGACAGACCATCAATAATATTTAAAGTTTTAACCATGTTTTGAGGCTATACAGTGTGTGTTTACATTTACGTTGTTTACAATCGTTGGAGTAAAACAAGCTCGTATTTTGGGTTCTGATGGGGTACAACAGTTGAACTAAGCTCATGAGGCATGTATAAGTTATATTCTTGAAGAATCAATGGGTACATAACATTCATTTATCATTAAATGGATGTAGCAACTGCTGATTTGGCAGTAAAATTGCTTAATTAAAATATGCATTTTTAATAAAGCCTTAGGCAGTGGATCTGTTGGCAGGGAACTGTGAGAGGAGAGGAGAGGAGAGAGACACCATCCCTCAACATGTTCACTAGAACAACTACTCAGACAGAAGAGGGAGAGATAGGAAGATTCATTTTGAAAATGTGTGTTTCAGTGAAGGTATATTATAAAAAGGGCTTCCACACTTGGACTTAAAACTGAGTGTAGAACAGCCGGGCTCTACAGGATATGACACTAGTAGATTTCCTATACAAGACTGTCACACTCTCTCTGCAGAGTTAGCTATGGTACTGTAGCATTGCGTTAGCCCCGGTACAACCAGTACTGGGGTGTCAGACAGAGTACAGTCTGACTCCACAGTCTGGCCTGCTCCAACCCACACGGACACCTGGTGGCTAACACTAGGCTACACATCACACACACACACACACACACACACACACACACACACACACACACACACACACTAGGCTACATATCACACACACACACACACACACAGACACACACACACACACACACACACACACACACACACACACACACACACACACACACACACACACACACACACTAGGCTACATATCACACACACACACACACACACACACCAGGGATATATCACACACACACACACACACACACACACATAAACACACCAGACACACTTGCAGGCACACAAACACACAGTCTTTTACAGCTAACCTTGTGGGGACACACAATTCAGTCACATTCAAAATCCTATTTTCCCTAAAGCTAACCCTAACCCTAACTCTAACCTTAACCCAAAAACCTAACCCTTACCCTAAACCTAACCCTAGCTCCTAACCCTAACCCTAAAACTAACCCTAGCTCCTTACCCAAGCTCCTAACCCTAACCCTAAACCTAACCCTAGCTCCTAACCCTAACCCTAAAACTAACCCTAGCTCCTTACCCAAGCTCCTAACCCTAACCCTAAACCTTACCCTAGCTCCTTACCATAGCTCCTAACCATAGCTCCTAGCCCATGATGAGAGAGGGTACCAGTCCAAATATGGGACCTTTAACCCCTCTGGAAGTATTATTTATCATTTTCTGAAAAATCTGAAGAATGGTCGAAAAAAATTCAAAGTACACATCCCAGCCGTGCACCTGGTGATTGAACAGGTTACTAGGTGCACATTTTAAAATGTTTTTTAATGGCTTTAGGGGGGTGCTGGCGGTCCATGGCCGGGTAAGGAGCACCCCCCCCCACACAGGTCAAGCCAACTGGGGGCGCCACTCGTTGTTTTGGCCGTTTTCAACCATCAGCACCTGGGAACCCTATGTAATTCAATGACAGAGCTCTGCTGAAAAATGTCCAGCTTTCGCTCCACAGACTATGTCCAGCCGTGCACCTGGTGATTGAAGGGGTTACCAGGTGTCGAGCCTCTACAGGCTAACTACTCTCTCTGCCCCGAGCTTCAATAGTGGATGACTGCCCGTCGACCTCATCACTCTCGCTGACCGTTGAAGTCCCCTCGACGCAGCCTTGCTCCTTCGGTTCCGACCGTGCTTCACCACCGCTCTGACTGGTTGGCTGCGCCGCCCCCACTGCCGCCGCCTGTTCTCCATCGTTCCCCAGCTGCTGTGCCGCCACCGCTGACTGCTCACCCTCGTCCCCCAGCTGCTGCGCCGCCACCGCTGACTGCTCACCCTCGTCCCACAGCTGCTGCGCCGCCACCGCTGACTGCTCACCCTAGTTCCCCAGCTGCTGCGCCGCCACCGCTGACTGCTCACCCTCGTCCCCCAGCTGCTGGGCCGCCACCCTTGACACTCACCCTCGTCCCCCAGATGCTGGGCCACCAACCTTGACACTCACCCTCGTCCCCCAGCTGCTGCGCCGCCACCGCTGACTGCTCACCCTCGTCCCCCAGCTGCTGCGCTGCCGACCGCTCACTGTCAATCCCCGGCAAAATCCCAGGGTTCACCCTGGGCTCCAGCCGCGTTCCACCACCATTGTTCCGCTGCATGTACTGCCCTGATTCGGGATGCAGTCTGTCAGTCGAAAGCCGGCTCACTAGCATAGCGTGCTTCCATTCGATAGTACCAGACTTAAGTTAATGGGTGACTTTGAAATGTCAGTCTATCTGCTCGGTGTTGGGACAAAGTCCACAGTTACGTTTTCGTCTGCTGTTCATAGCTTCTCTCTCCTGCCTTCCTGCGTGTGTGAGTCCCTGTTTGCTCCACCGACCAACAAACTAACCCTAGCCCCTAACCCTAGCTCCTAACCCTAGCTCCTAACCCTAGCTCCTAACCCTAACCCTAGCTCCTATCTCTAACCCTTAACGTAATTCTTACCCTAACACTAATTCTAACCCTAACACTAAACCCCTAGAAATAACATTAACCTTGTGGGAACTAACAAAATGTCCCCAGTTGGTCAAATGTTTGTGTCCACACACACACACACACACACACACACACACACACACACACACACACACACACACACACACACACACACACACACACACACACACACACACACACACACACACACACACACACACACAGGCACAACAATCTTCAGCTTCTCTCTTAGCACTCTGTCAGCCACCCACTCTCTGTCACGAGGGACCAGTGTGTACAACTATCTGCCCAACAAGAGAGGGAGAGAGAGTGTTTCTGTGGAGAGAGATGGAGAGAGACAGAGACAGAGAGAGGTAGTGTAGTGTGTGTGGGAAGAGGTGTTAATGCATTAGACTTGCTATAAGACTCTCCTCCCCTCTCCTCTGGGAGCAGTGGTTTGATATCCCTTAGTTTAGCAACCTCACATCTAAGCTGTGTGTATGAGTGTGTGCGCACGCGCGTGTGTGTGTGTGTGTGTGTGTGTGTGTGTGTGTGTGTGTGTGTGTGTGTGTGTGTGTGTGTGTGTGTGTGTGTGTGTGTGCACAAGTAGCTGTCCTCTCTGGGAACTACCACACACATTCATCTTACTTAACGTCAGCATTCTGCTAACATCTGACCACCATAAAGAAAGGTGCAAGTCATGAATACATGTTTTTCTCCTCTCTCTTTTCCCATCTCCTCCCACACTCCTCACTCCTTTCCAGTCCCCTTGAACATTTTTGTCAATTTTCTGTCTTTCTCCCATCTTCCCATTTTCTCAATTTCACGTCCCCACACCAATCTTTCCCTCTTCTCCCTTTCTCTTTGTTTCTCTCCTTGTCTCTCAAATCCCTCCTTTAATTTGTCACTGCCTCCCCTGCTGTCTCTGTAAAGTGAGAAATGAATCCTCTCTCCTGCTCCGTGATGTCTTCCCACTGTGCAACACACACACACACACACACACACACACACACACACACACACACACACACACACACACACACACACACACACACACACACACACACACACACACACACACACACACACACACACACACACACACACACACACACACACACACACACACACACACAGACAGGCCCAGCATTCAAATGAAAGCTGCCTCCCTTCTCTTCCTCTTTGCTACCAGTGATGGCCTGCTCTCCAACTGTCTGACCTCTAACTGACTACTCCAGCCATCTGCTCTCCAACTGTCTGACCTCTAACTGACTACTCCAGGCTCTCCAACTGTCTGACCTCTAACTGACTACTCCAGCCATCTGCTCTCCAACTGTCTGACCTCTAACTGACTACTCCAGCCATCTGCTCTCCAACTGTCTGACCTCTAACTGACTACTCCAGCCATCTGCTCTCCAACTGTCTGACCTCTAACTGACTACTCCAGCCATCTGCTCTCCAACTGTCTGACCTCTAACTTACTACTCCAGCCATCTGCTCTCCAACTGTCTGACCTCTAACTGACTACTCCAGCCATCTGCTCTCCAACTGTCTGACCTCTAACTGACTACTCCAGCCATCTGCTCTCCATGTGAAAGGGATAGATGTGTGGACGGGAGGAAGTGTGGAAGTGACGTCTCTCCTCTCCATAGAGAGAGCGAGCAATAGAGCGAGAGACACAGAGAGAGATGGAGGGAAGACGTAGGGTGAGATAGACAGGGATCCATTCATTGTGTGCTGAGTGAGGCCTCAGAGACAGACAGGGCCATGAAGGCTTCTGTCTCAACCGCTCACTTCCCAAACCCTTCAACAGTCATCTCATTTCATGCTCCTCTTCTCTCCGCTCATTGCTCCTCTCCTCCTCAGCACAGCAAGCCAGTCTGGCTCCCAGCCCATTCCCACACAGAATCCATTATCCTTTCTTCTCTCTCTTCATCCTCAACTAACCCACCCATCCATCCTTCCAGCTAGCCATCCTTCCATCGACTGTCTCCCCATGCTCAGTGGGGGTTCAATTGCCACTTAGAGAGGTATAGGAATATCATCAAAGTTCACTTTGACCTCAGAGGCCCTGCTATTCTGAGAGAGAGAAAGAGAGAAAGAGAGACTGAGAAAGAGAAATAAATAGATAGAGAGAGACAGAGAGAAAGAGAGAGAAAGAAAGAAAGAAAGAAAAAGAGTAGAAAGAGAATAATAATATGAAGAATCCTCCTCTTTCTAGATGTACCCAGCCAAGTCTTGTAAGGTATCTCCAGACCACACCCCATGATCTGGATTACATAAGAAGGATAACTAGCCTAGGGTGGAGAGGAGAGGAGAGGAGAGGAGAGGAGAGGAGAGGAGAGGAGAGGAGAGGAGAGGAGAGGAGAGGAGAGGAGAGGAGAGGAGAGGAGAGGAGAGGAGAGGAGAGGAGAGGAGAGGAGAGGAGAGGAGAGCCTTAGTGACAGGGAACATTAGTTGCAGAGAGAGGAGAGGAGAGGAGAGGAGAGGAGAGGAGAGGAGAGGAGAGGAGAGGAGAGGAGAGGAGAGGAGAGGAGAGGAGAGGAGAGGAGAGGAGAGGAGAGGAGAGGAGAGGAGAGGAGAGGAGAGGAGAGGAGAGGAGAGGAGAGCCTTAGTGACAGGGAACATTAGTTGCAGATAGAGGAGAGGAGACGGGGGGAGAAGATGACATGAGATACTACCCACAACATCATCTCTGCTTGGCTGGCTGCTAGACTGAGTCTCCTCCATCAGCCTGGAATCAGCCTATAGGCCTGGTTAGGGGGAGGGAGGGAGAGATTGAGGGAGGGATGGGGAGGGAGAGGTTTGACCAGAGGCTGAAGTGATAGAGAAGAGAAAGAGAGGAAGGATGGCTGGATGGAGGAGAAGATGGAGGGAAGAGATGCAGAGGGAGGGAGAGGGCTGGGTGCTCTGAGAAGAAGAGATTAGGGCTGTGATGTTACCAGTATCGTGATTTAAACACGAAGCAGACCTAACTCTTTGGTCATTTAAAAACCTGCTGTATGTAAAATATTGTGTGATATACCTTGGAAAATAAATGCATGTGACTCTGGATGACAATATAATGATGTTTGTTTCCAACATTAGGGCTGTTTTCTTTAATAAGTGAAATCTGATTTGTTTTCTTGTTTTCTTGCCTCCATACTAATGTATCGCGAATCTGGCATCGTCCCGGCCCTGGAAGAGACCAGAGGCTGATAAGAGGAAGTGATGCAGAGAGCGAGAGAAGAAGAGAAAGATGGATGGAGAAGGAGAAGAGGGGGGTGGGAAGAACAATGGTTCAACCCAATGGCAGGCAGTAGCCCTAGCCTCCCTCAGGGATGGAGATCTCAGTTATCAGCCTGTCTGTCAGGTCCAGCCTTGGGGAGGGGAGCCAGGATCACACAGCACCATCACACATCTAACCAACTACAGACCCGTATCCTTATCCAAGCCCCTATAGCCTCTCTCCTGTGCATCGCCCCTGCTCAGAGCAGCCATACACAGAAATCCAGCTAGCTACAGTCCCCATAATCTAAAACTCATCTACTGTGTATCCAGCTCACACACACACCCACTCCCCCCGCTCTGAGCTGCCATTAAAGGTATCCCATATTACACATAGATCATCCTCCCCAGTCCCAGCCTCCCTTCTCTGTTCATCCAGTTCCCCCTCTCTCCATCTCTCCCTGCACCATCTCTACCTCCCTCCATATTCCTCCTGCAGCTATCCCATATCACACCCAGATCCTCCTCCCCAGTCCCAGCCTCCCTTCTCTGTTCATCCAGTTCCCCCTCTCTCCATCTCTCCCTGCCCATCTCTACCTCCCTCCATATTCCTCCTGCAGCTATCCCATATCACACCCAGATACTCCTCCCCAGTCCCAGCCTCCCTCAGGCCGATCCAGTGTCTCTCTTCCCAACCACAGAGAGACAGGACACGGCGCCGACCGGCCAAGGTCATTCAGCTCAGAATCCCTCAGCAGAAACCCTATACCATCTCTGTTCTGTCTCTGAGCTACTATCATTCTACTGATCTTTCACGGCCTTTCTACTTTCTGTGACCTAGCCAGAGCACTTTTTTGAATGCTGCATAGTCATTTGAACACAAGTTGCCTCAAATTGTCTGGAAATTATCAGGAGGTGGCTATGTCAATTACTTGTGTCTTTCCTTTTAAATAACTGTTTCATTGTATTTTGACAGGGTAGAGTACGAGGCTCCCTACACATTCATTGATGGACCTGGACCACAGAGGCCCCCCATTTAACATGAAATGGCATGCTGTACAGACAAGATGACCAAGTGAGCCACAAGCCTTGCCTACAAGCTCTCCTCCAATAGACAAAACGGCATCACATGTTGGCCAAAACATTTCCACAAATGCCCATAACTAATACCAGAGAACTATTCCACTCACCGTTGCTGTCAGTATCACTCTTCTCATTGGAGCTGGGTAGGCAGTTCTCCAGGTAGAACCCGTTCCTGTAGCATCCATCCCCTTCGCTGAGCTGTGGAGGAGGGGGCTCCCAGCACTGGCAGGGGGTCTGCATGATGCCACAGGGCCTGTTAGAGGTGCTGGATGCCAGGCAGTCCTCCAGCCACTGGCACAGCATCTGACATGCTGCCATGCTGGGGTTACGCTTACCCACCACCAGGTACTCTGTCTTAAATTCCCCATCTTCGCCAGCGTTAGGGGTGGTGACCGTCACGCCGGCCCGGGGTGGCCCTTTCCTCATTTGTAGGAACTGTTTCCCAGCCTCCAGAAAGGCCACAGGGGATGAAGATTCACACAGCTTGACCACCTCGTCGAAGCTCTCCATGCCCAGGTAGGTGCGCGTGGTCTCCAGAAACGAGTCAAACTGGAATGTGCGGAGCTGCCGGGGAATGCAGTCCGTTGTGGAGGTAGGTTTGGTTACCTTGATAAAGATGGTGTAGCGCCGCGGGTCTGGGTTCTGCAGGGTCCAGGAGCAGGGTGCCGTGGGGAAAGTGGAGGAGGACAGGAAGTGGCCGAAGAATCGGCTCTGGACCAGAGTGGAGCAGGTGTCTGACTCAGGCCCTGAGGGAGCAGCCGGGCACTGACTAAATAGTTGTAACAGCAGCAAAAGCAGCAACGATGATGACAGGGGGACTTGGGGGTTCACCAGGTGCCCAGGTAAGGAGGAAAAAAGAGTGGTCGTCATGGTTATCAAATGAATTAGAAAGACCAGAGGGGGTTTGTTGGAACCTCTGTTTTTTTGTAACCTCTCGTCGATCTGTCTTTCTGTCTCACTGATTTTCTGGCAACCAGGTGGGACCTTCAGGGTGTTCACTGAAGCCTCTGGGGTGGAGGTACAGGGGAAGAGGATGAGGAGGAAGAGAAGGAAGAGGAGGAAGGAAGAGGAGGAAGAGGAGGAAGGAGGAAGAGGAGGAGGAGGAGGAAGGAGGAGGATAAAGAGGAAGATTGCACTCAGTGGTCCAGTGATCTGTCCATGATTGTGTGTGTCAGTCGACCCAGACTATCAGACGAACCTGGAGAGAAAAAGATAAGAGAGATATTTTGACCTGAGAGGACACATCACTATAACAGCAAATACACTAGCAAATCATGAAGATAAGACATGAATAATAAGCTCTTTCCATTATACTCTCACCACCAGACTCAGTTTGTGCATCGCTGGTTTGAGGCTGGTTTGATCTCCGTTAAAACACAGATATATACAGTGTCTTCAGAAAGAAGTCACATCCCTTAACTTTTTCCACATTTTGTTTTGTTACAGCCTGAATTTGAATGGATGAAATTGAGATTTGAGATTTGTCACGCATACTTATAATACCCCCTAATGTCAAAGTTTAATTATTTTTTCGAAAAGCTGAAATACGTATTCAACCCCTTTGTTATGGCAAGCCTAAATAAGTTCAGGAGTAAAAATTTGCTTAAAAAGTCAGATAATAAGTTGCATAGATAATAGTGTTTAACATGAGTTTTGAATGACTACCTCATATCTGTACCCCACACATACAATTATCTGTAAGGTCCCTCAGTCGAGCAGTGAATTTCAAACACAGATTCAACCACAAAGACCTGGGAGGTTTTCCAATGCCTCGCAAGGAAGGGCACCTATTGGTAGATGGGTAAAAAAAGCAAACATTGAATATCCCTTTGAGCATGGGGAAGTTATTAATTACACTTTGGGTGGTGTATCAATACACTCAGTCACTACAAAGATACAGGCATCCTTCCTGACTCAGTTAACAGAGAGGAAAGAAACCCCTCAGGAATTTCACCATGAGGCCAATGGTAACTTTAAAACAGTTAAAGAGTTTAATGGCTGTGATAGGAGAAAACTGAGAATGGACTAACAACATTGTAGTTACTCAACAATACTACCCTAAATTACAGAGTGAAAAGAAGGAAGTCTGTACAGAATACAAATATTCCAAAACATGCATCCTGTTTGCAACAAGGCACTAAAGTAAAACTGCAAAACATGTGGCAAACCAATTTACTTTTTCCCTGAATACAAAGTGTTATGTTTGGGGCAAATGACTGAGTACCACTGTTCATATTTACAAGAATAGTGGGGGCTGCATCATGTTATGGTATGCATGTGATCGTTAATGACTAGGAGGTTTTTTAGGATAAAAATGAATGGAAAGTAGCTAATCACAGGCAAAATCATTGCGGAAACCAGGTTCAGTCTGCTTTCCACCAGATAATGGGAGATGAATTCACCTTTCAGCAGGACAATAACCTAAAAAACATGGCCATATCTGCACTAGAGTTGCTTACCAATAAGACAGTGAATGTTCCTAAGGAGCAGAGTTACAGTATATAAAATCTATGGCAAGACTTGAAAATGGTTGTCTAGCAATTATCAAAAACTATTTGACAGAGCTAGAAAAATTTTGAAAACAATAATGGGCAAATATTGTATAATCAAATCAAAAAAAAGTTTATTTGTCACATGCGCCGAATACAACAGGTGTAGACCTTACAGTGAAATGCTTACTTACAGGCTCTAACTAAAAGTGCAAAAAAGGTATTAGGTGAACAATAGGTAAGTAAAGAAATAAAACAACAGTAAAAAGACAGGCTATATACAGTAGCGAGGCTATAAAAGTGGTGAGGCTACATACAGACACCGGTTAGTCAGGCTGATTGAGGTAGTATGTACATGTAGATATGATTAAAGTGACTATGCATATATGATGAACAGAAAGTAGCAGTAGCGTAAAAGAGGGGTTGGCGGGTGGTGGGACACAATGCAGATAGCCTGGTTAGCCAATGTGCGGGAGCACCAGTTGGTCGGCCCAATTGGGGTAGTATGTACATGAATGTATAGTTAAAGACACTATGCATATATGATAAACAGAAAGTAGCATCAGCGTAAAAGAGGGGTTGGGGGTGGGGCACAAAATGCAAATAGTCCGGTTGGCCATTTGATCACCTGTTCAGGAGTCTTATGGCTTGGGGGTAAAAACTGTTGAGAAGCCTTTTTGTCCTATACTTGGCACTTGCCATGCGGTAGTAGAGAGAACAGTCTATGACTGGGGCAGCTGGGGTCTTTGACAATTTTTAGGGCCTTCCTCTGACACCGGCTGGTGTAGAGGTCCTAGATGGCAGGCAGCTTAGCCCCAGTGATGTACTGGGCCGTACGCACTACCCTCTGTAGTGCCTTGCAGTCAGAGGCCGAGCCATTGCCATACCAGGCAGTGATGCAACCAGTCAGGATGCTCTTGATGTTGCAGCCCGCAGAACCTTTTGAGGATCTCAGGACCCATGCCAAATCATCTGTGGATCTGTTTGGGGCGGTAACCAAATTGGAGTGGGTCTAGGGTTTCTGGGATAATGGTGTTGATGTGAGCCATTACCAACCTTTCAAAGCACTTCACTACGGATGTGAGTGCTACGGGTCGGTAGTCATTTAGGCCGGTTGCCTTTGTGTTCTTGGGCACAGGGACTATGGTGGTTTGCTTGAAACATGTTGGTATTACAGACACAATCAGGGACATGTTGAAAATGTCAGTGAAGACACCTGCCAGTTGGTCAGTACATGCCCGGAGCACATGTCCTGGTAATCCGTCTGGCCCCGCAGCCTTGTGTATGTTGACCTGTTTAAAGGTCTTACTCACGTCGGCTACAGAGAGCGTGATCACACTGTCGTCTGGAACAGCTGATGCTCTCATGCATGCCTCAGTGTTGCTTGCCTCGAAGTGAGCAAAGAAGTGATTTAGCTCGTCTGGTAGGCTCGTGTCACTGGGCAGCACGCGGCTTTGCTTCCCTTTGTAGTCTGTAATAGTTTGCAAGCCATGCCACATAAGTCGAGCATCGGAGCCGGTGTAGTATGATTCAATCTTAGCCCTGTATTGACGCTTTGCCTGTTTGATGGTTCGTCGCAGGTCATAACAGGATTTATTGTAAGCTTCCGAGTTAGAGTCCCGCACCTTGTTGCCTGTAATCCATGGCTTCTGGTTGGGGTATGTACGTACAGTCACTGTGGGGACGACGTCCTCGATGCACTTATAAAGCCAGTGACCGATGTGGTGTACTCCTCAATGCCATCGGAAGAATCCCGGAAAATGTTCCGGTCTGTGATAGCAAAACAGTCCTGTAGTTCAGCATCTGCTTCATCTGACCACGTTTTTATAGACCAAGTCACTGGTGCTTCCTGCTTTAATTGTTGCTTGTAAGCAGGAATCAGGGGGATAGAATTGTGGTTGGATTTACCAAATGGAGGGAGAGGGAGAGCTTTGTACGCGTCTCTGTGTGTGGAGTACAGGTCTAGAATTTTTCCAGATGTGCAAAGCTCCTAGAGACTTTCCTAGAAAGACTCACAGCAGTAATCGCTGCCAAAGGTGATTCTAACATGTATTGACTCAGGGCTGTGAATTCTTACGTAAATGAGATATTTCTGTATTTCATTTCCAATAAATATGCAAACATTTCTAGAAACACGTTTTCACTTTGTCATTATGGCGTATCGTGTGTAGATGTGTGACAAAAAGATCAGTTTAATCCATTTCTGGCTGTAACACAGCAAAATGTGGAAAAAGTCAAGGGCTGTGAATACTTTCTGAAGGCACATAAATCAACTGACACAGCAGAATATTGTTAGACACAGTCAGTGAGGCTTGAGAAGAGAACCATATGTCCAGTTCATCCAGATCTCTGAAAATATGAAGAATGTGTAACCACCAGACAGAAGGATGATATTATATAGGCCTTGCTTTGTTTTGGTTCATTAGTCAAGTGCAGAATGATCCCTTCCTGAGAGACAATGGCTTGTTTAAGATCTCTCCTCTCATATTTGATCAGTGAGCACACAAATTTGTCCAATTATGCGGCTATTAACTACAAAAATATAAACAGCTGCAATCATTCATTATCTCTGTGCCTTTGCTTTAGCTTGCCATAGTGTGATCAATAGCTTTGTTTGTTTTCAATTATTAACACTAAAGCCATTAGGAAGGCTAAAAGTGAATAGGTGAGGGGCGGCAGGTAGCCTTGTGGTTAGCGTGTTGGACTAGTAACCGCAAGGTTAAAAGATCGAATCCCCGAGCTGACAAGGTAAAAATCTGTCGTTCTGCCCCTGAACAAGGCAGTTAACCCACTGTTCCCCTGTAGGCCATCACTGTAAATAAGAATTTGTTCTAAACTGACTTGCCTAGTTACATAAAAATAAATAGGTGACTATGTCAATAGAACATGTTGTTGTTTAAACTGATATTTGTCCTTCATTACAAACCATAATACTGAAATACAAACTATTTCATTCTAAAATAATTTTGGTGTGGAAAATTGCTTCATGGTAGAACAGTAACTACTCCTATCAAACGGTTATTATCACTTGCTCTCTCAGTCCTGTATGGATTTCAGATGGAGACAGCCAGGAGAGGTCATATAGCAGGCTTACTGGAGGAGTCATGGACACCAGACATCCAGGTTTTCGCTGATCCAAAAGCCTCGCTAACCATTCCCATCTCCACTGAGATCAAATACAATACTGAGACAAATGCAGACCATTGGATCCCTGTGTGGCAGTAAGTTTTCTATGTATGTCTAACAAAGTAAATGCAGCATATTGGGCAAAGTTGGCCTAGAACACTGTGATGACGACCTGTCTCACATTCCTGCTGAAATGTAAGCCCTGCATGCTCTCCCTTGTTCACTGTCTGATAAATTATGTGTCCAAACCTTGTTACTGATTTTAAACATGTGTTTGACTAGGAAATTGCTAACAAAAGCCCCAGTCTTCTGTGTCATTCGATTAATGCATTTTGTTTGTTTGTGCATTTTGAGTGCTTCCATTGTGTTTGATCGTTGCTGCTTCTGGAAGCTTTGCTCGTTATATATGAGGTTATATACGAGCTGATATGTGCATGTAGCCTGTATCCCGCGGACGCTCGAGAAGCGTGCACCCCTTTTCCCGTGGATTCTGTCATTTTGTCAATTGATTACTTTGTTTATTGAAAATGTATACTGGTTTAATTGAGAATGATGATAGTCTTCTTTTAGATGTTTCAAATGCCCTTAGGTTCGCAAAGGGGACTTCAACTACTTTGTTGGTTATGTGCACCCCTGCTTGTTGTGGCAATGGTTTTGTCCAGAGAGTGGCACTTGGCAATTTTACCTGAGGTAAGTTCACTTTGCTTCAACATTTCTATGTTGCGTGACGGTTCCCCAAAATGGTGAGCACCGTTCTTCAACAGCCTTTGAGGTACGTTTGCTCCCATTTGGTTGGTGTGTCAAGTTGTGGGCTGATCAATATGGGTGTGACCATCTGAAATCGCAAAACTCATGTAGTACACCCTACGGTAAATTCCCTCTGAACCACCATATTCACAACATTTTGGTCGCTCAATACAGCATTGTTTCTGTTGAATTCAATGTTGCACACAATTCTATCCAGTCAATGCTGCTGAGGGGAGGAAACCATGTGTTTGATGTGTTTAAAACCATTCCAATGACTCCATTCCAGACATTATTATGAGTCATCCTCCCCTCAGCAGCCTCCACTGGTTCTATTGTACTGAACGCAACCCTGGCTTTGCCAGTATTTTGTAAGCTCTGAAAAGGAACGTATTTGTTTGTGAGTAGGCTGTATTTTCTTTCACAGTACCCATAGCCTATTTCCCCAAATCCAGTTTTGGATTGAGGACAGCTTGATTCATTTGTAGAAAAACATTTTTGGTTGTGTTTGTAATTTTTATGTGTCCAATTATTGTTGATTCCTACAAGTGCTACCACTACCATAATTTTTAAAACAAATATCAAAACATTTTCACCATTTTCACCTTTACCTTTTCAAAAACACAGGAAATGATTCCTGCAGACACTGTCCATGTATATACTGTATGGGCTGTCCAGTCCTGAATATTTTCTCCATGGTCGTGTCTACAGGCCGTGAACTCTTCTCCGCCCCATTAGGATTTGAGGGCTAGCTCCTTATGAGCCATAAATAGCACACTAGTCCCTTTATCCACTTGACCAGGGCTTTATGAGACCAGAGCCCTATGGCTCAAAAATAGTACACTATAAGTAATAGGGAGCCATTTGGGACTTAGCCTCTGTGTCCTAGCCTACACTAGAGAGAAATGTGGCCAGGCAGGCCAGTTCCTGGAAGAACATGTCTGGCACTAGTAGTGTCTGACAGTCAGTGCAGTGGCATTGATTCACTAGCCCACCACTGGTACACAAGCACATACTCCAGCTAGCTACTGTGGAGGAGGCAGGCTGAATCACAATACGGAACCACTCGATTAGCATTGTTGCTCTTGCTCCGTTGAATGCAGTGTGTCTGTCTCCACTAGCAGTGAGGCTATGAGAACTGTCTGAATGAACACAGCAGAGCTTATTACATTACCTTCTAACATCACCTCTGGTTCTAGTTCTGGAGGGAGCAGAGATGTCAGACATGGATTTGGAAGCACTAAACTTGTCTGACTAAAACTGAATCTGTAATCCAGCTGGTATGATATCAACAAAACATATATGAATTACTTGAAACATGAAACTACTGTAGAAACTGGCACCTATTGCATGCACGTACCCACCAGTCCCTACACCACATGCATGTACCCACCAGTCCCTACACCCCATGCATGTACCCACCAGTAACTACACCCCATGTATGTACCCACCAGTCCCTACACCCCATGCATGTACCCACCAGTCCCTACACCCCATGCATGTACCCACCAGTCCCTACACCCCATGCATGTACCCACCAGTCCCTACACCCCATGCATGTACCCACCAGTCCCTACACCCCATGCGTGTACCCACCAGTCCCTACACCCCATGCATGTACCCACCAGTAACTACACCCCATGTATGTACCCACCAGTCCCTACACCCCATGCATGTACCCACCAGTCCCTACACCCCATGCATGTACCCACCAGTCCCTACACCCCATGCATGTACCCACCAGTCCCTACACCCCATGCATGTACCCACCAGTCCCTACACCCCATGCATGTACCCACCAGTCCCTACACCCCATGCGTGTACCCACCAGTCCCTACACCCCATGCGTGTACCTACCAGTCCCTACACCCCATGTGTGTACCCACCAGTCACATACATCCGTGCCCTTCAAGATTTGGACACCATGTTGTCACTAAGGAAAATGTCACCAATTTCATTCACTGTATTTTTGGCCTTTGTAGAGAAATTGTGATGGATGAAATAATCTCAGTTTCATGTGCATAACTTATGATGACTTACGGTGGAACTATGATATAGTGCAAAACGTGTTAAACCGACTTCATAATTGTAGTATTCCATCGTACTGGAATAATTCATGCATTTTCATTTCCACCCCGAGGCAGACACAGCAGGCAATTAGGAGAACAAAGGTGTTGCATTAGCTAGCTGACTAACCCAACCAGGAAACCACAGTCTACATGTCCCAGAGGCTAGCTAGCTGTCTGATGCTGAGAGGAGGCAGGCCAGCCTCAACACACACACACACACACACACACACACACACACAGACACACAGACACACACAGACACACACAGACACACACACACACACACACACACACACACACACTCACACACACACACACACACACACACACACACACACACACACCAGAACAATGCCACAATCACAGAGACAGAGCTAGGGGAGAGACTCCCTCCTTTTACTCCTCTCAGCTGCCTCCACTTCTCTGTCACACAGTCACACAGCACACTGATGAGAAAATTATAGAGTTGGGATGGAGATAGATAGATAAGTATTCCTCTGTTCACATCCCCTCTTCCTCCCTCATCATCAGCTCCAGGATTACACACTGATTAGGGAAGCCACAACGGGCACAACAAACTAAATTAGAGAATATGCAATATATAAATCACAGGAAAATGCAAATTGCATACAATCAAGTACTGTTGTGACATCGCATTATTCTATGAGCTGGGAAATGTAAGAGCGTAATGTTTTATCACCCCACTCGAAAAGAGGGGAGGCAAGCATGTAATCATTGAATATCAACAGCATTTAGCCTTTTAGCTTTCAGTTTCTAGGATTGCAGAAATCAAAAATCTGCACCTGAGAGAAAAGAAGGGGAGGAGGGCGAAGAAAAGAAAACAGGTGCACCAAGGACTGGGACAAAGAGAGAAAGAGAGAGAGAGAGAAAAAAGAGAAAGTAAGAGGAAAACAGGAAGCAGCAAAGACAGAACTCGACAGCAGAAAGAGCAAAGAAGGAGGAGAGAAAAACTGGGTGCAAGGAGAAAAGCGTCCAGAGCCAGACAGTCAGACAGAGGACCTAAGCACCATGACAGACTAGCGTTTCTTTTGAGTGGTTTCTTTTATCCGCTTCCTTTTTGATGTGCCACCCGTTTCTTCTTCTCCTCCATCCATCTATCCCTCCATCCTTCTCTCTCTAAATTAAAGAGCTGCAGTGCCCCCCAGAGCTAGCAAGGTTATTTGAACAAACAAACAGAAAGCAACAAAAGGCAAAACACATCTACAGCACATCCACTGATGACTATGACAACAACCCAGGGAGGCCTCCGAAGGCTTCCACATTATGGAGATAATTATCTGTCTATGGTGATGAATGTGTTTACCGTATTAAATGCCAAACCTTTCTCATCAGAAGAGAAACAAATGAACGCAAATGTGCCTGCTTCAACTCGCACGGGCAAACACACATACACCACTGCATAAATGCATGCACACACACTGTTACGCTCGTCGTTAGAAATGGACCAAGGCGCAGCGTGCGTAGAGTTCTACATGATTTAATAAATGAAACTCACCAAAACAAATACAGAAGCAAACGAAACGTAAAGTAATGGTGTGCTCACAGGCACTACACAAAAACAAGATCCCACAATCTCAGGTGGGAAAAAGGCCTGCCTAAGTATGATCCTCAATCAGAGACAACAAGAAACAGCTGCCTCTGATTGGGAACCACACTAGGCCAACAAAGAAATAGAAACATAGATATGCCCACCCAAGTCACACCCTGAAAAAGGCTCTCTAAGGTCAGGGCGTGACAGTACCCCCCCCCCCCCCCCCAAAGGTGCGGACTCCGGCCGCAAACCTGAACCTATAGGGGAGGGTCCGGGTGAGCATCTACTCTCGGTGGAGGCTCCGGGGCGGGACGCAGACCCCGCTCCGCTTGAGGCTCCCCCCACTTCCGTGGAACCGGACCGTGGATCATCGCCGGAGGCTCCGAACTGCAGACCGTCGCTGGAGGCTCCGGACTGCAGACCGTCGCCAGAGGCTCCAGACTGCAGACCGTGCCGGAGGCTCCGGACAGGGGACCGTCGCTGGAGGCTTCGTGCCACGGATCGTCGCTGGAGGCTTCGGGCCACGGATCGTCTCTGGAGGCTTCGGGCCACGGATCATCACCGGAGGCTTCGGGCCAAGGATCATCACTGGAGGCTTCATGCCATGGATCATCACTGCAGGCTTCGGGCCATGGATCATCACTGGATGCTTCGGGCCATGGATCATAACTGGAGACCTCGTGCCATGGATCATCTCTGGAGGCTTTGTGCCATGGATCATCACTGGAGGCTTCGTGCCATGGATCATCACTGGAGGCTTGGTGCGTGGAGCCGGCACAGGGCGTACCAGGCTGGAGAGACGCACTGGAGGCTGGGTACGTGGAGCAGGCACAGGACGTACTGGGCTGGGGAGACGCACTGGAGACCGAGTGCGCGGAGCTGGCACAGGATATACTGGGCCGTGGAGGTGCACTGGAGGTCTGGAGCGTAGAGCTGGCACAACCCGTCCTGGCTGGATGCTCACTTTAGCCCGGCAAGTGCGAGGAGCTGGCACCGAGCGCACCGGGCTGTGAATGCACACTGGAGACACAGTGCGTATCACCACATAACATGGTGCCTGAACAGTCACACGCTCCTTAAAGCGAATGTGGGGAGTTGGCTCTGGTCTGAAACCTGGCTCCGCCAACCACCCCGTGTGCCCCCCCAAAAAAAAAATCTGGGGGCTGCCTCTCGTGCTTGCGTCATGGTTGCGAACCCCGGTGTCATCGTTGTTCCTCCCTCGCTGCTTCCAAACGCTCCCTCGCTGCTTCCAAACGCTTCCCCGGCAGGCTTTCATATCTCTCCAATACTTCCTCCCAAGTCCAGGCTATTCTCTCCTCAACCTCCTCCAAAGACCAGGATTTCATCTCCTCCCGGGCACGCTGCTTGGTCCAGTTGAGGTGGGATCTTCTGTTACGCTCGTCGTTAGAAATGGACCAAGGCGCAGCGTGCGTAGAGTTCCACATGATTTAATAAATGAAACTCACCAAAACAAATACAGACGCAAACAAAACGTAAAGTAATGGTGTGCTCACAGGCACTACACAAAAACAAGATCCCACAATCTCAGGTGGGAAAAAGGCCTGCCTAAGTATGATCCCCAATCAGAGACAACGAGAAACAGCTGCCTCTGATTGGGAACCATACTAGCCCAACAAAGAAATAGAAACATAGATATGCCCACCCAAGTCACACCCTGACCTAACAAAATAGAGAATAAAAAAGGCTCTCTAAGGTCAGGGTGTGACACACACACACACACACACACACACACACACACACACACACACACACACACACACACACACACACACACACACACACACACACACACACACACACACACACATCATGTTCAGAACAAGAACAGTATGCACCCATTGAACATTTGTTTTCTTACAAAAATGATTTTCTCTTCACTGATCTATGAATGACGATTTAATGGTATGTAGTACTGAAACAATAGATAACTGTAGAGGAACAAAGGACATCTTGGAATGAGTCATTAAATTATCTGTCTCTCTTCAACCTCTAATTGCAAAGTGAAAAGCCTCTCCCAAAACAAGATAATGCATTTTCAAATCTTCCTAAGTTGGAGCTTAACCATTTCAACAAAAGTACAACTGAAAAGACGCCAGTAATAGAATGAAAAAGAACAAGTCTCAGTAAGTCAGTCAGTTACACTTCGGTCTCTTAGTAAGATGATTAAACAGGCCTGGTGGTGAATGAGTTCTCCTCTCTGTCTAAAAGGCTCTGTCTCAGTCTGGTCTGTTGTTTTAGAGCTCCTCCCCTCACAGACACCGCCTCGTGTTAAGCTGCACTTCATTTCAATTAGGAGACTAAACGTGGGAGGAAATGGATAGAGCGGGGGAGGAGCTGGGAGGGCAATCTGGTGCGATATGTCTGCCTGCCTACCTGCCTGTCTATCTGTCCGTATGAAATGTTTTCTGTTTCCCAGTATTGGTTCTAATGTTTATATGAGGATAGGATACACATACCTGTGCTTTGAAGGGAATAGGATGCACTGGGAGGGGACTAGACCTCTGTCTCTCCCTCTGCTTCTGCCTCTTGCTCTCCACCTCTTTGTCGCTCTCCTTCTACCCCTCTCTCCATCTCTGTCTCTCCATCTGTCCATCGTTCTATTTTTTCCTGTCTCACACTACCTCGCCCTCTTTCTCCATCTCTCTTTCTATCAACCTTTGCACATATAGGCATATAGGCAGACTTGTTTACGCTGCTGTGCGTTTTGTTGCCGATCTTATTTTGCTACCTGACGGTTTTTACTTTTTCATTACCGTATATTTTTTACTTTTTCCTCACTCAACTTTTTTCATTCAACTTTTTCACCCCGGAGGTTTTATCTGGACATGGTTCGTCAGGACTTCAAACAGCCGAAGCTAAGTAACATTAACATGATGCCTTCTAATTGCAGTCGTTGTACTTATAATATACAGGAGAACGATCGCCTTACGGCAAGGATAGCTGTGCTGCAAGCCCAGCTTCAGACGCAATTGTTAGGCAAGGGTAATTTCAGTGTAGGAAAGGATGAAACAGCGTCTGTGCCACCAGTAAGTACAGATAGTAACGTTAGTATAAACCCCCTCGCACGGTCCCCGCAGCCGGAAAACTTTCTCATGGCTTCTGGAGGGAAACGCTGTAGGAATGCTCAACCGGTGTCGCTTATTCAGCCGACAGAAACTTTCAACCGGTTCTCCCCATTAAGCGAGTCGGAGTCGGAGGCCGAGACTTCTCTGGTCTCTACTCCTCCCGTTGTGGGGTCTGAGACGCCGACGGCTCCCACCATTAGCTCTGACAAATTGAAAACCCTAGTCATTGGCGACTCCATTACCCGCAGTATTAGACTAAAAACGAATCATCCAGCGATCATACACTGTTTACCAGGGGGCAGGGCTACCGACGTTAAGGCTAATCTAAAGACGGTGCTGGCTAAAGCTAAAACTGGCGAGTGTAGAGAGTATAGAGATATTGTTATCCACGTCGGCACCAACGATGTTAGGATGAAACAGTCAGAGGTCACCAAGCGCAACATAGCTTCAGCGTGTAAATCAGCTAGAAAGATGTGTCGGCATCGATTAATTGTCTCTGGCCCCCTCCCAGTTAGGGGGAGTGATGAGCTCTACAGCAGAGTCTCACAACTTAATCGCTGGTTGAAAACTGTTTTCTGCCCCTCCCAAAAGATAGAATTTGTAGATAATTGTCCCTCTTTCTGGGACTCACCCACAAACAGGACCAAGCCTGGCCTCTAACTCCTCTAGCTAACTCCTCTAGCTCCGCAATGAAATAGGGTGCGGCCGGCGCAGGCGGCCAGCCGCCAGTTTAGTGGAGTCTGCCACTAGCACAGTCAGCGTAGTCAGCTCAGCTTTCCCCATTGAGACCGTGTCTGTGCCTCGATCTAGGTTGGGCAAAATTAAAAATGGCGGTGTTCGCTTTAGCAATCTCACTAGTATAAAGACCTCCTACATTCCTGCCATTATTGAAAGAGATTGTGATACCTCACATCTCAAAATAGTGTTACTTAATGTTAGATCCCTCACTTCCAAGGCAGTTATAGTCAATGAACTAATCACTGATCATAATCTTGATGTGATTGGCCTGACTGAAACATGGCTTAAGCCTGATGAATTTACTGTGTTAAATGAGGCCTCACCCCCTGGTTACACTAGTGACCATACCCCCCGTGCATCCGGCAAAGGCGGAGGTGTTGCTAACATTTACGATAGCAAATTTCAATTTACAAAAAAAAAACAATGACGTTTTCGTCTTTTGAGCTTCTAGTCATGAAATCTATGCAGCCTACTCACTCACTTTTTATAGCTACTGTTTACAGGCCTCCTGGGCCATATGCAGTGTTCCTCACTGAGTTCCCTGAATTCCTATCGGATCTTGTAGTCATAGCAGATAATATTCTAATTTTTGGTGACTTTAACATTCACATGGAAAAGTCCACAGACCCACTCCAAAAGGCTTTCGGAGCCATCATCGACTCAGTGGGTTTTGTCCAACATGTCTCTGGACCTACTCACTGCCACAGTCATACTCTGGACCTAGTTTTGTCCCATGGAATAAATGTTGTGGATCTTAATGTTTTTCCTCATAATCCTGGATTATCGGACCACCATTTTATTGCGTTTGCAATCGCAACAAATAATCTGCTCAGACCCCAACCAAGGAGCATTAAAAGTCGTGCTATAAATTCTCAGACAACCCAAAGATTCCTTGATGCCCTTCCAGACTCCCTCTGCCTACCCAAGGACGTCAGAGGACAAAAATCAGTTAACCACCTAACCGAGGAACTCAATTTAACCTTGCACAATACCCTAGATGCAGTTGCACCCCTAAAAATTTAAAACATCTGTCATAAGAAACTAGCTCCCTGGTATACAGAAAATACATGAGCTCTGAAGCAAGCTTCCAGAAAATTGGAACGGAAATGGCGCCACACCAAACTGGAAGTCTTCCGACTAGCTTGGAAAGACAGTACCGTGCAGTATCGAAGAGCCCTCACTGCTGCTCGATCATCCTATTTTTCCAACTTAATTGAGGAAAATAAGAACAATCCGAAATTTATTTTTGATACTGTCGCAAAGCTAACTAAAAAGCAGCCTTCGCAAATGGAGGATGGCTTTCACTTCAGCAGTAATAAATTTATGAACTTCTTTGAGGAAAAGATCATGATCATTAGAAAGCAAATTACGGACTCCTCTTTAAATCTGGGTATTCCTCCAAAGCTCCATTGTCCTGAGTCTACACAACTCTGCCAGGACCTAGGATCAAGGGAGATACTAAAGTGTTTTAGTACTATATCTCTTGACAAAATGATGAAAATAATCATGGCCTCCAAACCCTCAAGCTGCATACTGGACCCTATTCCAACTAAACTACTGAAAGAGCTGCTTCCTGTGCTTGGCCCTCCTATGTTGAACATAATAAACGGCTCTCTATCCACCGGATGTGTACCAAGCTCACTAAAAGTGGCAGTAATAAAGCCTCTCTTGAAAAAGCCGAATCTTGACCCAGAAATTATAAAAAACTCGAATCTTGACCCAGAAATTATAAAAAACTATCGGCCTATATCGAATCTTCCATTCCTCTCAAAACAAAATGAAAAAGCTGTTGCACAGCAACTCACTGCCTTCCTGAAGACAAACAATGTATACGAAACGCTTCAGTCTGGTTTCAGACCCCATCATAGCACTGAGACTGCACTTGTGAAGGTGGTAAATGACCTTTTAATGACGTCAGACCGAGGCTCTGCATCTGTCCTCGTGCTCCTAGATCTTAGTGCCGCTTTTGATACCATCGATCACCACATTCTTTTGGAGAGATTGGAAACCCAAATTGGTCTACATGGACAAGTTCTGGCCTGGTTTAGATCTTATCTGTCGGAAAGATATCAGTTTGTCTCTGTGAATGGTTTGTCCTCTGACAAATCAACTGTACATTTCGGTGTTCCTCAAGGTTCCGTTTTAGGACCACTATTGTTTTCACTATATATTTTACCTCTTGGGGATGTCATTCGAAAACATAATGTTAAATTTCACTGCTATGCGGACGACACACAGCTGTACATTTCAATGAAACATGGTGAAGCCCCAAAATTGCCCTCGCTAGAAGCCTGTGTTTCAGACATAAAGAAGTGGATGGCTGCAAACTTTCTACTTTTAAACTCGGACAAAACAGAGATGCTTGTTCTAGGTCCCAAGAAACAAAGAGATCTTCTGTTGAATCTGACAATTAATCTGGATGGTTGTACAGTCGTCTCAAATAAAACTGTGAAGGACCCTGATCTCTCTTTTGATGAACATATCAAGACTGTTTCAAGGACAGCTTTTTTCCATCTACGTAACATTGCAAAAATCTGAAACTTTCTTTCCAAAAATGATGCAGAAAAATTAATCCATGCTTTTGTTACTTCTAGGCTGGACTACTGCAATGCTCTACTTTCCGGCTACCCGGATAAAGCACTAAACAAACTTCAGTTAGTGCTAAATACGGCTGCTAGAATCCTGACTACAACCAAAAAGTTTGATCATATTACTCCAGTGCTAGCCTCCCTACACTGGCTTCCTGTTAAGGCAATGGCTGATTTCAAGGTTTTACTGCTAACCTACAAAGCATTACATGGGCTTGCTCCTACCTATCTTTCCGATTTGGTCCTGCCGTACATACCTACACGTACGCTACGGTCACAAGACGCAGGCCTCCTAATTGTCCCTAGAATTTCTAAGCAAACGGCTGGAGGTAGGGCTTTCTCCTATAGAGCTCCATTTTTATGGAATGGTCTGCCTACCAATGTGAGAGACGCAGACTCAGTCTCAACCTTTAAGTCTTTACTGAAGACTTATCTCTTCAGTAGGTCCTATGATTAAGTATAGTCTGGCCCAGGAGTGTGAAGGTGAACGGAAAGGCTGGAGCAACGAACCGCCCTTGCTGTCTCTGCCTTGCCGGTTCCCCTCTTTCCACTGGGATTCTCTGCCTCTAACCCTTTTACAGGGGCTGAGTCACTGGCTTACTGGTGTTCTTCCATGCCGTCCATGGGAGGGGTGCGTCACTTGAGTGGGTTGAGTCACTGACGTGGTCTTCCTGTCTGGGTTGGCGCCCCCCCTTGGGTTGTGCCGTGGCGGAGATCGTTGTGGGCTATACTTGGCCTTGTCTTAGGACGGTAAGTTGGTGGTTGGAGACATCCCTCTAGTGGTGTGGGGGCTGTGCTTTGGCAAAGTGGGTTTGGGTTATATCCTGCCTGTTTGGCCCTGTCCGGGGGTATCATCGGATGGGGCCACAGTGTCTTCTGATCCCTCCTGTCTCAGCCTCTAGTATTTATGCTGCAGTAGTTTATGTGTCGGGGGGCTAGGGTCAGTCTGTTACATCTGGAGTATTTCTCTTGTCTTATCCGGTGTCCTGTGTGAATTTAAATATGCTCTCTCTAATTCTCTCTTTCTCTCTTTCTGTCTTTCTCTCGGAGGACCTGAGCCCTAGGACCATGCCTCAGGACTACCTGGTATGATGACTCCTTGCTGTCCCCAGTCCACCTGGCCGTGCTGCTGCTCCAGTCTCAACTGTTCTGCATGCGGCTATCGAACCCGGCTATGGAACTATGATTATTATTATTTGACCATGCTGGTCATTTATGAACATTTTAACATCTTGACCATGTTCTGTTATAATATCCACCCTGCACAGCCAGAAGAGGACTGGCCACCCCTCATAGCCCGGTTCCTCTCTAGGTTTCTTCCTAGGTTTTTGGCCTTTCTAGGGAGTTTTTCCTAGGGAGTTTTTCCTAGCCACCGTGCTTCTTTCACATGCATTGCTTGCTGTTTGGGGTTTTAGGCTGGGTTTCTGTACAGCACTTTGAGATATCAGCTGATGTACGAAGGGCTATATAAATAAATTTGATTTGATTTTGATATATCCTTCTCTGCCCTGTCTCTAACTCTGTCTCTGTCTCTCTCTTCCTGACACCGTCTCTCTCTCTCTGTCTGTCTCACTCTACCCCGACGCCCCTTTCCCTTCCTATCTCTCGGGTCCTCCCCACCCACACCACACTGACCTTTCTCCATGTTTAGCACGTCACATCAGATCCTCCACCTTCCGAGGAAAGAAAGTGTTTCATTTAACATCTCCTTCATTAGGCTTATAGATTGATTATATGTGCAAAGAAACAAACATGTATTAAGTAGCCCTAAACATAATTTTCTCACGCCTCCTCTCCTCTTCCTCCCCTGAACAGTATGATGGCATGCAGAGCCTTTTGTGAGTGATGCCCAGTGGCGCAGTCACAGACAATACGCAGTGCTGCCACCATGGCCATTCCTGTGGCTGTGTTGGTTGGAATGGATGCAGTGTTAAATATAACCCTAATTGGTGACATCTGTAGCCCAGATTATCGTCTTCTTGCCACACAAGCAAACTGCAGAAGTGGTTTTACAAATCCTTTTATCGGCTGTTAATGACAAATAGATGAATTGCTTTGGTGGTTGGTCTGTAGCACTTAGAATCCCACAGCCTCGGCTGGCCCTAAAACAACCTCTGTGTAGCTTTTTCAACACATTGCGGTGACGTAGGGGACGCGGCTAACGTGTGTGTGTGTGTGTGTGTCTGTCTTCGTGTAAGCTTGCGTGCATGCGTGTGTGCGTGTGCCTGCTTGCATGTGTGTGTGTGTCTCCGTGCCAGCATGAGAGTGTGTGTGTATCTGTGTTTCTGTGCAGCCAGATCAGGTGTGATAAGTCAATATTTGACGTCCGTCCATGTCTGAGGACATCGGGAGATGATGTGGCACCTGCCTCTCGTGTCAAGGGTTACAAGTATAAATCCAGCGATATAAATATTTGCGTGTGTGTGTGCGTGTGCGTGTGCGTGTGCGTGTGTGTGGTGGGTAGTGCATGGAATAGGAAATGTCTCATCTTCTCTTCCTAATACCCACATCACACAGTGGGGAATGTTATAGATGGCCGAGTGACGGTCCTTTATTCCATCAAGCATAATTTACTGCATAATAGGAGCTTTGTGCTTGGACATAATCACATAAATATGAAAGGGAATTGCACTGGATATCAAATCAAATCAAGTCATATCACATACAAATCAAATAAGCCAGTCAGCTGCTGAATATCATATTCTCCTGGCAACTTTCACAATTTACACTTCTTTTCATGTGGCAATAATATTTGTTATGAATTTCCATAGCAATAGGAAATATGTTTATGCAAAAGAGGACCTCATGAACCAAGAAATCTCTCATTACTGCTGCTTTGCCTGTCAGCGCCAACACTATTCCACAAGTTTCTGCCAAACCACCAACACCTCAACCCACAGAAATGAAATAATATAGTGAAACCATAGGGGAGACTGGAGGAAGTTGCGCCAAAGGGATAAGTTGAGCTACCCTTGTTTCTAGGAAACCCTACACAAAATTAATCATCTGACCAAATATTTTTCATGAGGTCATCATGTCATGGAGTCTGTGAAGGAAGAACTCACATTGAAAAATAGTCAAAATGTTGGCTACATGGTAAGTTAAGCCAATGGTTGATTCTGTGGCAACTTGAGAATATTTAAGTGATTTCTTGATGCAAGGCATTATAGCTGGGATATCAGGTAACAACAGGGCCTGGCTTTTGTTAAAGAAATATTATTTTTTTCATAAGGTGCTTGTTAGATGTTATGCCTGTGTTAAAATATGTTTCAAATTATTAAAAGACAAAAAAGTGATTGTAATTATGTTGAATTGTGTTTGGGAAATAAAGATGACATTGACCTCATCCCGTCAGTAGAGGATGTCTGGTTATTCTTTAAAAGTGCATTCCTCACCATCTTAAATAAGCATGCTCCATTCAAAAAATGTTGAACTAGGAACAGATATAATCCTTGGTTCACTCCAGACCTGTCTGCCCTTGACCAGCACAAAAACATCCTGTGGCGTTCTGCATTAGCATCGAATAGCCCCCGTGATATGCAACTTTTTAGGGAAGTTAGGAACAAATATACACAGACAGTTAGGAAAGCTAAGGCTAGCTTTTTCAAACAGAAATTTGCATCCTGTAGTGCAAACTCAAAAAGGTTCTGGGACACTGTAAAGTCCATTGAGAATATGAGCACTGCACTGAGGCTAGGAAACACTGTCACTACCGATAAATCCACAATAATTGAGAATTTCAATAAGCATTTTTCTACGGCTGGCCATGCTTTCCACCTGGCTACCCCTACTCCGGTCAACAGCCCTGCGCTCCCCACAGCAACTCGCCCAAACCTCCCCCACTTCTCCTTCACCCAAATCCAGATAGCTGATGTTCTGAAAGAGCTGCAAAATCTGGACCCCTACAAATCAGCCGGGCTAGACAATCTGGACCCTCTCTTTCTAAAATTATCTGCCGAAAATATTGCAACCCCTATTACTAGCCTGTTCAACCTCTCTTTCGTATCGTCGAAGATTCCCATAGATTGGAAAGCTGCCGCTGTCATCCCCCTCTTCAAAGGGGGAGACACTCTTGACCCAAACTGCTACAGACCTATATCTATTCTACCCTGCCTTTCTAAGGTCTTTGAAAGCCAAGTTAACAAACCGTTTACTGACCATTTTGAATCTCACCGTACCTTCTCTGCTATGCAATCTGGTTTCAGAGCTGGTCATGGGTGCACCTCAGCCACGCTCAAGGTCCTAAACGATATCATAACCGCCATCGATAAGAGACATTACTGTGCAGCTGTATTCATCGACCTGGCTAAGGCTTTCGACTCTGTCAATCACAACATTCTTATTGGCAGACTCAACAGCCTTGGATTCTCAAATGATTGCCTCGCTTGGTTCACCAACTACTTCTCCGATAGAGTTCAGTATGTCAATTCGGAGGGCCTGTTCTCCGGACCTCTGGCAGTCTATATGGGGGTGCCACAGGGTTCAATTCTCGGGCCGACTCTCTTCTCTGTACACATCAATGATGTCGCTCTCGCTGCTGGAGATTCTTTGATCCACCTCTACGCTGACGACACCATTCTGTATACCTCTGGCCCTTCTTTGGACACTGCGTTAACTAACCTCCAGATGGGCTTCAATGCCATACAACTCTCCTTCCGTGGCCTCCGACTGCTCTTAAATGCAAGTAAAACTAAATGCATGCTCTTCAACCGATCGCTGCCCGCTCCTGCTCGCCCGTCCAGCATCACTACTCTGGACGGTTTTGACTTAGAATATGTGGACAACTATAAATACCTAGGTGTCTGGTTAGACTGTAAACTCTCCTTCCAGACTCACATTAAGCATCTCCAATCCAAAATTAAATCTAGAATTGGCTTCCTATTTTGCAACAAAGCATCCTTCACTCATGCTGCCAAACATACCCTCGTAAAACTGACCATCCTACCGATCCTCGACTTCGGCGATGTCATTTACAAATAGCCTCCAACACTCTACTCAACAAATTGGATGCAGTCTATCACAGTGCCATCCGTTTTGTCACCAAATCCCCATATACTACCCACCACTGTGACCTGTATGATCTCGTTGGCTGGCCCTCGCTTCATACTCGTCACCAAACCCACTGGCTTCAGGTCATCTACAAGTCTCTGCTAGGTAAAGCCCCGCCTTATCTCAGCTCACTGGTCACCATAGCAGACGCTCCAGCAGGTATATCTCACTGGTCATCCTCAAAGCCAATTCTTCCTTTGGCTGCCTCTCCTTCCAGTTCTCTGCTGCTAATGACTAGAACGAACAGCAAAAATCTCTGAAGCTGGAGATTCTTACCTCCCTCACCAGCTTTAAGCACCAGCTGTCAGAGCAGCTCACAGATCACTGCACCTGTACATAGCTCATCTGTATATAGCCCATCCATTCTTCCTCATTCCCATACTGTATTTATTTATTTATTTATCTTGCTCCTTTGCACCCCAGTATCTCAACTTGCACATTCATCTTCGGCACATCCTACCATTCCAGTGTTTAATTGCTATATTGTAATTACTTTGCCACCATGGCCTATTTTTTGCCTTAGCTCTCTTATCCTACCTCATTTGCACATGCTGTATATAGATTTTTCTACTGTATTATTGATTGTATGTTTGTTAATTCCATGTGTAACTCTGTGTTGTTGTATGTGTCAAACTGCTTTGCTTTATCTTGGCCAGGTCGCAGTTGTAAATGAGAACTTGTTCTCAACTAGCCTACCTGGTTAAATAAAGGTGAAATAAAAATAAAATAAATGGTTTTAAAAAGGTAGTGGTAATATTTCATTCAGTACAGAAATTTGTAGGCGGCTTAATTTAACCTGTGCCTATGCTCAACCATCCCCATACCTGGGCTAAGTTGTGCCAAGAGACCACTTTTTTTGGACAAGCTATGTTTTTAAAACTGTAATGTTTAAATGAATTCTGATTATTTCCAGGGATACACAACATCCTGAAATTGATGGAGTGATGCTGAATGTAAAATACCTTAACTTACCCCACTCTCCCCTACAATTTGGTATTACTGTCACTCAAAGAGAAGAAAAAGACTGAGCAACACAATGTGCCAACATTAGTACAACTTCACTGCATGACCTCAGAAGTTCATGACCTCACAGCCTGACAGACACTATGGTTTCAGACAAAAACAAAGTTCTAACCCCAGCCATATCAGAATACACTACACTGATACAGTATCAGGACTCAATGCAAAATCAGCTGTCTGACAGCATTGAGACAATAACAGTCTGTTACAGTGAATCAGCAATTACTTAATATGGGACATCTGCGGGGAAAGAGAGAGAGAGGAAGTGTGTATATGTGTATCAGTGTAGGATATCGATGGTAAATGTGTGCATTTTCCCTGTCAGAGTGTGAGTGCCTGTCTGCCGGTGTGTCAGCGTTTGTGTGATAGAGAAAGTGTGTGAGTGTTTGTGTCATAGAGAAAGTGTGTGAGTGTTTGTGTGATAGAGAAAGTGAGCGCTGGAGAACAAGACATTACGGCTATATTCCCTCCCTGTATTATTTAAGCCGTTGCAATCAGATTTCACACGTTGTGTTCCAGGCCGTTGTGTAGAAGTACAGTCTATTTTGGGGTTGAATCATGTTATTTCTCCTTCTGGAGATGACAGGGAAAGCTTGTCACACGCAATGAGGCTTTAAATGTTGCAGATAATTAGCCTTTGTTACTGCACTTGTCAGAGAACTACCCTGCTGCCACACTCCCACACACGCACGCACGCACACACACACATATATACACACGCTTGTGTACGAACCAACCCCCCCCTTCTCCCCCCAGCTACACACTACTCCTCCCCTTGTGCTTGCCCAGAGTGTGGGAATTAGATCTATTTCCCAGCCATGCACCATATATCTCAACAAAGAGGCTCAGAGAAAGACCAGAACTAAAATGTTTTAGTGAGTTCTCAGAATAAAGTGGTTCACGCTGAGTGATATGGAGCTCAGATACAGTATCAGGACCAGATACAGATACAGGGACACCCATCACCTCACATCTTGTCAGACCCACAGAGATCCCATGGTACCCTGATGATGTGCTGTAGGCAGTAGGGGGCAGGGCAATAGACAGGGAGGCTGTGTCTGGAAGTGCACATGGGGACACGAGCCAAAAGTGGTGCAAATTCTAGGAAGTAGAAAGCTATTTTGGATCCATCTAGAGCAGGTGGCCCGCGAACAAAACCAACCCACTGCTAGCTATATGTCTTAAGCTAAAGTATACTGTTAGCTAGCTAGCTAACGTTAGCTGGCTGGCTCCCTAGTTGACGTTATTATTCATTTTCCAGAGCTGTTTGCTTTTCTAGTTCTGGTTAGTTAGCTCCCAGCACTGTGGCACTGTTAGCACTCTCCATAGCTGGCTGGCTCGTTAACATTACGTGACGTGTGTACAACACCCGTTCAATATGGCAGGTGTCAGTAAAGGTTTGCAAGAAAGCCTAATAAAATTGTTGCCAGCAGAGCTGGTTAGGCTGTTATCATGTTATCCAGAGGTAAAACAAATCATCGGCCTGACTGTCAAGGGTGCGCTCCGAGAGTGAAATGAGATGGGTGGGGCTAAAGCTTAAGAGGGTGTGAACGATGCTGGATGGGTGTAGACAAAGACGAGCTTTTCACTAGATACCAAAACATTCAAAGGCGATTTTCTCAAAAGTTTATAAGTTGATCAACTTTCAAAGCAGAATTACTTTCCCATTGTTTCTCAAATGCAGTGTATGATATAGCATTTTGTAGCTCTGAGTCTTCACTTTTATCCAATGTAAAAAACACAATTTCAAATTTTGCAACATCAGACCAAATCTAGTAGGAGCCAAAATTTTGATTTTTTTTTTTCAAATATAATTAAATAAAAAAATAGAATAGAGATAATATAGAATAGAGAGAAGGCACAATGAGGACACACAGAGCAACCCTGCCCTGTATGTATAAATATATATACAGTCATTGCCAAAAGTTTTGAGAATGACAGAAATATACATTTTCTCAAAGTTATCTGCTTCAGTGTCTTTAGATATTTTTGTCAGATGTTACTATGGAATACTGAAGTATAATTACAAGAATTTCAGAAGTGTCAAAGGTGTTTATTGACAATTACATGAAGTTGATGCAAAGAGTCAATATTTGCAGTTGACCCTTCTTTTTCAAGACCTCTGCAATCTGCCCTGGCATGCAGTCAATTCACTTCTGGGCCACATCCTGACTGATGGCAGCCCATTCTTGCATAATCAATGCTTGGAGTTTGTCAGAATGTGTGGGTTTTTGTTTGTCCACCCGCCTCTTGAGGATTGACCACAAGTTCTCAATGGGATTAAGGTCTGGGGAGATTCCTGACCATGGACCCAAAATATTGATGTTTTGTTCCCCAAATCACTTAGTTATAACTTTGCCTTATGGCAAGGTGCTCCATCATGCTAGAAAAGGCATTGTTTGTCACCAAACTGTTCCTGGATGGTTGGGAGAAGTTGCTCTCAGAGGATGTGTTGGTACCATTCTTTATTCATGGCTGTGTTCTTAGGCAAAACTGTGAGTGAGCCCACTCCCTTGGCTGAGAAGCAACCCCACACATGAATGGTCTCAGGATGCTTTACTGTTTGCATGACACAGGACGGATGGTAGCGCTCACCTTGTCTTCTCCGGACAAGCTTTTTTCTGGATGCTCCAAACAATCCGAAAGGGGATTCATCAGAGAAAATGACTTTACCCCAGTCCTCAGCAGTCCAATCCCTGTACCTTTTGCAGAATATCAGTCTGTCCTTGATGTTTTTCCTGGAGAGAAGTGGCTTCTTTGCTGCCCTTCTTGACACCAGGCCATCCTCCAAAAGTCTTCGCCTCACTGTGCGTGCAGATGCACTCACACCTGCCTGCTGCCATTCCTGAGCAAGCTCTGTACTGGTGGTGCCCCGATCCCGCAGCTGAATCAACTTTAGGAGACGGTCCTGGCACTTGCTGAACTTTCTTGGGCGCCCTGAAGCCTTCTTCACAACAATTGAACCGCTCTCCTTGAAGTTCTTGATCATCCGATAAATGGTTGATTTAGGTGCAATCTTACTGGCAGCAATATCCTTGCCTGTGAAGCCCTTTTTGTGCAAAGCAATGATGACGGCACGTGTTTCCTTGCAGGTAACCATGTTTGACTTAGGAAGAACAATGATTCCAAGCACCACCCTCCTTTTGAAGCTTCCAGTCTGTTATTCGAACTAAATCAGCATGACAGAGTGATCTCCAGCCTTGTCTTCGTCAACACTCACACCTGCGTTAACGAGAGAATCACTGACATTCCTGTTAAGGCTAGAGCTGATTTCAAGGTTTTACTGCTAACCTACAAAGCATTACATGGGCTTGCTCCTACTTATCTTTCCGATTTGATTCTGCCGTACATACCTACACGTACGCTACGGCAGGGCTTTCTCCTATAGAGCTCAATTTTTATGGAATGGTCTGCCTATCCATGTGAGAGACGGAGACTCGGTCTCTACCTTTAAGTCTTTATTGAAGACTCATCTCTTCAGTAGGTCCCATGATTGAGTGTAGTCTGGCCCAGGGGTGTGAAGATGAAAGGAAAGGCACTGGATCGACGAACCGCCCTTGCTGTCTCTGCCTGGCCCGTTCCCCTCTCTCCACTGGGATTCTCTGCCTCTAACCCAATTATGGGGGCTGAGTCACTGGCTTACTGGTGCTCTTCCATGCCGTCCCTAGGAGGGGTGCATCACTTGAGTGGGTTGAGTCACTGACGTGATCTTCCTGTCCGGGTTGGTGCCCCCCTCGGGTTCGTGCCGTGGGGGAGATCTTCGTGGGCTATCCTCGGCCTTGTCTCTGGGTAGTAGGTTGGTGGTTGAAGATATCCCTCCAGTGGTGTGGGGGCTGTGCTTTGGCCAAGTGGGTGAGGTTATATCCTGCCTGTTTGGCCATGTCCACGGGGTATCGTCGGACAGGGCCACAGTGTCTCCCGAACCCTCCTGTCTCAGCCTCCAGTATTTATGCTGCAATAGTTTATGTGTCGGGGAGCTAGGGATAGTCTGTTATATCTGGAGTATTTCTCCTGTCTCATCTGGTGTCCTGTGTGAATTTAAGTATGCTCCCTCTAATTCTCTCTCTCTTTTTCTCTTTCTCTCTCTTCTCTCAGAGGACCTGAGCCCTAGGACCATGCCTCAGGACTACCTGGCCTGATGACTCCTTGCTGTCCCCAGTCCACCTGGTCATGCTGCTGCTTCAGTTTCAACTGTTCTGCCTGCAGCTATGGAACCCTGACCTGTTCACTGGACGTGCTACCTTGTCCCGGATCTGCTGTTTTGGACCGTCTCTCTACCGCACTTGCTGTCTCTAACTCTGAATGATCAGCTATGAAAAGCAAACTGACATTTACTCCTGAGGTGCTGACCTGTTGCACCCTCTACAACCACTGTGATTATTATTAACTGACCCTGCAGGTCATCTATGAACGTTTGAACATCTTGGCCATATTCTGTTATATTCTCCACCCGGCACAGCCAGAAGAGGACTGGCCACCCCTCAGAGCCTGGTTCCTCTCTAGGTTTCTTCCTAGGTTCTGGCCTTTCTAGGGAGTTTTTCCTAGCCACCGTGCTTCTGCATCTGCATTGCTTGCTGTTTGGGGTTTTAGGCTGGGTTTCTGTACAGCACTTTGTGACATCGGCTGATGTAAAAAGGGCTTTATAAATACATTTGATTGATTGATTGATTGATGTAGCACTCCATCACTCTCCTTCTTGATCATACAGCCCTTACACAGCCTGGAGGTGTGCTGGGTCATTGCCCTCATGGGAAAAAAATTATAGTCCCACTAAGCGCAAATCAGAAAGGATGCTGTGGTAGCCATGCTGGTTAAGTGTGCCTTGAAATCTAAATAAATCACAGACAGTGTCACTAGCAAAGCACCATCACACCTCCTCCTCCATGCTTCATGGTGGGAACCACACATGCAGAGATCATCCTTTCACCTATTTTGCGTCTCACAAAGACACAGCGGTTGGAACCACAAATCTCAAATCTGGATTCGTCAGACCAAAGGACAGATTTCCACCAGTCTAATGTCCATTGCTCGTGTTTCTTGGCCCAAGCAAGTCTCTTCTTATTATAGTTGTCCTTTACTAGTGGTTTCTTTGCAGCAATTCAACCATGAAGGCCTGATTCACTCAGTCTCCTCTGAACAGTTGATGCTGAGATGTGTCTGTTACTTGAACTCTGTGAAGCATTTATTTGGGCTGCAATGTAAGTTGCAGTTAACTCTAGTGAACTTATCCTTTGCAGCAAAGGTAACTCTGGGTCTTCCTTTCCTGTGGCGGTCCTCATGAGAGCCAGTTTTATCATAGAGCTTGATGGTTTTTGTGACTGCACTTGAAGAAACTTTCAAAGTTCTTGAAATTGACAAAGATTGACTGACCTTCATGTCTTCAAATAATGATGGACTGTCATTTCTCTTTGCTTATTTGAGCTGTTCTTGCCATAATATGGACTTGGTCTTTTACCAAATAGGGCTATCTTCTGTATACCACGCCTACCTTGTGACAACACAACTGATTGGCTCAAATGCATTAAGAAGGAAAGAAATTCCACAAATTAACTTCTAACAAGGCACACCTTTTAATTGATGTGCATTCCAGGTGACTACCTCATGAAGCTGGTTGAGAGAATACAAAGTGTGTGCAAAGCTGTCATCAAGACAAAGGGTGGCTACTTTGAAGAATCTCAAATTGTTTTGATGTGTTCACTATTATTCTAAAATGTAGAAAATAGTACAAATAAAGAAAAACCCTAGAATGAGTAGGTGTGTCCAAACTTTTTACTGGTACTGGTACATACTGGTACTTTTTACTGGTACATACAAATCATTCAAAACCAGACAGAAAATATTTACACAAGAAGCAACCTAAAATCACACAGTCAACCTCTCATTTCATTTAGTAAGTTCACCATTCTGCCATTCTCACTGTTAAACATCGCACAGTGTTCAACACAACGGCTCTTTATGTCAATCATTTGATCTTATCAGTCAACAACATGTGATTTTTTGTAATATTAAAAAAAAATCACCAGCAATTCAGCTTAAAACATATTTATTTAGGAAATCTGTTCCCAGGTATTCCCACAAATAGAAAGAGGGACATATGTGATCGTGTCTCAATGCAATCAAGGAATGAAGCAATTGTTATTTTCAAATGCAATTTCGTTTTGGGCATAATTGTTGTCATTTGCAGTGTACAAATGATTTTAGTTATGTTCCAGCCCCTGGAACATCCTGCTGTCACGTCTGCTCCCGCTCTTCCCCCCTCCTGGCACTTGAGGGCGCCAGGCTGCCCTGCATCACGCACTCCTATCATCCATTATGCACACCTGCCTTCCCTTGTCAAGCGCATCAGTGATATTGGACTCACCTGGACTCACTCATCTGTTTATTTCCTCCCCTATATTTGGCAGTTCCCCAGCTCTGTTCCCTGCTGCATTAATAGTTTTTTGTTTGTGTTACCTGTTTGCTGACACTGTTCCTGTCTCGTTCCATGTCCGTTATTTATTAAATACGAAGCATCGGGAGTACTGGCGTTCCGGTTGTTATGGTGGCATCGGCTCTGGGTCACCACCGATGGAACCGGGGGTGCCTAGCCAGCTCGTCGGGCTTCCACACCCTCGCTGGCTTGAGAGGTTTCCTTGCCCCGGTTGGCTCGGATGGCGCCCATCCCATGTCGGGCCTCAGCCGGATCATCAGTTCTTGTTGGCCCAGCCGGTCCAGGAGATTTTTTGTTTGTTTTTTGTTTTGTTGGTGACCTCAGGGTGGATTCCGCCGCCGATGGAACCAGGGGTGCCTAAGCAAGCCCGTCGAGCTTTCAAGCCCTGCTGGCTCGAGAGGTTTCCTTGCCTCGGTTGGCTCGGCGGCTTCCCATCCCCTGTCACACTCCACAGGATCTTCGGGGTCCCTCTCTACAGCGGATTCGACAGGCGTCTTGCCTCAGCCGGCTCGCCAGGCTCTCACACTCCTGCCAATTTGTTGGACTTCCACGCCCCAACCGGCTTGCCCAGCGCCCCATGTCTCAGCCAGTTTGCCCAGGTGGGACGCCGGGTGGCGCCCCTAGAGGGTGGTGGATACTGTCACGTCTGCTCCGGCTCTTCCCCCCTCCTGGCGCTTGAGGGCGCCAGGCTGCCCTGCATCACGCATTCCTATCATCCATTCCGCACACCTGCCTTCCCTCGTCATGCGCATCAACGATATTGGACTCACCTGGACTCACTCATCACCTGTTATTTCCTCCCGTATATTTGTCAGTTCCCCAGCTCTGCTCCCCGCTTCTGCATTGATTGTCTTTTGTTTGTGTTACCTGTTTGCTGACGCCGTTCCTGTCTCGTTCCATGTAAGTTATTTATTAAATGTTTTACTCCCCGTACCTGCTTCGTCTCTCCAGCATCATGCCATGTGACACCTGCGGCTGAATCTAGTTGCCTACCCCTGATGTAGAGTTACATAAGCGAGTGATGAAGACAAATGGAAGTCAGTAGAAGATCCAGAGATGACTGGGCCTTGAGAGTGATGACTAACCAGGCTTTTAAATATGATGACTAGAATGATGGGGCTTTGAGTATGAATAATAGGCTGATGACTAGGCTTTTGGTAGGCTTTATCATGGGCCCCTTAGGGACACTAGAGTATTAGAAAGTTAGAGAGACCAGAGGCCTGGGAATAGAGAGCAAGACCAGAGAGACCAGAGGCCTGGGAAAAGAGTCCGAGACTAAAGAGGCCAGAGGCCCGGGAATAGAGACCGAGACCAGAGACCAGAGGCCTGGGAATACAGAGGGAGACCAGAGAGACCAGAGGCCTGGGAATAGAGAGTGAGACCAGAGAGACAAGAGGCCTGGGAAAAGAGTCCGAGACTAAAGAGGCCAGAGGCCCGGGAATAGAGGCCGAGACCAGAGACCAGAGGCCTGGGAATACAGAGCGAGACCAGAGAGACCAGAGGCCTGGGAATAGAGAGTGAGACCAGAGAGACAAGAGGCCTGGGAAAAGAGTCCGAGACTAAAGAGGCCAGAGGCCCGGGAATAGAGACCGAGACCAGAGGCCTGGGAATACAGAGCGAGACCCGAGAGAAAAGAGGCCTGGGAATAGAGAGTGAGACCAGAGAGACAAGAGGCCTGGGAATAAAGAGAGGGCACAATGAGGACACACAGAGCAGCCCTGTCCTGTGGGACTCTCCACTCAGCTGGGGCGCCACAGGTCTGTGATTTTGTGTGTGTGCGTGTGTGTGCGTGTGTGTGTGTGTGTGTGTGTGTGTGTGTGTGTGTGTGTGTGTGTGTGTGTGTATATATGTGTGTGTGGGGGGGGGGGGGGGGCATGCAGACAGGCAGGCAGGCATGCAGTAGAGGTTCCCAGTCCAGGACTGAAGGGCTCTATTGAGACTGTCTCTCTCTCTCTCCTCCTCTTCCTTCATTGCCATTCAGACGGGACCAGCTAACCACACTTTGCCATGATGGCTGAAATATTTACCACTTTCTGTTTACCCACGACTACCCTGACTGACAAGACCACACACCCCCAAGTTCACACCTTCTCTTCCCTTTTAAACTCCATCCTTCTCTTTTTTATTTTCCTGTCGTTTAACTTGCTGATGGCTGTCTGTCTGTCTCCCGCCAACGGCGGCATCTTCCTGGAGCGCCTCATGCTCATTGTGTCGATAATGTAGTCTTTGAATGACAGATTTTAATCCTGCCCTCCCCTAATAATATTTTTTCTTCCCCCAGTGTGTCGCCGCTATCAAAATGTCACAGGCAGATTTACAAGTGCTGAGCTGCCAACCAAAGCTTATTTTAGTCCGGGGATCCCAGGGAGGGCCTGATATCCATATACAGTATACTACAAATCAATGGCAGAATATTTACCACTGTCACCTGCAGCCTGACGATTGCAAACGGCTCACATACACACAAACAAACAAATAAATTAGCTCTTAACTAAAATAACTCACAGTGTGTCCGCATTTGCGTGTGTGTGTGTGTGTGTGCGTGTGCGTGTGCGTGTGCGTGTGCGTGTGCGTGTGCGTGTGCTGTGTGTGTGTGTGTGTGTGTGTGTGTGTGTGTGTGTGTGTGTGTGATAGAAGAGTAAATAGAGAGCATAGCCTACCTCATCTTCTTTCCTGTCTTCCTCTGTCCTTCTCTTTTAAGGCTTAGAACATGAGCTCTGGACAACCAATTGCCTAGACTTCCTTTCCCTCTCTTTCTCTCTCTCCCTCTCCTTCTCTCCCTTTCCCTCTCTCCCCCCATTCCCTCTCCCTTTCCCTTTCCCTCTCTTTCTCTCTCTTCATCCCCTTCACTAACTCTCTTTCTCCCTCTCCATTTCCATTTCCCTCTCCCTGTCCTTCTCCCTCTCTTTCTCTCTCTCCATCTCCTTCTCTCCCTCTCTTTCTCTCTCTCCATTTCCCTCTCCCTTTCCCTTTCCCTTTCCCTCTCTTTCTCTCTCCCTCTCTTTCACTCTCTCTTTCTCTCCCCCTCTCCTTCTCTCCCTCTCTTTCTCTCTTTCCCATTCTTTCTCCATTTCCCTCTCTGTCTTTCTCTATCCCTCTCACTCTATCCCTCTGTCTCTCTTTTACCATGCCAGAAGGATTTAGTGTGATATTTCTCATCATCAAACTCATAAAAACATGACATGGCTTTGGGGCACAATTACCCAAGATAACAACTATTCACTAAAGCTTCATCACAGTCCTCTCCCCAAGGGTTAGACCATAGATCCTGTATGGCTATACAGGCCCTTTGTGTAATATGCTTCTGATATCCCTGATTCCATATGTACCCAAAGGCTATGCACATCTACTCATACATACTGAAATACAATGTGCATCTTCCTGCACTGGGAATGGAATAGAAATCTTCCTGGCTTCATCCATATGTACCAAAATAAAATATATCTTCCATTTCTATCCAGCGGCAATGTACTTCTGTCTCTTATTCCATACAACCCCAGGGAGCTGTCTGGTCAAGTGGGAATGATATGGGATGGGTAGTAGTTGTGTAAGTGTGTGTGGAGGGGTTGGTAGCACTAACACACACACACACACACCTAGCTCTGGGGTGTATTTGTGGTGCCAGCTCTGGCCCTGGCAGAGCTCCATGGTGAATATGGCTGGTTACACTGCCTTGACAAGCCTGGTGAGAGGGTGCCCACTGTATACTGTATGTGTTTGTGTGTCTGTCTGTCTGTCTGTCTGTCTGTCTGTCTGTCTGTCTGTCTGTCTGTCTGTCTGTCTGTCTGTCTGTCTGTCTGTCTGTCTGTCTGTCTGTCTGTCTGTCTGTCTGTCTGTCTGTCTGTCTGTCTGTCTGTCTGTCTGTCTGTCTGTCTGTGTGTGTGTGTGTGTGTGTGTGTGTGTGTGTGTGTGTGCTTGTGTGTGTGTTTATGAGTGTGTGTGTGTTTGTGCTTGTGTGTGTGTGTGTGTGTGTGTGTGTGTGTGTGTGTGTGTGTGTGTGTGTGTGTGTGTGTGTGTGTGTGTGTGTGTGCTTGTGTGTGTGTTTATGAGTGTGTGTGTGTGTGTGCTTGTGTGTGTGTTTGAGTGTGTGTGTGTGTGTGTGTGTGTGTGTGTGTGTGTGTGTGTGTGTGTGTGTGTGTGTGTGTGTGTGTGTGTGTGTGTGTGTGTGTGCGTTCCCACTGCCAGACAGAGACCTTTACCACTCTGCATCACCACACCCTGACCCCACTGCCATTAAACAACACCATGTATAGGACTAGCTGTCCTTCCTTCAAACTAAACCATCCAGTTCTACCCCTCTATTACTCTGGCCATCTAAAATAATAGCAAGGTTGTCATAGCAGCATGGGACGCATTGCTTTTCCCAAAACACAAATACTGAATGCAATAGATGACAGAAAACCAAAAATATGCATCAGGACCGTATGCAAATTACCTTCAATTTATTTTTTTGTGCGGATAACGGACCAATTATTGACTCTGTACACCACATGGCTGTGCAGATAACATTGAATGAATGATCCAGTGACTGTCACATCCTGGCCAGTAAAAGGGGTTATTTGTCATTGTAGATGGTCAGGGCGTGGCAGGGGGTGTTTGTTTTGTGTGGTTGGGTATTGTGGGTTTAGGTTCTAGTTTTCTTATCTATGTTTATCTAGCTTTTCCAGTTCTATGTGAGTTTTGTCAATGAGCTGGTTGCAGCTGGTTGTTGTTGTCTCTAATTGGAGGCCATATTTAGTTGTGTTTGTTTTCACTGGGCTTTGTGGGTGTTTGTTTCTAGTATAGTCTATGCACCTTACTGGACTGTTTTCGTAGTTTGTTTTGTATTGATTAAGTGTTTTCTTTAATAAATAAGAGGATGAGCACTTTACCCACTGCGTTTTGGTCCCCCTTCAACGACGAGTGTTACAGTGACACTATCAGTCTGCCCACCTCCCTCTCCCTCTATCCCTCTCACTCACCCCATCCCTCTTTCCATCCCTCCACATCTACTTCTTTACTTACACCCTTCTGCAACCATCACTCCACTACCCCCTATATCCAGATTGTCCAATCATCCCACAGAGGAATACTCAGCCTCAGTATCCTCAGATCACTGCCAATAATCCAGAGAGGGTCTGAGGAAAGTTAGGGAGATAGAGAGGGAGGGAAAGATAAGAGGAACAAGCACACTGTCTGAGCAGTGACAGAGGCTATCACTGTCAAACGCTCCACACTGACCCAGCCCATCCATCAACACTGTCCTCCACAGAGATACAGAGAGGGGCACGGAGGGAAGGGGGGAGAGGAGGAGAGAGGAGGAGAGGAGACACTAAATCTCTAATGATTTACCAAACACACAAAGGCAATGTCCTAAATACCACACAACCCTATTCACAATATAGGGACATTGAAGAGCACCCAAACTACACAACATGCCCAGTAGGCCTAGAACCACAGTGTACAGTCCACACGGTCAGCTGCAGCTAGCGTCGTCTACAACAAAACAAACATGTTGGACTAAATGGAACGGAACGTTTGAGGTCACAGACAAACATGCTTCACTTCACAAGAACTCTTCCATAGTAGCTGACTATGGCAGACTGGACAGTCAGCACTTCTGAACCAGATGTTGTCACTCTTCTGTTGGAGAGACAAATGCAGTATGTAGTAAACATATTAACTACTGGAAGACAAATGATTAACAGATGTACTCTGGATCCGATACGGCCGTTTGGTTGGGACTGCTTTTTATGCCTTTTTTTATGATAATGACAATTCTTCCGCAGCTGAGCGCTAGCTAACATCTGTTCAGAAACTCTAGAATAGGATAGTGGGGATAGGAAATGCATGGGTCTATAGGAGATTACTGCAAGACTTACAATGTTGCTTGCATAAACTTGCATAAACACATGTAGAATGAAAAGAAAAACACTGCTGTGATCATCCAATGGTGCATACTCCAGATTATACAGACCAGACGCAACAATAGCAGCTAAGCATGTGATTTTTCTAAGCACAGCACATTTACACAGCATGATACCCATCTCGTAGAACAGTCACCTGTAAAACCATGCAGAGCAGCACCTTCCTTATTGACAACATTATATTAACAAACAGATTCCCACTATGGGGATCAATAAAGTACTGTGTCCATTGAAATGTATATGCATATATTCTATATATTATTATTATATATATATACTGTATATATTTTCAGGATAGAATATAGAAGATCTACAGAGAATAAGGTCAAAGACAATACATATGGCTGTCAGTGCCCCTCACTAATGTAGAGTGTATGATGCCCAAATGAACCCAACATACAATAACAGCACCCAACCCTCAGGACAGCTCTGTCAAAAATAAATATATATACAGTGCATTCGGATAGTATTCAGACTCCTTAACTTTTTCCACATTTTTTTTACGTTACGTTGATTAAATAAATGTTTTCCCTCATCAATCTACACACAATACCCCACAATGACAAAGCAAAAACTTTTTTAAATTTATTTTTGGCAAAAACAGAACCTTATTAACATACCTTATTTACATCAGTATTCAGACGTAGAAGATCATAATATACTATGTCACACAATCAGACATTTATGCTAATTAAACTATCTATATCAACTCTTTATTTCCCCCTAAAATCTTCTTATTTTCCTTTCCTTTTGTCTGTATACTGCAATTCAGCTTTCAGCTGTGAATGTGTACAAGTTCAAATAAATCTTACAATATCTTCATCTTCTCTTTTCTGTTGCAACATGTGGAATTAAGTATGATTCTGAATGCTACCACTCCGTGTTATAATTCCAATATAAACTAGCTTAGCCCTCCTGCATTGTTCCGGTCGCATTGTTCTCTCTGAAAAATGTTTTTCATTTAATATGATTGTCATAAGGTTCCATGACTTTGTCCACACAGGGCATTTGAACACACCAAATATATTTAGGTGATTTTCATAAAACTTTGGGTGTTTTATTTAACTTTTGTACACCTGTGGTGTTCTTGGCCAAAAATGGCCGGTCATTAGAAATGAATTGGTGAAACTACAATTAGTGTATAAAATTGAGTTCAGACACATGCCCATTCATCAGATGGACACAGTTCCTCTCCCAGACAGTTCCTCTCCCAGTGCGCGTGTGTGTTTAGCACACACACACACGCGCCCCACACACACACACACACACACACCACACACACACACACACACACACACACACACACACACACGCCACACACCCACCCACACACACCCTCACTCCGCTTCTTGGCTTCCATGGCAACACCCACGGGAACCTTTCTCCAACACAATTTTTCCCCCATGGGAACCACACCTGTTGGCATTCTCACAAAAAATCACAACATTGTTTCAATAATATATAGAACTTTTCTAGCAGCTCTGGTAAATTAAGCTTTTTTGAGGCCTTGCTCACAATTCATTCTGTGGCAGCACAATGACCAAACAATATACTGCATATGAGGCTCTAGATCATATCTTTGATCATGATACTGGTGAGGAGGAGAGAGTCCAGGAAACTGACAGTAAAGATTCATTAGAGGAGGAAGTGTCAGAAGTTGAAGACAACACAGAATATGATCCAGACCAAGAGACTACCGATGGAACAATCCAGTGATGAGGAAGAGGACCCTGCTGAGGTTGTTGTTACATTCCGGTCAAAGAATGGGAATTTGTCCTGGTCTTCATCCCCCCCGAGAGGAGAGGTTGGCTGTCGGCTGAAAAGGTTATCAGGATGACCCCAGGCCCAACGAGATACGCCATTTCCCGGGTTGATGACATAAAGTCCTAACACTATTTAAAAATGTGAAATGGTTTGAAAACAAATGTCCTTGTCGAACTTGGAAACAAAGTAAGTAGTCTGTGATAAATAGCACAATATGTTTCATCTGAGTATTTGTTATAGTCAAAATAATCCATACATTTACTCAAAAAAAGAGTTGTATGAGCTCAGGTCAATGAGACCTACAGGCCATAAATAGCAAATAGAAGTTCAAAACTTGTAATGTTTACAGGAACTTAAGTTTATAAAAAGATCTAACACAACATTAGGTGATAATATATGTATTATTATGGATTTATAATCAGCTATAATGGGGCGGCCATTTTAGACCGGGAACACAGAATTAATTAACATGAAACGAACACAACAGGAGGGTTAAAACACCTGTAGCCTATAATAATACTCACTTTTAGGGTTGAACAATTCCTGGAACTTTCAATAAATTCCCTGGTTTCCCAGAGATCCTGGTTGGAGGACTCCGGATTTCCTGGTTATTCCCTCCTGATACCGGGAAACCTCCATCTGGGATTTCTGGAAAAAAAAGGGAATTTAATGAAGGTTCTAGGAATTTTGCAACCCTACTCACTTTCAAGTCCATTATCAAATGAATCCTCCACTATTTCAAAGTGAGGTAGACTACATGCCATCTTCCAAAATAAAAAACATATTATTTGATACTATACACAACAGTTTTCAGCATTTTTACATTTTTTTAATGATTCAGCTTTCAGCATATTAATGAATTTAATGATTTCAATGATACCATGTTGCTCAGGCAACCAATTAGAGTGGAGAATAGAGGTAACTCTGATGAGTTCCTGTGTTGACGCTAGGCTAACTAACTCATAGAGGAATCAGAGGGGATTGAATGGAGACTCACTGAGATGTGGTCTCTGATACAGATGATGATCTATGGGACTTGAGATCAAAGCACAACCATGCCTTGTTCTCATCAGGGAGTATACAGACAGACTGTGGAGAAATGATTGGTTCCAATTGGCTGTTTTTTATCATTGGGTTTCCTAAGCATATTTACACAGCACGATACCCATCTCGTAGAACAGTCGCCTGTAAAACCATGCAGAGCAGCACCTTCCTTATTGACAACATTAAATTAACAAACACTATGTGTATCAATAAAGTACTGTGTCCATTGAAACTGAAACTGTATATATTTTCAGGATAGAATATAGAAGATCTACAGAGAATAAGGTCAAAGACAATACATATGGCTGTCAGTGCCCCTCATTAATGTAGAGTGTATGATGCCCAAATGAACCCAACATACAATAACAGCACCCAACCCTCCGGACAGCCCTGTCAAGAAATAGCATATTCTTTATATAATATATAATCAAATCAAATCAAAGTTTATTTGTCATGTGCGCTTACTTACAGGCCCTAACTAACAGTGCAATTTTTAAGTAAAACATAGGTATTAGGTGAACAATAGATAAATAAAGAAATAAAAACAACAGTAAAAGAGAGTGAAAAATAACAGTAACGAGGCCATATACAGTAGTGAGGCTATATACAGTAGTGAGGCTATATATAGGCACCGGTTAGTCAGGCTAATTGAGGTAGTATGTACATGTAGGTATGGTTAAAGTGACTACGCATATATGATAAACAGAAAGTAGCAGTAGTGTAAAAGAGAGGGTGGTGGGTGGTGGGACACAATGCAGATATTCTGGGTAGCTAATGTGCGGGGGCACCGGTTAGTTGAGGTAGTGTGTACAGGAATGTACTGTATAGTTAAAGTAACTATGCATATATGATAAACAGAGTAACAGCAGCATAAAAGAAGGGTTGGGGGGTACAATGCAAATAGTCCGGGTAGCCATTTGATTACCTGTTCAGGAGTCTGATGGCTTGGGGTAAAAACAGTTGAGAAGCCTTTTGGTCCAAGACTTGGCACTCCGGTACCGCTTGCCATGCGGTAGTAGAGAACAGTGTATGGCTGGGGTGGCTGGGGTCTAGGACAATTTTTAGGGCCTTCCTCTAACACCGCCTGGTGTAGAGGTCCTGGATGGCAGGCAGCTTAGCCCCAGTGATGTACAGTACTGGGCCATACGCACTACCCTCTGTAGTGCCTTGCGGTCAGAGGCCGAGCAGTTGCTGTCCCCCGCAGTGATGCAACCAGTCAGGATGCTCTCGATGTTGCAGCTGTAGAACCTTTTGAGGAACTGAGGATCCATGCCAAATCTTTTTAGTTTCCGGAGGTGGAATAGGCTTTGTCGTTACTTCTTCACGACTGTCTTGGTGTGTTTGGACCATTCTAGTTTGTTGGTGATGTGGACACCAAGGAACTTGAAGCTCTCAACCTGCTCCACTACAGCCCCGTCGATGAGAATGGGGGCATGCTCGGTCCTCCTTTTCCTGTAGTCCACAATCATCTCCTTGGTCTTGATCACGTTGAGGGATAGGTTGTTATTCTGGCACCACCTGGCCTGGTCTCTGACCTCCTCCCTATAGGCTGTCTCGTCGTTGTCAGTGATCAGGCCTACCACTGTTGTGTCATCTGCAAACTTAATGATGGTGTTGGAGTTGTACCTGGCCACGTAGTCGTGGGTGAAAAGGGAGTACAGGAGGGGACTGAGCACACACCCCTGAGGGGCTCCAGTGTTGAGGATTAGTGTGGCAGATGTGTTGCTACCTTCACTCACCACCTGGGGCCTGCCCGTCAGAAAGGCCAGGATCCAGTTGCAGAGGGAGGTGTTTAGTCCCAGAATCCTTAGCTTAGTGATGAGCTTTGAGGGTACTATGGTGTTAAATGCTGAGCTGTAGTCAATGAATAGCATTCTCAAGTAGGTGTTCCTTTTGTCCAGGTGGGAAAGGGTAGTGTGGAGTGCAATAGAGATTGCATCATCTGTGGATCTGTTTGCAAATTGGAGTGGGTCTAGAGTTTCTGGGATAATGGTTTTAATGTGAGCCATTACCAGCCTTTCAAAGCACTTCATGGCTACGAACGTGAGTGCTACTGGTCTGTCATCATTTAGGCAGATTGCCTTAGTGTTCTTGGGCACAGGGACTATGGTGGTCTGCTTGAAACATGTTGGTATTACAGACTCAATCAGGGACATGTTGAATATGTCAGTGAAGACACCTGCCAGTTGATCAGCACATGCCCGGAGCACACGTCCTGGTAATCCGTCTTGCCCCGTGGCCTTGTGTATGTTGACCTGTTTAAAGGTCTTATTCACGTCAGCTACGGAGAGCGTGATCACACAGTCGTCCGGAACAGCTGATGCTCTCATGCATGCCTCGGTGTTGCTTGCCTCGAAGCGAGCATAGAAGTGATTTAGCGCGTCTGGTAGGCTCGTGTCACTGGGCAGCTCGCGGCTGTGCTTCCCATTGTAGTCTGTAATAGTTTGCAAGCCCTGCCACATAAGACGAGTGTCAGAGCCGGTGTAGTATGATTCAATCTTAACCCTGTATTGGCGCTTTGCCTGTTTGATGGTTTGTCGCAGGCCATAACAGGATTTCTTATAAGCTTCCAGGTTAGAGTCCCGCACCTTGAAAGCGGCAGCTCTACCCTTTAGCTCAGTGCGAATGTTGCCTGTAATCCATGGCTTCTGGTTGAGGGTATGTATGTACAGTCACTGTGGGGACGACATCCTCGATGCACTTACTGATAAAGCCAGTGACTGATGTGGTGTACTCCTCAATGCCATCGGAAGAATCACGGAACATGTTCCAGTCTGTGCTAACAAAACAGTCCTGTAGTTTAGCATCTGCTTTATTTTACCACTTTTTTATAGACCATGTCACTGGTGCTTTCTGCTTAAATTTTTGCTTGTAAGCAGGAATCGGGAGGATAGAATTCTGGTCAGATTTACCAAATGGAGGGCGAGGAAGAGCTTTGTATGCGTCTCTATGTGTGGAGTACAGGTGATCTAGAATTTTTTTCCCTCTTGTTGCACATTTAACATGTTGATAGAAATTAGGTAGAACTGATTTAAGTTTACATGCTATAATTAAACTCCCCGACCACTAGGAGTGCCGCCTCTGGGGGAGTGGTTTCCTGTTTGCTTATTCCCTTATACAGCTGACTGAGTGCAGTCTTAGTGCCAGCATCCGTCCGTGGTGAAAACTCTCTCGGCAAATAGTGTGGTCTACAGTTTATCATAAGATACTCTACTTCAGGCGAGCAAAATCTAGAGACTTCCTTAGATTTCGTGCACCAGCTGTTGTTGTATGCACAGACTGCACAGACCCCCCCCCCCCTTGTCTTACCGGAGTGTGCTGTTCTATCTTGTCGGTGCAGCGTATATCCCGATAGCTGAATATCCATGACATCATTCAGCCACGATTCCGTGAAACATAAGATGTTACAGTTGTTGATGTCCCGTTGGTAGGATATTCGTGATCCTACCTCGTCTAATTTATTGTCCAATGACTGCACGTTGGCAAGTAATATTGACAGTAATGGCAGCTTTCCCACTCGCCATCGGCGGATCCTTACGAGGCACCCCGCTCTGTGTCCTCTGTACCTGCGTCTCTTTCTCTTGCCAATGACGGGGATGTTGGCCTTGTCGGGTGTCTGAAGTACATCCTGCGTGTCCTGCTTGTTGAAGAAAAATCTTTGTCTAATCCGAGGTGAGTGATCGCTGTCCTGATATGCAGAAGCTCTTTTTTTGCCGCAAGATACGGTGGCAGAAACATTACGTACAAAATAAGTTACAAATAACACAAAAAAACACATAACAGCACAATTGGTTGGGCGCCCATAAAACTGCTGCCATTTCTTCCGGCGCCATTTTACCCTATCAATATTAAGACATAGAACATCATAATATACTATGTCACACGATCAGACATTTATGCTAATTAAACTTTATCTATATCAACTCTTTATTTCCCCTTAAAATCTTCTTATTTTTGTTTCCTTTTGTCTGTGTAACTTAACTCAGCTTTCAGCTATGAATGTGTACAAGCTCAAATAAACCTTACAATATCCTCATCTTCTCTTTTCTGTTGCAACATGTGGAATTAAGTATGATTCTGAATGCTACCACTAATAATCACTTTCGAGGTTGAAAAATTCCAGAAACTTTCAATAAATTCCCTCCATCTAGGATGTGGGGTAAAACAGGGAATTTATTGAAGGTTCTAAGAATTTTGCAACCTTACTCACTTTCAAAAATAAAAACAGATTCTTTGATCCTATGTACAACAGCTTTCAGCATATTAATGATTTCAATGATACCATGTTGCTCAGGCAACCAATTAGAGTGGAGAATAGAGGTAACTCTGATGAGTTCCCGTGTTGATGCTAGGCTAACTAACTCATAGAGGAATCAGAGGGGATTGAATGGAGACTCACTGAGATGTGGTCTCTGATACAGATGATGATCTATGGGACTTGAGATCAAAGCACAACCATGCCTTGTTCTCATCAGGGAGTATACAGACAGAATGGGGAGAAATTATTGGATCCAACAACCTGTCTTGTATCATTGGGTTTTGCAAACAAAATGTAAGCTAATAAGAATTAATATTTATTTTTCAGAAAAAAACAACCAATACGAACAAACAGAATTGCAATCTGTATATTTAAATTTAAATTAAAATGTACCTCTAACATAGACACAGTAGCCACATATCCTGTATAACCACAATTTGTGAAAAAGTTGTATCAAAAAAATGCATTCAAAATGAATCTTAAACAGTCTACATCAACATAAAGCTAGAATAGAAAGCTAAAATACAGATAGCTGAATGTATAAAACCCATCCAATAGAAGTGACATTCTGGGCTGTTCTCTACCCCAACAGAAGGTCACAACCCCTGAAAGAAAACTGTGGAGGAAGCAGAAAGACAGCCATCTGTGATTTCTACGCCAGAGCATCTGTGTACAGCATGTGTGTACAGTGAGTGTGTGTACAGTGTGTGTGTGTGAGAGAGAGAGAGAGAGAGAGAGAGAGAGAGAGAGAGAGAGAGAATGCCTGTGTCTGTCTCTGTGTTTCTAATTTCTGTGTCATTTCTCTCCTTCAAACCCTATACCTTGGCCTACATGCCTGCTTGTTGTTGCAACAAGACTACAACTTTACTTTGACTTTATTTGACGGTACAATGATTCACACTCACAGCAAACCCTAACAGACACACAAACGTGTTGCCAGTAGTCTAAAACTTAGTCTAAAAAAGGTTTTCTAACAAAGCATCACATTGCATTGGAGGGATACAATGTTGCATGGCTCAAGTGTACAGTACATTACAGTACTCATTACACATGCACATTCAGTATGGGTACACACACACACACACACACACACACACACACACACACACACACACACACACACACACACACACACACACACGTCCTCCTTATCTTACCAGACCCCCCTGATCTTTAACGAGTCCCAATGTAATTAAAACACACCAGAAATGCAGACAGACAGAAGTAGCAGAAAGGTATGAGGGTATTTCTCCCTCCACACACACACACACACACACACACACACACACACACGTATAAGAGGTGTGAGGGTGTTTCTCTTCTACCTCATTCCCTTCTCACCCCCATTGAACACCCAGGATAAAAATAACAGGCAAAAGAACTCCTGCTAATTCAATACCATGTCTTACTGCACTGCAGTTCAGAGCCTGTTTGGTCAGCTGTAGAAGAGCAGGAAAGGGAAAGTGAGATCCAATCCATTAAAAACTAAAACATTCCTTTGCATACAGTTTATAACAACGTTACTTTACTTTTCCTCTGAGCTCATATTGCTTCAATATATATGAATGTTTTGCTCCAAAATACACTACAAGCCCAGTGATGTGCCAACTGAAGACTATCCTTGCGTGATGGAGAGCTAGTGTCAGAGAAGGGTAAATGTTTAATGAGGAAGCCTTACGACTGCTTCACACAACAGGCCCAAACATGAAAACACAAACAAGCATGTCTGTCTCAAAGGACAGATATCATCACTCTGTGTGATGTTGTGTTGATGGTCAGAGTTAGTAAGCCTCGTTGGTCAGTCTCATAGTGTAAAGTGTGGACTTTGTAACTGTTGCCTGCCCTCGCCTTGAGTTCCCCTCCCTGGCCCTGCGTCCTCATGATGCATGTTGGCTAGGCCTCATCACCCAGCAACCCTAGCCCCTATTGTAGACACTAATTAGGCTAGCCAATGGACAGGCATGATCTGGGTAGCAACCTCCAAGAGTACAACGCTCGCGGCGATGGAAATCTCCACTGTCCTGTCATTAAACCATTACCACCAACATTAAAGAGGAGGGAGATTTGTGTTCCTCTAGGGTGTCTATATTTGTGTGTGTGCATATGTTTGTGTGTGTGTGTGTGTGTGTGTGTGTGTGTGTGTGTGTGTGTGTGTGTGTGTGTGTGCGTGCGTGCGTGCGTGCGTGCGCGTGTGTCTGTGCTTTTAATGATACCATGTTGCTCAGGCAACCAATTAGAGTGGAGAATGTGTGTGTTTGTAGATATGCATGCATGTGCCTGTGTTTGTGGATGTATGTGTTTTTTTGTGTGTGTGTGCTCAGTCTGCTCAGTGGTGACTGATAGCTGTGTACTTACTCCAAAGCACGGTGTGTGTGTGTGTGTGTGTGTGTGTGTGTGTGTGTGTGTGTGTGTGTGTGTGTGTGTGTGTGTGTGTGTGTGTGTGTGTGTGTGTGTGTGTGTGTGTGTGTGTGGGTGTGGGTGTGTGTGTGTGTGTGTCTGTGACTGTGTCTGTGTGTGTGACAGTCAAAGAGAGCAGAATGGGTATGTCTGTCTCCATCATAAACACTCTCTCTATGGTCCCTCGCTCTCTCGCTTTCCTTTAATCCACCTTTTATCTCTCTCCTCTCTTTCATCCCCTCCCATCTCTCCTCTATTTCAATCCCTATGTCTCTGTCTCTTCATCCCTCTCTTGTCTCTATCCCACTGTGTGTGTTTTCCATTTCAGGCTGCGTGTGGTGGCACTGAGGTTTAGACAGACCAGGTTTATGTACGGCGAAGGGCTGATGGACGGAGGAGGAGAGAGTGAAAAGAGCAGAGGAGAGGGGGAGGTTGGGACCGGAGTATTTGCAGATGCGGCTTGGATACGAGATACAAAAACAAAGGAGGACTTTTAGGTTAAAAGACATGCATGGTTGCTTCTCAAAGGGCCTGTGTGCTGTGCTTGCTCAGCCCGGTCTGTCCGTGACTCAAAGATTGCCTGCCTGCCAGTCAGGGGGTTCTCACGGGAGGCTAGGCTTATTTATAATCACTGTGTCTTCTAAAAGACTCATAGTAAACTAATATCAGTGGCTGCATGGTGTGTGTGGCCAGTCCTACTCTTACAGGCCTTTGACCAGGCACTACCTGATATCCCTGAATTCCTTGAAAGTGGTGTGGTAGTCCTAAAATAATGTAGAGAAGAATGGTGAATGGTGAGGCAAGGACAGGCATCAAGATGTGTCATTACTAGACTACTAGCCCACAGATTTACTCCATATTGTTACAACTGAAAAAGAATAGGAACGTGTATGAAATATTAATGCTTTGTTCAACAGGGCCTTTCACGCATCTTGGATCTTCACCTGTTGAAGTATCTCACACCTGTACTGCTATTTAAAACACGGGAGGAACAGAGGTAGGCTACACGGGTCTTTACACCGACACAACTCGCTCCGTTTCACCAAGGAGATCCCGTGAGAACCCCACCCGGTGCTCAGGAATCATTTCTGGCGCTGCAATGCTCTGTTAGTCCCGTCTCCCCCGCGGAGTGGATTGAGTGTCTGTAGACTCCCCCCTACCGTAAGAAGACGGAACTTCCTGCTTAACTCTTATCCTTAACCCCCAAAGCCACGCGCAAATATTTTCAGACATCTGTCTCTAAATGTAATGCCAATTCTCAGTCTCAATCACTTTAACCTATGATCTATTTTATGTCACACAAACACACGCACGCACGCACGCACGCACGCACGCACACACACACATACATGAACACACACACACACACACGCACACACACACACACACACACACACACACACACACACACACACACACACACACACACACACACACACACACACACACACACACACACACACACACATTCGCTCTGTTCTTTAAGATACAGCCTTTCAGCAAAGCACAGGGCGCACTGAACCGAATAGTTCTCTCGGCTCCTGCAAATAGTCTGCTCCCCGTCTCTGTCTTTTCGATCACTCTGCTGTTGAACGCTTCATTTAGCCCTACACACAGGGAGGGCGACTTGGTCCGGAGACATTTAGCGTTCACTTGAGTCAAGGGGGTGGAAATGGGGGACAGTTTCACCAGAAGCGGTTAGGTGAAAATATTAGAACCATCCTATTTCCCTATAGGGGAGGATATTGATGTATTATTTATGCCGACCATACCAGCTATTTAGGACTAGGGGAAACACTGTATTGATACAGAAGCTTTAGTTGCACATCGCACGCTCGCCCCAAAGTGTTCAGTGACTACTGATCCGCAAAGCAGAGAGAGGATGACTGCGTTACCAAGATGAAGAATCACAATGTATCACATTTTCACTGCATGCGATGTCGCTATATAAGTTATGGCCACATAAATCAACACAGGCTGAATAACTTAAAACATCAGCAAGTTATTTGATTATGCATTTAGGGATAGGATAGCCTATAATGTTATAATAAATGATGTGCTACTAAGTAAGGACGATTGAACATGTGAGTAAATAAAGAAAATGTAGAGTTTAAAAGTGGAGTAGAGTTCTCAAATAATGCATTTTTCACGCCATGGAGAGCTACATGTCTATCGAAGTGCAGCTACTTCCAAGCGCAGAGACAAGAGAACGCGGGTAGAAGGGAAAAAAGAGCCACCGAGTTATTCCTTCCCTGGACAAACAAGGCAGATAATAAGAGAAATCTAGAGAAACAATCAATATGCACAACAAAGGCATCTCCGAAATCATATAAAAACATTTGCCATATTTGTATCCCGGACAGGTCCATTTGATTTAATCAAAAACAAATACCAGGGTTTAGTAAAACTCATGAAATCACAGTAGATGTTCGTTGCGGCGACTTCGCTATGCAGTCTGTCGGAGATACAGGATAGGTACCTTGGACAGCGACTAGCCTACTCGAGACCGCCGCCGCCGCGAGGGCGCTAGGAGCTTGGCGCGCTGTGATTCCCTGAGCGCGTCTGTTTGACATGTTGATACTGCCTAAATCCACACCCGGACCACTAAAAGCTACTCGGAGCAAATTCATCTGGCCCTATTCTCCATTTCCAAAGCTGTACAGCTTATAGTAATCGAATTGAGAGGGACCAGAACGGAAAGAAGAGCAATGCCCAGTGGGTTTAGAAGAAGTTGATGTGATGAGTGACGGATATTTTCTCTCCCTTGCCTGCCTGAAACTGCCGACTAGCGCCTCGGCTTTGCTGCTAGTCTGTCATCAATGAGAATTATCTTAAAACCATGGTGCTGCAAAATGAATTCACTAAATATGTTATCAAACACAAATGTTAAATTCTTAAAAACACCATTGTCTCAAGGGAAGATGCGAGAAGCATAGATCCCATGTCGGATTAATATAACACTGTGTTATTGACATAGCACATTCGGTTGAAAGTAACAATAACGCGTTACTTTGAGGTGTCTATATATTAAATGAAAGTAATATTTACCTTGAAAAAGTTAACAGTTCCATTGAAGCATATCTTCCGTGTTCCAAGCTCAAACTCTTTCGAGAGACAATCAACAATTCCACAAGCTTGATTAAAATAAGTTCGTTGTTCTTATTATTTCAAGTATGCGTACCCGATGTATTAGCCGAATATAGATATTTTGATGAAATGAACAAGTCTGAGAAGACTTGCAATACAAAACTGCTTTATTCCAAAGTTCCAATGAGTAAAATGAATACAAATCCAGTCCATGTAGCGTTTAAAAGTATGTCGATCCAAATTCAAAGGTCCCCCTGTTTCTGAAGAGATGCTCTCAAAATCTATATTTTTAAATCCCAATTTATTTTAGAAGCCTTGTCATCAAGTTATTCTCAAATTTCGCTGGCTTCGTTCGACACAGGCGCCAGCTGAAGTGAAGGTCTAACAAAGCGTAAAATCAGAATAGCTCCTGGTGTTTTGTCTTGATTCCAGTGCGCGCGTTAGAGGCAGCACCCATCGTTCATCCCAGTTTTGGAGTGTCCTTGCCGGTGTGTCTGCGGTCCGGGTGCTGGACTTGGTTTCCGTCTTTGAAACCCTGGGATTCGTCACAAACGCATATACCCAGCAGCCCCCCCCCCCCCCCCCCCCTTCTGGAGATGGAGTCGGAGCAATTCGTGGGTGACACACCGAAGTGAATAAGCCACAGCAAAGAGAGCTGGGGTGAGACATATGCTAGCGAACGCAAGAGAGAGAAGAGATGGGATTTTTTTGTCTCGAGAGTGTGCCTTTCTTGATCAACTGTGTTTTGTAGATTTATCGAAATATTATTTACAAAGCAACATCTATTCAAGACATGATTAAGTTCTTGCTGCTTTTTAATATATTGGAATTCGCCTATATGTTTAGTAAAATCATGTTATGTAGCGTAAATAACAACTGTTTAGATGCTTGGATGCAATAACGCATGGCATTTCAAACGACGATGATTTCCTTACGAAGGTAATGGTGTCTTGTCTAAAGTAGCCAATGTGATGCAACTACAGTTGAATCTGAATTGAAGATACATTGAGTGTCTATAGACCAACATCAAGTGCTCACTGGCATAATAAAAAAAAACACACACACCCTAACTGAATTCCAAATGCACGAGTCAAGCTGCTCGTGCCATAGCCTACACTTGCCAAATGGCACATTTAGTCGCTCCCTTGCTCGAGCTGTTCGGAGTAGCCTTTACGCCTGCTACGTTAGGTTATGAGTAGCCTAGCGACGGAAAGTGACTCAGAGGTAGGCTATATGTGATTTTGCGCAGGCTATTATCTAATATCCGGATCAGTGGTCGCAAAATAGACTAGCCAATACTTGTAGCTCAAATGGGAGATTCCATTTCTCGAGGCATCCCATGGCTCTCCCCGCGCGCCTCCAAGTGGGCGGACTTTTTTTAAATTATGCATAGGAGGTTCGCTGTTTTAAGAGGGCGTGAGTGGGAAGCTTTGAATAGATTCATTCTGGTCCAATAACACACATCTGCCGTTCGAGTAGCTTACATCATCCAGTAAATTACAGGTAGTTTAGGCTATTTATGACTAATTGACAATATTTCTAGAGTCCTCTGTTGACATCAGGATGCGTATTATATTCATATTAAACATATGTACCCCTGTCCCTATACGAATGCACAATTACCGCTGGTTTGACATTCACCTGTATGATAGCTATTGACAAGAGGTTCTGTCATCATTTACATTTTTTATTTTTGTCATTTAGCCAATGCTCATATCCAGAGCAACTTACAGTTAGTGCAGTCATCTTACAACTACATATCACAGTAATAGTAAGTACACTTTTCTTCAACAAAGTAGCAAAGTCTAGTAAGAGGGAAAAGAGTCAAGTGCCAGTGTTAGTTCACAAAATGTTTTGAGGGGAGGGGTGGGGGTGAGGACAGCGTGCTGACGGGTGCTTTGGGATTATTTAAGATACTCTTTGAAGAGGTAGGGTTTCAGATGTTTTCTGAAAATGTGCAGGGAATACGCTGTCCTAGCTTCAGGGGAAAGCTGGTTCCACCATTGGGGTGCCAGGACAGAGAAGAGCTTGGACTGGGCTAAGTGGGAGTTGCCCTCCTGTAGGGGTGGAAGGGCCAAGAAATTAGAGGTGGCAAAATGGAGTACTCAGGTTGGGGTGTAGGGTTTCAGCATAGCCTGAAGGTAGGGAGGGGCATGTCCTCTTGCTGCTCTGTAGGCAAGTACCATGTTCTTGTAATGGATGCGAGCTTCGACTGGAAGCCAGTGGAGTGTGCTGAGGAGCAGGGTGACATGGGAGAACTTGGGAAAGTTGAACACCAGGCGGGCTGCAGCATTCTGGATAAATTGCAGGGATTTGATGGCACAAGTGGGGAGCCCAGCCAACAGTGAGTTACAGTAGTCTTGACGGGAGAGGACAAGTGCCTGGATTAGGACCTGCGGCACTTCCTGTGTGAGGTTGGGTTGTACTCTACGGATGTTGTAGAGCATGAACTTGCCGGAATCACTGCTTTGACGTTTGTAGAGAATAACAGGGTATTGTCTAGGGTCACATGTCTCATGGTGAAGGGAGGTGAAGGTAGGCCAGGGTCAAGACGATGTCCAATAGGTGCAGGGTGGTAGGCTATGGCTGAGACATTATAATTTTTTTTTTAACCTTTATTTAACTGGGCAAGTCAGTTAAGAACAAATTCTTATTTACAATGACGGTCTACACCGGCCAAACCCAGACGACGCTGGGCAAATTGTGCCCCGCCCTATGGGACTCCCAATCACGGCCGGTTGTGATACAGCCTAGTTTCGAACCAGGAAGTCTATAGTGACGCCTCAAGCACTAAGATGCAGTGCCTTAGACTGCTGCGCCACTCGGGAGTCCCAGACATGAATAAACCTATGTTACCAAATCATGTTTTCAGGGACATGAGTCCCTGTCCTAGCATTCTCAAACGGCTTTGACAAAATCAATGCAACATGTAAACAACCATACAAAAAATGCTGCAAACCACTCAACAGCCTGTGATAGTGTACGGTGTAAAGTACACATTTTATGTTTGCCGTTTTAGTAACACAACTATGTTAGCCAATATAAGCAGCAAGCTATTGTGCACTGCCGTTTACAGTAACTTAGAGTTACAGAAGCCTGAATGGAAAGGTTTCAGCAGGGAGGAAGTAGTCAATACTCAGCTCCTGTTCTGTCCCTGCCTTTTTATGTCTGTTATGAGAGACAACACTCACCTTGGCACTATTGCTGCAGGCATGCATGTGACCCCTCCCTTCTCTCCTCCATCCTCCCCTCCCTCCTGTGCAAATCCAGGCTTGGCTTCCCCATACACTGACCATGTTCAAATGGTTCAACCACACAGCTGGGAAACCCTTCTGATGTGAAACCCAGGGATATCTGAAAGACTTCCAGAGGAAAAGGCACAAATAAATACCTCCCCTCTTTCTTTGTCTCTCTCTCTCACCCTCTGATTCAGAGGGGTTGGGTTAAATGCAGAAGACACATTTCAGTTCAATGCATTCAGTTGTACAACTGACTAGGTATCGCCTTTCCCTTTCCCCTTTCGATCTCTCTCTCTACTCTCTCTTCTCTACTCTCTCTCTCTCTCTACTCTCTCTCTCTCCTTCTACAGAAGGGATATGTGCCCACAGTAGGGGGCAAATGGGGAATATCAACACTTCACCTCCAACATTTACCACTAGGCCCAGAGTCTACTCTACTCCAGCTGTACAACAGCAGACTGAGAATTTATTCCAAATAACCAAGCCATTCAGAACATAAGCCTACACACAGGTTAAAGTTAGATCTGTTTCATTCACCTCATGTTGACAATGTACCAAAATACATCCCCAAAAGGCTTGCCAACCGCAGTCTGGCCAAAAGAGACTCTTTTGGCTGTGCCTTTCGGAGCAATCTAATTTCAGGGAAAATCAAAGCCTTTCTGCAGCCCTATCGTGAATTACATTTACGACTGGCTGAGAGTGTGTTTTCAGGGGGCCCTTTGTGCTTGAATTATTTTCAGTTAGAGCCAAAGTCGACAGATAGGACCAGGATACGTTTGTGGGGAAAGCTGCTGCGGTGGCAGCTGAACTAATACAAATTACATAAAAACACACATCTCATAATGGCTTGGTTTGACTGCAGGGAGTAACGGATTGTTGTGTTCTGGAAACCTATACAACACAGATTCTGAATAATGCGTGAATCATAACAACGTAATGACATGCAAATTAACATAAGGCTATTTCAAATGCAAATATGTGCAAAAACCAGTAGGGATTTCTTCCCATTCAATGACATGATTAATGTGCTGTTGATGTAGTTTCCATGTATATGATCTCACTGCATCTCCAGCCTATCTTTTTCATGATGTGATCTCACTGCATCTCCAGCCTATCTTTTTCATGATGTGATCTCACTGCATCTCCAGCCTATCTTTTTCATGATGTGATCTCACTGCATCTCCAGCCTATCTTTTTCATGATGTGATCTCACTGCATCTCCAGCCTATCTTTTTCATGATGTGATCTCACTGCATCTCCAGCCTATCTTTTTCATGATGTGATCACACTTCATCTCTAGCCTACCCTTTTCATGATGTGATGTTTTTCAGTTGATACTTCCATTGTCCCTAATATAACTACATAAGGGTTACCTAAAACGAGGATGAGTCCAGCAGTCTGTGCAGTGAACAATGATATAGAGGTCTTGGTATGCCTGGAGGAGCAGAGTGACTCCCCCTCTTATCCTCAGTAATCTGCATTACTGTATCCACCATTATCACATATGATTTATTCAACATGTGTTCAAAAGCCTATAAATGTGTCACTAAATATTTCATATTTAAGACAGACATGAGAATAGCATAGATGGACATCACTCTCTGCCTTCCTCTTTATCGCCCCCCCCCACCCCTCTCTCTCTCTCACTCTCTCTCGCTCTCCCTCTTACTCTCTCCCTCCCTCTCTCTCTCTGTCTCTCTCTCTCTCTCTCTCTCTCTCTCTCTCTCTCTGTCTCTCTCCCTCCCTCTCTTTCTCTGTCTCTGTCTCTCTCTCTCTGTCTCTCTCTCTCTCTCTCCCTACCTTTCACTCTCACTCTCTCTCTCTCCCTACCTTTCACGCACTCTCCCTCTCTCTCCCAACCTTTCACTCACTCTCCCTCTCTTTCCCTACCTTTCACTCACTCTCCCTCTCTCTCCCAACCTTTCACTCACTCTCCCTACCTTTCACTCACTCTCCCTCTCTCTCCCTCTCCCACTCTCTCCCTACCTTTCACTCACTCTCCCTCTCTCTCCCTCTCCCACTCTCTCCCACTCTCTCCCTACCTTTCGCCCTCTCTCTCTCTCTCTCTCTCTTTCTCTCTCTCTCTGTCTCTCTCCCTACCTTTCGCTCTCTCTCGCTCTCCCTCTCACTCTCTCCCTCCCTCTCTCTCTCTGTCTCTGTCTCTGTCTCTCTCCCTCCCTCTCTGTCTCTGTCTCCCTCCCTCTCTCTCTGTCTCTGTCTCCCTCCCTCTCTCTCTCTGTCTCTGTCTCTGTCTCCCTCCCTCTCTCTCTCTGTCTCTGTCTCTGTCTCTCTCCCTCCCTCTCTGTCTCTGTCTCTGTCTGTCTCTCTCCCTTTCACTCTCCCTCTCTCCCTACCTTTCGCTCTCCCTCTCTCACTCTCCCTACCTTTCGCTCTCCCTCTCTCACTCTCCCTACCTTTCGCTCTCCCTCTCTCACTCTCCCTACCTTTCACTCTCTCTCTCTCTCTTTCTCTCCCTACCTCTCTCTCTCTCCCTACCTCTCTCTCTCTCCCTACCTCTCTCTCTCTCCCTACCTCTCTCTCTCTCTCTCTCTCTCCCTACCTCTCTCTCTCTCTCTCTCTCTCTCGCTCTTGCGCGCTCTCTCTCTCTCTCTCGCTCTTGCGCGCTCTCTCTCTCTCTTGCGCTCTCTCTCTCTCTCTCTCTCGCTCTTGCGTTCTCTCTCTCTCTCTCGCTCTTGCGCTCTCTCTCTCTCTCTCTCTCTCGCTCTTGCGCTCTCTCTCTCTCTCTCTCTCTCTCTCTCGCTCTTGCGCTCTCTCTCTCTCTCTCTCTCGCTCTTGCGCTCTCTCTCTCTCTCTCTCTCTCTCTCTCTCTCTCTCTCTCTCTCTCTCTCTCTCTCTCTCTCGCTCTCGTGCCCGCTATAGAGGGTTGATGGGAAATTTCTGCCCATGTTTGGAGCCACACTTCACCTCCAAAATCTACCACTAGGCCCAGAGTCGACCCTACTCCAACAATACAACACAGCAATCAAAAATCAAAGCCTTTCTGCAGCCCGATTGTGAATTACATTTACCACTGGCTGAGAGTGTGTTTTCAGGGGGCCCTTTGTGCTTGAATTATCTACAGTTACAGTCAAAGTCGACAGATAGGACCAGGATACGTTTGTGGGGAAAGCTGCTGCGGTGGCAGCTGTACTAATACAAATTACATAAAAACACTCATCTCGTAATGGCTTGGTTTGACTGCAGGGAGTAACGGATTGTTGTGTTCTGGAAACCTATACAACACAGATTCTGAATAATGCGTGAATCATAACGTAATGATATGCAAATTAACATAAGGCTATTTCAAATGTAAATCTATGCAAATCCCAGCAGAGTTTTCTTCCCATACTATGATTCTTCTTTTTTTATAGTAAATGGAGGTTATGCCTATTTAATCATGCACATAATGTAAGTGAAAGGATTGACGCAGGAGATGAGAAGCAGGTACAGGGAGTGAGGGTTTAATAACTGACGGACATGAAACAGAACAGGAACAGTGTCTGGACAGGAACACATAACAATTCATCCGGACACAGGGAACACCACCGAGGAACCAACAGATATAAGGGGGGTAATCAACCACGTGAAGGAGTCCAGGTGAGTCCAATGATCGCGGCTGCGCGTAATGATGGTGACAGGTGTGTGTAAAGACAGGCAGCCTGGCGCCCTCAAGCGCCAGGGACGGGGAGCGGGAGCAGGCATGACAGAAAGCCTAAATAGAGGAAAAACGGTGACTGCAATCATGACCTCTTAAAATAACTAGCTGACCATATAGCCCTGTGGTGTACCCAATGCTAAATGTCACTTGGATGTCCTAGTACATTTATTGTCTGTAAGTGAACTTTACACACAGAATCCCCACTTAACCAATCCTTTTGGAGACCCAGCAACATGTGTCCATCTATCAATCTATGTTTAGTTTTCAGTTTCTATAGATGCTTTGTAGTGTTCTATAGTGGCCTCATCTGTTATTGGCCTCATCTGTTCTTGGGTATTAAATCCACATTGGCATTATCTCTGATCTCTCACAGCAACATGTCATTTGAGCAGCTCAGGGGGATAATGCTATTATAATACCATTACAGAACATTAAAGCCTGGTTTTGAGCTGACCTTTTTAGTTCCAGTTATCTGAAGAACTCTGGGGAGCCTGTTTGACTGTGGTGATTCTGCTAGAATGAATGACTGTCTGAATGAATGACTGTCTGAATGAATGACTGTCTGAATGAATGACTGAATGATTGAACGCATTAATGAATGAATGATCCTATTTGAATAAAACGATGTACTTTATAAACCAGTTTGGACATGTCATTATGGTCGTTGCACAGTGCATTTGATTTATATCTTCTAAACTGTGATTATGAAGGGCTCAATAAAAAACCCTAGTCACTTGTTGTTAATCACACATTAGACTGTAATCTCCTATTTTAAAAACGGATTTACTGTACAGCATCTTTATCTGGATTAATGTGTACTCTGTCCTGATTCAGATCAACCCGTGGTGTTCTGAGCAGAACTGAGCTGGTGCTGTAGGCTAGTCTGGAGGAGTCTGGCCCAGGACCAGAGTGTGGTGGTTCTGGGCCCTGGTTTTGTTGGGATGTGGTGGAGGCTGGCCCATGTCCAGACTCGTAGTTCTGGTGTTGTTGGGGAATGTGGGGGTAGGTTGGTCCAGCTCTAGATTTGTAGTACTGGTTTTGTTGGGGGGTGTGGGGAAGGTTGGATGAGATCCACTGTGGTGGTTCTGGGTCCTGGTATTGTTATGGGTTATGGGAACTATTGGACCAGGTCCGGTGTGGGGGTTCTGGGTCCTGGTTTTGTTGGGATGTTGGGCAGGTTAGGGCAGGTTGGACCAGGTCCAGAGTGGTAGTTGTGGTGTTGTTGGGATGTTGGGCAGGTTAGGGCAGGTTGGACCAGGTCCAGAGTGGTAGTTGTGGTGTTGTTGGGATGTTGGGCAGGTTAGGGCAGGTTGGACCAGGTCCAGAGTGGTAGTTGTGGTGTTGTTGGGATGTTGGGCAGGTTAGGGCAGGTTGGACCAGGTCCAGAGTGGTAGTTGTGGTGTTGTTGGGATGTTGGGCAGGTTAGGGCAGGTTGGACCAGGTCCAGAGTGGTAGTTGTGGTGTTGTTGGGATGTTGGGCAGGTTAGGGCAGGTTGGACCAGGTCCAGAGTGGTAGTTGTGGTGTTGTTGGGATGTTGGGCACGTTAGGGCAGGTTGGACCAGGTCCAGAGTGGTAGTTGTGGTGACATCCCCTGGCCTGGTTTATGCAGAGAGAGGGAGAAAGGGGAGGAGATGTGAATATGTGTCAGCTTAGTGAATAATGGGATTCTCCCACTCTGCGCTTCACAAAAAGTGTGTGTGTGTGTGTGTGTGTGTGTGTGTGTGTGTGTGTGTGTGTGTGTGTGTGTGTGTGTGTGTGTGTGTGTGTGTGTGTGTGTGTGTGTGTGTGTGTGTGCTTGAGTTTGCATGTATGTGTGTGTGCAGTAGACTGTACTGTGTATACACACCCATGCACTCCCACCAACAGATCAGACACTGGACCTTTGACTCTCTCACAAACAAGTGATGTTCAATTTCAGTCAGAGCCAGTGACTTTGCACATAGAAAGTCATGAGCGGTGATGTGTAAATCCCAAATCTTCCTCTGTGTAAACAGTGAGGACGGTGCAGACTCAGAGGGGGTCCAAATCATCTGTCTGAATGTAGACTTCCTCCCTCTCTCCCTCTTTCCCTCTCTCCCTCTTTCCATGACTCTCTCCCTCTTTCCCTCTCTCTCCCTTTTTCCTTCCCTATTTCCCTCTTTCCCTCTCTCTCCCTCTTTCCCTCTCTCCTCCCTCTCTCCCTCTTTCCCTCCCTCTCTCCCTCTTTCCCTCCCTCTCTCCCGCTGTCCCTCTCCCTCTTTCCCTTCCTCTCTCCCTCTTTCCCTTCCTCTCTCCCTCTTTCCCTTCCTCTCTCCCTCTTTCCCTTCCTCTCTCCCTCTTTCCCTTCCTCTCTCTCTCTTTCCCTGACTCTCTCCCTCTTTCCCACCCTCTCTCCCTCTTTCCCTGACTCTCTCCCTTTTTCCTTCCCTATTTCCCTCTTTCCCTCTCTCTCCCTCTTTCCCTCTCTCCTCCCTCTCTCCCTCTTTCCCACCCTCTATCCCTCTTTCCCTGACTCTCTCCCTCTTTCCCTGACTCTCTCCCTCTTTCCCTGACTCTCTCCAATGTGCTGAGCTTGTCATTCAGCTGAATGATTGCTTTGCTCTATTTGGTATTTTTCCTTCCTGACATCTCTCTTCCTCTCTGGAGGGAGAGAAGAGAGAAAGGGAGAGAAAGAGAGAGAGGGAGAAAAAGAGAGAAAGAGAGAGGCAGATAGAGAAGAGAGAGAAAGGTAGATAAAGACAGATAGACAAAGAGAGAGACAGACAGATACATTATGAGAAGTAGAGAGACAGATAGAGAGAGGAAATGGGAGAGAGAGAGAGAGAGAGAGTGAGAGAGAGAGGCAGGTGCAGGCAGCAGACTGAGGAATTCACAACACCATAAACGAGTGTCAGACAGTGTGACCACAGCTCCAGATGTCAGGGCTAAGGAAACAAGATCTGGAGCAAGCGCTCCACGTGTAGAGAAGCTAATGGAATTCCTCTAGGTCATATTAAAGCTCTCTCCCTCAGAGATAACACACTAGACAGAAACGGCAACTCACACACATGTACACGGTGCACACAGACAGGTGCTCGCAAACACATGCACACAGAGTCATTTGCATGCTCGCACACTCAAGCTAGTATTCTCGCATGCACGCTCACACACACACACACACACACACACACACACACACACACACACACACACACACACACACACACACACACACACACACACACACACACACACACACACACAATGACAAAAACCCTGTATGATCCCTCAACCTCAACATTTTTATTCTTTACTATAAACACCTGAATTACTAATGATATATCCATTCTAATGACCAACATTTACACACTAGTGGTACTGAGGCAGAAGACAGGGTATTTATCTCCTTCGTCTGTGTGTGTGTGTGGGGAGGGGGGGAGGGGGGGGGGGGTTGTGTGTAAGTGTGTGTGTGTGTGTGTGTGTGTGTGTGTGTGTGTGTGTGTGTGTGTGTGCCTGTGGGTGTGTGTATGTGTGTGTGCCTGTGTGTGTGTGTGTGTGTGTGTGTGGACATGAGCTTTAGCTCAACAAGCATCCCGGGCCTTAGAAGCTGAGAGAATGTTTGATCCCCTGTGTTAATATGTGTGTTTCCCCTTCTATACTCCGATCTACTTCCTTTCATTTCACAGCTCTTCTACTAATCTCAGTGCTAGATTTGTTATTCTCCTACCTGTGGTCTTTGATTATTGCTGAAGGCCTAAGACGCCATAGGCTGGGAGGATTAGCCTCCCTGAGTGTTTATCCACAACGCCTCAGCGTTTGATGTTGTCTTGCTAATGAGGCTACCAGGAAAAGGCAGAGAACTCAAATGTTACTTTGCTTTAATGTATAATGGACATCTTAGAAGTTGTTATAATGGGTATTAGATTCGTTCAGGGCAGGCACGTCCAGTTCCGAATGTATTTATAGGGTCAGAAGAGGGTCAAATGGTGAGGATGCTGGGTGGCCTTTAACTTTCAAACAGGCATTTAAGAGCTATTGGATATTGAATAGATGCCTTGAGTTTAAAATAAGGCTAACCTCCCCAACACATACAAACACCCACACACACACACACAGAGAAATATGCTTAAGGAGATGACACACATCCTATGTTGCTTCCTGTTAGTGAGTTGTTACTCCCCCGCTCCCTGTGGAGAAGGTGTGTAGAAGGTGAATGTGCGTGTGTGTTCAGCTTGAGCGCTCATCCATTTAGGCAAGGTGAAGTCGCCTGAGGAGCATCGGACTGTGCCCTGCATTATTCACTATACAGCGGTCTAAACTGCTCAAAGATTAATGCTCAGAGAGCCTTTGTGAGACCCAAACAAAAAATAAGTTACAAGAGAAAAAAAATTGTAGTTGGAAAATTGGAATGAGGCTAAACTGAGCATAGAACAGTAGGGGAGAGAGGGAGAGAGAGAAAGAACGAGAGAGAACAAGAGAGAAAGAGTGTTGCCACTTTATGTTGACCAGCTTCCCGGTATCGATGGCATATATAGCCTAGTCCTTATCTGTCATACCAGGGCCTTTACAGCAACAATAATGGGTTTAAGTGAGCAGCAGTATGTGGGAATGTGAGTGAATGCCTTGTTACATGTACAGATGGGAGAAAGGTAAATTCCGCCACTGAAGTCACCCGTGCCAATAATGCTACATCTTACTCAGTGACACATGGTTCAGTCTGTGTCCAGGGATTCATAGAGAAACACAAACAAAGACAGATATCTCTGAAACAGCAACACAAACAAAGCACCTCAGAGATGTGGTACAGGTGACGAGGTAACCACATTACACAGAGGCCCTTGGGAGCAGCACCAAAATAAACTAGAGAGAGGGGAAGAGAGTGAGGAGAGAGGGTGGGGCAGGAGAAAGGGGAGGAAATGTGATTGAGGAACTCAAGGTAGGAACCAGAAAGAAAGACTGTATAGATAGATGGAGACAGCCAGAGAAAGAGTACTTTGGTGAAGGCCCAACAAGCCCCGACATTTTTTAGAGCTTGTCAGCTCTGTCAATTGCATTAGCTTGGATTCATAGCCAAGGTACACCCAGTTCAGTGAGCGGAACCATAGTGTGTCAGAGATGTGTCTTGAATCCCATATGATGCCTCGGCTCAAACTGATCCCAGAAAACACTCTAATAGTCACCAGGTACCAGATGGTTTCCCTCCCTGACCAACTAGACACGGATCAACAGAGGGCCACACACACAGGCAGGTTGGAGAGGGCACAACCTGACACACAGGCTTTCCAGCCACACGCACCAATCAAACGCTCCGCAGCTGCTCCCAAACGACTAATCAGATATGGGTCACTAACAGATCCCTTCCATAGGACCTGGCCATCAGACAGGGTTGAGAGGATTGCATGCTATTATAAGTAGAAATATCCAAGTAGTGGTCATACATCATGACAGGATTGTATTTCATTAGGGAAATGTCATGTCAGGATTGTGATCATGAACAGATTTCATTATGTTCCACTCTTAGAAAAAAGGTGCTATCTAGAATCTAAAAGGGTTCTTCAGCTGTCTCCATAGGAGAAAACTTTGAAGAACCATTTTTGGTTCGAGCTAGAACCCCTTTGGTTCCAGCTAGAACCCTTTTGAGTTCCACAAAACACAAAATCGTTCTTTCTACCTGGAACCAAAATGGGTTCTCCTATGGGGACAGACGAAAAGCCCTTCTGGAACCCTTCTGTCTTCGAGTGTAAGGCTAGCTGAACTATTTATTTCTCCAAGGTTCACAATAAATGAATGTATACAATACAATACAAATTCCCCTCACATGTTTTCTTTTCGCTGTGTTTCCCTGCATATAGGGCTCTGCTATATGGATTGAGAGATGAAACCTGTCCATCTCTCTGAGCTGTCTGAGTGAGCTGAGGTTTTAAACTATTGATCCTGGCTATAGTATATTTTTTCAGAGCCTCCAGAAACTTTTCAAAGTGTTTCTGTAATTGCTGCTGTCATCAGGTTCCTGTGCCAGGGCCCACATCCATTACATCAGCAATTCATTACATTATGATCATAAGTCAGGTGGGAATTAAATACTGTCATTTACATCCTTCTGTAGATACAGGTTCCTGACTGTAATATGCCAACTCTATGAAAAGATGTAGAATGCAGAGTCTGGGTTTCATCAGTTTCATCAGTTGTGTGTTTGTGTGTTTGTGTGTGTGTGTGTGTGTGTGTGTGTGTGTGTGTGTGTGTGTGTGTGTGTGTGTGTGTGTGTGTGTGTGTGTGTGTGTGTGTGTGTGTGTGTGTGTGTGTGTGTGTCGTTGATGTAATTATTTCACAGTATGTGAGTGTGTGTATGTCTGAGTCAATGTGATGAAAGGCCTTGTATGTGTGTGATAATATGGTTTGCCATATTCACTCCTATTGTGTTTCTGTCTATAACTCAACTTTTCACACATCCATTTGTCTCATGTCTGAGCCCTATCGCCCATAGGGACGTCTGTTGATGGTTTATCACATAGTTGTGATGTTGTAAAAATACACAAGCGTGTAGAAATCCCTGGCTCTCTTCATAAAGCCCAGGAGTGACAGGAAATCCATATCAGTCTTATGCAATTACGTCCATGCTGATTGGGTGAAAAGACTGGCTGCTTTATATTGCTTCAAGGCCATGGAGGATCTGAGCTAGGTTTACCCTGCCACCTGGCAACCCGGCCACCTGGCAACCCGGCCACCCCAGACCCAGTCTCTCTCTCTTTCCCTTTCTCTGCTCACTATTGTCCCCTAGAACCCCAGTACACACACCCAAGCAGCACACAAGTATACACAGGCACGTGCCTGCACACACACACCCACAGACAAACACACACAATTAAAACTTTCTTCACCAATATCTATATGAGCATTACAACCTTGTGAAATACTGTCCCCCTAATATTATACAAAATAACAACGTGCACTTTGTGTTGCATCCATGCTGTCGTCTAGTGCATAAGGTCCTTTATGTTCCATCACGCTAAGCACATACCAATTCTCCCAATAGCATTGCACTAAGCTATATCCTGTGAAACCGTAAACACTTTTCTATGAAAATTCTCTCCTAGCAGTACCATTAAACTCTTGACTGAAGGGAAAGTGAAGGCCTCAGGGCTGTTGTGATGGTGTGGGTTGGTTGGGTGGACAGGATGTACTGTAGATACTCAACAGAGCTGATTTCTCTAATAGTATGAAATGAAGGAGTACCCTGGTTAACATGCACATCCTCCAGGGGCAGGCAGCTCTCTCTCTCTCTGTTGGTCACGACCACAACGCCAGCTCCAGGCTTGATACAGCACAGCTCAGGCTGGAATCCCACCAAATAATTAAATAAACTTGGCTGAATGAAACCGTACAATATATATATAATATACAGTTGAAGTCGGAAGTTTACATACACCTTAGCCAAATACAATTAAACTCCGTTTTTCACAATTCCTGACATTAAATCCTAGTAAAAATTCCCTGTCTTAGGTCAGTTAGGATCACCCCTTTATTTTAAGAATGTGAAATGTCAGAATAATATTAGAGAGAATGATTTATTTCAGCTTTTATTTCTTTCATCACTTTCCCAGTGGGTCAGAAGTTTACATACACTCAATTAGTATTTGGTAACATTGCCTTTAAATTGTTTAACTTGGGTCAAATGTTTCGGGTAGCCTTCCACAAGCTTCCCACAATAAGTTGGGTGAATTTTGGCCCATTCCTCCTGACAGAGCTGGTGTAACTGAGTCAGGTTTGTTGGCCTCCTTGCTCGCACACACTTTTTCAGTTCTGCCCACACATTTTCTATAGGATTGAGGTCAGGGCTTTGTGATGGCCACTCCAATACCTTGACTTTGTTGTCCTTAAGCCATTTTGCCACAACTTTGGAAGTATGCTTTTGGTCAATGTCCATTTGGAAGACCCATTTGCGACCAAGCTGTAACTTCCTCACTGATGCCTTGAGATGTTGCTTCAATATATCCAAAGCTTCCTCCCTTATTCAATATCCTCTATACACCCTCTATATGCTTTCTCCATCATAGTAATCTCACATGCTCTGCAGGTGTGTAGAGGTACTCTCTCCTCACCTGAGCGGTGGACAGGGTTTCTGAGTGCAGGACAGGTTGTATGGCAAGTTGACGAAGAGGTGAGGTTTGTTGGCTCTCTGCAGGTGGGAGTGCTCCCCTCTGCCTGTCTGAACATGACAGGTGTCTGCAAGCTAAATATAGCCACTTGGCTTGTTAGCTCCACACTTGAAACCCACTTACCTACCTGTCACTGTGTGTGTGTGTGTGTGTGTGTGTGTGTGTGTGTGTGTGTGTGTGTCTGTGAGCCTGTGTGTGTGTGTGTGCCTGTGTGTGTGTGCCTGTGTGTGTGTGCCTGTGTGTGTGTGTGTGTGTGTGTGTGTGTGTGTGTGTGTGTGTGTGTGTGTGTGTGTGTGTGTGTGTGTGTGTGTGTGTGTGTGTGTGTGTGTATGTCTGTGTGTGTGTCTGTGTGTGTGTGTCTGTATGTGTCTGTATGTGCCTGTGTGTGTGTGTGTGTGTGTGTGTGTGTGTGTGTGTGTGTGTGTGTCTTCTGTGTGTGTGTGTGTATGTCTGTGTGTGTGTCTGTGTGTGTCTGTGTGAGTGTCGGTGTCAGTGTCGGTGTCAGTGTGCCTATGTGTGCCTGTGTGTGTGTGTCTGTGTGCGTGTCTGTGAGTGTGTCTTTGTCTGTGAGTGTCTGTGCCTGTGTCTGAGTGTGTCTGTGTGCCTTTGTGTGCCTGTCTGTGTTTGTGTGTGTGTGTGTGTGTGTGTGTGTGTGTGTGTGTGTGTGTGTGTGTGTGTGTGTGTGTGTGTGTGCCTGTCTGTGTCTGTGTTTGTGTGTGTGTGTGTGTGTGTGTGTGTGTGTGTGTGTGTGTGTGTGTGTGTGTGGGGGGGGGGGGCAGAAATGCCAGAATGATGTAGTATACATATTCCTTTGTGCAAACTATATAATGCGACTTGAATTATAAGGAGAAACATATCATTTCCTAGTGTTATCTGTTCACAGGTGAGTTCTGTTTTAGTGACACGGTGTTCTTCCTCTGATCTGGACTGAGTCAGATCTATGGCACACGGTCGGGTAGGCTGGTCTGTTCTAATCTGGTCCAGTCTGGTCCAGTCTGGCCTGGTCTGGGTTGGTCAACTTTGTTTCTGTTATGGCCTGTTTTGGTCCCGTCTGGTTCGGTCTGGACTAGTCTGTTCTGGTCTGATTTGGTCTGGTTTGTTTCTGGTCTGGTTTGTTCTAATCTGCTCCTGTTTGGTCCAGTCTGACCTGGTCTGGTCTCTCCCGTTATGGTTAGATCCCAGGGACATGGAGGATAACGAGGAGATGACTCCATTTCCGACCGCTTCCCTCTGAAGGTCCCCTTCAGCCCCGGAGCGCCCAGAACATACCGCCTGGACAGGAGCAGGCAGCAGCAAATCGATACGCAAAACATAGGAATACCGGGCAAGACAAATGGACTGCGAACAGGGAAGTGAAGTGGGAAATGGATTTTTAAGTCTCCCTGCATAGCATTTGCAAATGGCATTTAGAATAAGAAAGACTTGGGGAGAGAGAGGAAAGGACGCTCAGTCAGTCACTAAAGCAGTGTGCTGCCAGAGAGCTCTGGGTCTGTGGTAATTATGTTCATTAAAGAACATTTAAGTCTCAACACTGAGTGGAGGCCTCTGTTACACACACACCTCAACCATGAAACGAACTCGTCAGATTAACTGAAGGTCATGTGTGTATAGTGACGATACCGAATCACGTAGCCAATATGTTGATAAGAAATTACCCCCCTAGCTAGTAATCAATTGCATCACTGGCGAATATCTTAGTATCTAATAATTTTACTCTGAAACACAATAGGGTTGGTACAGGGACAAAACAAAAAATACAGAGGCCCAACTGTGCCATAAAGCTGGAAATAATTTGTATAAACTCAACCGAACCGTAAGGCTAATGGTGTTTTCTTTCTGTCTAATAATATTAAAAAAGATTTACAGTGCTGAAGTTTTTATCATCTTTCGTGAAGCTGCAGTAAATGACTGACTATGACTAGATGAGGACATAGAGTCGGAGTAGGTAGATTTAGATGTCCACTTGACTCCAGGAGACAGCAGAGTAATGGAGACGATGGAGGGGTGAGAGGCTGATGACAGATAAATGTTCAGTGTTCTGAGAAGTTTGAGGTAATGCACTTATTTTCTTCTTAAGGATAACCCCTTTAATTAGTCTCATCAGTGATGGTGCCACCTCCGTGCTGCTCTTTCCCTGCTGCTGTAATTAATTCAATCAATATTTATGTTCCATTTCCAGCAGACAATAAATCTAATTTCTCGCTTCTCACTCCAGTCCCAACGTTTTCACAGCAAATTGATTTCAAAGATTACTTAATTGCATCACCAATATGGAATGCTGAGTACAACAAGATCGAGGGAGGCGAATTTTGGCAAAGTGTGAAAAATGAATTGTGAAAGATCCTGGCGGTGCCCCAAATACCTCAGATGGCCACTAGCTCTACCTTTAGGATTGAAGTGAGATGGAATATGAACCCGTATTCACAGAATCTTAGAGTAGGAGTGCTGATCTAGGATCAGGTCCCCCCTGTCCATATTATAAGCACTTCTGCTCTGAGACACTTTTTGAATACGGGCCCTGAAGCTTTTCTTTTCCTTAAATGCCAATGAATAGGAACCTCAAATAGAGATTGGTGTGAAGATAGCAGCTATGGTCTCGGTGGTACCTACATCTGTCTGCAACCTTAGCTCTATACAATGGGAATCCAAAGTGATTTGACTGGCTAATAGATGTTGGTTGTTGTGCTCACAAGGAGAGGCAGCTACTGTAGCAGTGCTCATACGTATGAGTGATTACTGAAACAACATGAAGGCAAGAATCATTCCCTAATAACACATCTTTCCCTGCTGGTAGAATATTTGTTTTCTGGCTTAGCAATTTGCTCGTTCATCCTTAATCGCATCAGCAGAGATGAGAGAAAAAATAAAATAAACAGAGACTTTTATATCTCGTCAATCAACACCAGGTAGTGAGCATAAAGATCTGCAATTTATTTTTACAAAACAAGTCTAAGTTTTTAGTGAGAAACTTTTCAAACTCTTTTTTGATGTAGACTGGATGCACACACAGTGCGGGACTGAATTGATTGTGCATTGAAAAGCTGGCAGCTCCAGCTCTCTCAGATGCAGAGCATCTCAAATGAATAAAGCTGGTTGGAGTACACTGTGTTCACATTTGCGATTCCTGCTGAAAGCGGTCTGCAATTGTCTTAATCACATGTTCCGTCATGCTTCTGAGGGTGTGTGTGTGTGTATGTGTGTGTGTTTACATGCACATGTGTGTGTGTGTGTGTGTGTCTGTGTGTATGCGTGTGTATGTGTGTGTGTGTTTACTTGATCTTTACATCTCACTGTGAAGTGAAACATTCTCTCATTTGTTCAGTTGTCTACACAGTATGCCAAGACACATTGTTTCATGATATTCTTTGTAATTTCAGTAAATAGAGGAAGATGAGAAAGCCTCTATAGATGCTAGCTGTTTGACTGCCGCTGAGAGTTCCCTATAATTGTTTGTCTGCAGGCTCAAGGGTGGAGTAGCGCCCTGAAGGAAGTTTTATTTGACTCTTCTTGTGAGAATTTTCAATCCTTTGTTTGTTGAAGGTCAGTAGGAATGACAGAAGAGAGGAAGAAACAAAGGATGAGGAGAGAGCGAGAGCGAGAGAGAGAGGAGGAAGCAGGAGCTAGTACATAGCTTACGTTTAAGTTATTTATTATTAGCAGCTTTTTCAAGCATGAAAGATTCATAAAGTTTTCATTTTCTTTCGCTTAACAGAAGTCGTAAATGAAGAAGAACGTTATAAAATTTTTACGATGACAAAGTTCTTTGTTTAACACAGTTCAACTTTTCAAAACTCTTGGTTGGTACACATTCACCCACACACACGCGTGCACAAACTCGCCACACACACACACACACACACACACACACACACACCGCACACACGCTCATTGCCTGCTAAGAGGAAACCAGACATACTCTCACCTAGGCTGACCTCTCTCATGTCACCTCATTTCTCTGGCAACATCTTCCATCCTCTCTCCCTCTCTTTCTGGACATAATCCATTATCTGACGCCTACAGAAACAATATACCAGGAAGAGCTGATCTCCGCTCGCTGCCTGGGGGCTTCACTCCCCTCCGCTTGCTCTGCAGGGTCAGCAGGGTCAGTCAGAGAAAGCCCCAGCCAGCCGCAGCCAGCCCCATTGCATCGCAGGCAGAAACACTTAAGTCTACAGATCATGTAAATCAGTAGGCCAGCCCGGGCCACCTCTGGCACCCGGCACCCCCATCACAATGGGCCTCCCTCTTTCACATCTTCCCGCTCTTCTCCCTTTTTATTCCTTTTAATTAATGTCATCTAATTCCCTCCCCTACCATTTCTTATTTGTGTCAGCATTAATTTAGAAAATCACAATGCATGCATAATGGCTGCCGCCAGTGGGAACATTTGACCCCTCGGCTGACTGAAAAATTAAAACCCGAAGGAAAAAAGAGCTGGCACCGAGGGAAGAAAGTAGCCCACAGCAGTTTTTGAAGTAGTCCTTGATCAAAGTTTGAGATTGAAGTAGGAGGGCAGTTTAAAGGAGTACTTTTATACTGCTGCGTGAGGTGTTAAGTGTCAGGGGCTGACCATTTAAAGTTGGGGTTCTGGGAGGGTAGGTAGGTACTGTACGGTGCCAGGGCTGCAGGGTAAATGCAAGCCAATGGCAGTGTAAGGGAGAATCTGGCAGTTGAAGTTTAGCTATACACAGTTTCCATTTTAGGGAAATTGCTTTAGCTTTTGGTCTGTGTAAAGGCTATTATTTTTGCCATATATACTTAGATGGTTGAATATACTATGTTGACCTACAGTACATGCAACTGGCAATTGAAGTAAGCCACACGCAGTCCCCATTGGTCTCTATAGGTTTTAATTATTTCAGACAAATAGACTTGCACCATTTTGATGGTTGAATGACTATATCTCTTACTTCAGTATATGGTTTAATGATACCTGTGTGTGTCTGTGTTTAACTGCACCACAGCCACTTTCTACTCCCCATGGTTATTATTATACGAAGGAGATAATGTTGCAGCAAGTCCATTGAATTGCATTACCTTTGTTCCCTGCTGCACTATAATCACTCTGGTGACACTGCTGATGTTTTGTCAGTAATGGAGTGGGAGGAGCCACACAGATTCACCAGCACTTACTCTGATTCACAGTGTAATGCAAGATCTTTCTGAGTCGGCTGAGTAGTACTCCTAATCACTGTCATGCATTTACATTCCTTTTTCTTTTGGTCCAGGGCTCCTCAAGAACTGCAGTTTTCACTGTAGCTCGGTGCGTGTGTGTGTGTGTGTGTGTGTGTGTGTGTGTGTGTGTGTGTGTGTGTGTGTGTGTGTGTGTGTGTGTGTGTGTGTGTGTGTGTGTGTGTGTGTGTGCGTGTGTGTGTGAATGAGTGATTACTTAAGCCCCTGTGTGTAGGAGTAGCTTAATAGCACTGAGGTACTTCACTACAGCCTCTTCAACAGTGTTAAATCTGCAACATGTAAAAAGTGATGAGATATGTAAAAGTATGTGGACACCCCTTCAAAATGAGTGGATTCGGCTATTTCAGCCACACTTGTTGCTGGTGAATAAAATCAAGCACACAGCCATGCAGTCTCTATAGAGTAACATTGGCAGTAGAATGGCTCCTACTGAAGAGCTCAGTGACTTTCAACGTGGCACCGTCATAGAATGCCACCTTTTCCAACAAGTCATTTTGTCAAATTTCTGCCCTGCTAGAGCTGCCCCGCTCAACTGTAAGTGCTGTTATTGTGAAGTGGAAACCAGTGGAGTCTGCTGAAGGGAGGACAGCTCATAATAATGGCTGGAATGTAGCAAATGGAATGGCATCAAATACATGGTTTCCATGTGTTTGATGTATTTGATACTATTCCACTGATTCCACTCCAGCCATTACCACAAGCCCATCCTCCCCAGTTAAGGTGCCACCAACCTCCTGTAATGGAAACATCTAGGAGCAACAACGGCTCAGCTGTGAAGTGGTAGGCCACATAAGCTCACAGAAAAGGGACCGTCGAGTGTTGAAGCATGTAGCGGGTAAAACTCGTCTGTTCCCGGTTGCAAAAGTCACTACGAGCAACGTCAGCACAAGAACTGTTCGTCGAGAACTTCATGAAATGGGTTTCCATGGCCGAGCAACCGCACGCAAGCCTAAGGTCACCATGCGCAAGCCAAGCGTCGGCAGGAGTGGTGTAAAGCTCACCGCCATTGGACTCTGGAGTAGTGGAAACCTGTTCTCTGGAGAGATGAATCACGCTTCACCATCTGGCAGTCCGACAGACTAATCTAGGTTTGGCAGATGCCAGGAGAACGCTACCTACCCGAATGCATACTGCCAACTGTAAAGTTTGGTGGAGGAGGAATCATGGTCTGGGGCTGTTTTTCATGGTTTGGGCTAGGCCCCTTTGTCCCAACGAAGGGAAATCTTAACACTACAGCATACAATAACATTGTAGACAATTCTGTGCTTCCAAATTAGTGGCAATAATTTGGGGAAGGCCCTTTCCTGTTTCAACATGACAATGCCCCTGAGCACAAAGCGAGGTTCATACAGAAATGGTTTGTTAAGATCGGTGTGGAAGAACTTGACTGGCCTGCACAGATCCCTGACGTCAACCCCATCAAACACCTTGGCGATGAATTGGAATGCCGACTGTGAATCAGGCCTAATTTCCCAACATCAGTGCCCGACTTCACAAATGTTATTTTGGCTGAATGGATCAAGTCACCGCAGCAATGTTCCGACAATGTTCCGAAGAGTGGAGGCTGTTACATCAGCAAAGGGGGGGACCAACTCCATATTAATGCCCATGATTTTGGAATGAGATGTTCGACGAGCAGGTGTCCACATACTTTTGGTCATGTAGTGTACTTGAGATATTGACAACACTTCAGATTGTGCTTGCAATTGAAAGTGTGCTTGAAGGTCACCGGGTTCTTTGTGTAGTCTGGTGTAGTGTTGTCACGATACCAGAATTTTTACTTCGATACCGATACCAGGTTTAGTATCACAATACTCGATACCATCACGATACTCCATACCAAAATGATATCATAACACAACAAAGGAAGGAATATTAGCCAAAGTCACAGAATGGCACTTGATCCAGTCAGAAACTCAGCTACTGCTCTGGTCAATCGTTGGGCATCTTTTGAGTTCAACAGCATTACGTGTTCATTTTTTTACATCAACATTTTTCAGAGACAGCCATGTAACGTTATGCATTAATTAATCAATTATACAATCGTACAATCAATTTGAATTTGTTTTTACCAATCTAACTACATAACAACATAATGTTAATATTTTTTGGAAAGGTAAATCTCTATTGATAAACTGAGTAAATCAAGAATATGTAGCATAGGCCTACCCACAATACAGGTGAATGGGGCTTATTTTATTGTACTGATCAACAACATTTGCATAGAAGAAGCTTCTTTTATAAAAATGTGAGCTGTCTTTTTAACCAGGAATGACACCATTCACAAGGCTAGGGGGGGTATACTGGCCCGAATGCATTACACTATTTAGCTCCTTGTGGTCATATGCCAAGCAGTTGCCATACCAAGTAGTGATGCATCCAGTCAAGATACTCTCAACGGTGCTGTAGAACTTTTTGAGGATCTGAGGGCCCATGCCAAATCTTGTAAGCCTCCTGATGGGGAAGATGCATTGTCATGCCATCTTCACAACTGTGTTGGTGTGTGACGCCCATGATAGATCCTTAGTGATGTGGACACCGCTGAACTTGAAGCTCTCGGCCGTTCCACTACAGCCCTGTCGATGTGAATGGGGGCGTTCTCGGCCTTCCGTCTCTTGTAGTCAGCTCCTCTGTCTTGCTGACGTTGAGGGAGAGGTTGTTATCCTGGCACCACACGGCCAGGTCTCTGACCTTCTCTTATAGGTGTACCACAGTCATGTTGTCAGAAAACTTAATGATGGTGTTGGAGTTGTGTGTGGCCACGCAGTCATGGGTGAACAGGAAGTACAGGAGGGGACTAAGCATGCACCCCTGAGGGGCCCACGTGTTGAGGGTCAGCATGGCGGATGTGTTGTTGCCTACCCTCACCACCTGGGGGTGGCCCATCAGGAAGTCCAGGATCCAGTTGCAGAGGGAGGTGTTCAGTCCCAGTGTCCTTAGCTTGGAGGGCACTATGGTGTTGAGTACTGAGCTGTAGTCAATGAACAGAATTCTCACATAGGTGTCCAGGTGGGAGAGGGCAGTGTGGAGTGCAATAGAGATTGAGTCATCTGTGGATATGTTGTGGCGGTATGTAGATTAAAGTGCGTCCAGGGTGTCTGGGATTATGATGTTGATGTGAGCCATGACCAGCCTTTCAAATCATTTCATGGCTACAGATGTGAGTGCTGCGGGGCGCTAGTCATTTAGGAAGGTTACCATGGCGTTCTTGGGCACAGGGACTATGGTGGTCTGCTTGAAACATGTAGGTATTACAGACTGGGTCAGGGAGAGGTTAAACATTTCAAGAAAGACACTTGCCAGCTGGTCAGCGCATGCTCTGAGTATGCGTCCTTGTAATCCATATGGCCCTGAGGCCTTGTGAATGTTAACCTTTTTAAAGGTTTTCTCACATTGGCTATGAAGAGCGTGATAACACAGTCGTCCAGAACAGCTGGTACTCTCATGCATGTTTCAGTGTTTCTTGCCTCGAAGCGAGCATAGAGGGTATTTAGCTCATCTGGTAGGCTCGCGTCACTGGGCAGCTCACTTCTGGGTTTCCCTTTGTAATCCGTGAAAGTTTGCAAGCCCTGACTCACCCGATGTCTAACTGTCTAACTAGGTTGAAGACACAGTAATAATTAAATGTGGAAGCGTTCGAAATGACTAGTGCCATTGCTGGTTTCTGTAGGATTAGCATTGAAAATGTGACCAGCAGTCCAGTAATAAAGTGGCTGTATATTATTTTTTAAACGTTTAAATGAATAGAATGGCAGTAAAGCAGTTATGCTATGTCTTTGCTGAGTTGTTCACTGGATTGTGTTTATTTTTCACTTTGATGGCAAACTTTCCGTGCTGCTACCATACACTCCCAGTTCTTCCAAATGCAGAAGCTGGTCCCTTGTTTAGTAGTGACTCAAAGAGTTATGGGATATTAGAATCCTCTTGTCTTATCCTGTATATTTGAAACCAAGCTATGGGTACATTCAAAATGGCTGCCAGTCCACCCATTATGCCGTCATTGACTTGAATGGAGATCCATTTTCTATTCATTCTATTTCTATGGGGCCGGCCCATTGGAGCAGAGTCAGTTCGATGAGACAATAGATAATCTTTGGGAAAGATTTGAGAGAAAGACCTAATAAGGGAATTAATAAAGTTTTTGGTGACAATCAGCTTTAAAATCAGCATTTTTTGCATTATGGTTTGACTATTATCACACACAAAGTACTAAGGTAGTGAATTGATGTTAGCTTTAGCAAGCTAGCAAGGAAAATTAGCCTACAAAGCTGGAAGCTACCAGTATCTTCTTGTATTGTTAAGTGTTCTAGCCTGTATGGACATTGTTCTGTGAACAGTAATTAACAGTTTCTACATTTCTACATGCTGTGTCGCAATATTCAATTGTGTTAATTAATTAATTAATTAAAATTAAAACTTCTTCAGGCTAGGGTCTATTTTTCTCCACTTCCTGTCTGACTGACATGCCCAAAGTAAACTGCCTGTTACTCAGGCCCAGAAGCCAGGATATGCATATATGTCACGTCCTGACCAGTATAAGGGGTTATTTGTTATCGTAGTTTGGTCAGGGTGTGGCAGGGGTGTGTTTGGTTTGTGTTGTTGGAATTTTGGGGTTAGTTGTATGGTCCTTATTTTTATATTTCTACGTTCCCTTCTAGGTGTTGTATTTCTTTGTTTTGGCCTGGTATGGCTCTCAATCAGGGACAGCTGTACATCGTTGTCACTGATTGGGAGTCATACTTAGGTAGCCCTTTTTTCCACTGTGTTTGTGGGAAGTTGTTTTTGCACTGCTGTGTGTAGCCTGCAAGACTGTTTAGCTGTCGTGCGTTTTTTCTTGTTTTGTGTTCTCTTGAATAAAGTTTAAGATGTTCACGAGACCCGCTGCGCCTTGGTCCATTACCTTTGACGACGGCCGTTACAATATAATTGGTACCATTGGATAGAAAACACTTTGAAGTTTGTAGAAATATTAAAATAATGTATGAGACTATAACACAATTGATATGGTAGGAGACAATCCCAAGAAAAAACAACTAGAATTTTTTTGGGGTTGAGAGCTCATGCTCTTCCAATGGAACGTATAGGGTCATATCCAAATCCAGCTCCCAGATTGCAATTCCTATGGCTTCCACTAGATGTCAACAGTCTTTGTTAAAGGTTTCAGGCTTGTTTCTTCCCAAATGAGGAAGAATTTGGAGTTTTAGTACTGGGAGTCAGTGTTGGAAATCAGTCTGTGCGCGTGTGATGAAGAGGACGTGCACCTGCTTATTTTGCTTTTGTATTGAACATACTTCTTTCCGTATTAAGTATTATAGTTTAATTACATTTTAGGGTACCTGAGGATTAAATAGAAATGTATTTTGACTTGTTTTAACAAAGTTTAGCGGTAGCTTTTTGGATTTCTTACTCTGCATGTTGAACGAGTGGATTACTCAAATCGATGGCGTCAACTAAACAGACTTTTTCGGATATGAAGAAGGAATTTATCTAACAAAACAACAATGCATGTTGTAGCTGGGACCCTTTGGATTGCAAATAACATTTTCAAAAAGTAAGTGAATATTTAATCGCTATTTGTGATTTTATGAAGCCTGTGCTTGTATAAAAATATTTTGATCTGGGGCACCGTCCTCAAACAATCGCATGGCATGCTTTCGCTGTAAAGCCTATTGTACATTGGACAATGCAGTTAGATGAACAATACTTTAAGCTTTTAACCGATATAAGACACTGTATATACCTAAATGTTTAATATCTGTAATTTGTATGATTATTTATTTGAATTGCGGGCCCTCCAATTTCCCCGGAAATTGTCGACAGGTGTCCCGCTGGCACCTAGCCCTAAGAACTTCTGTGCCGCATGAGTGAGGACTGGGGAGCTAACACGATGCAGCTCAGACTCCCAGTGCAGGCTAGCAATGAGTAAGTGGAGTAGGCACGGTGCAGCTGCACTCATAGACAGGCTTAGTCTGTCAGGTACATTTGACAGAAATACCAAAAGTAACACAAATTAAATTACCGAACCGCTTTTCATGTTCTAGTATCGAAAAAGGACCGAAGCTTTGGCATAGCGCATAATACTAGTCTGGTGTGCAGTTATACTTTTTTGTTCCCACTTCTGTTGAAAGGGTTTGAATTGAATATGCTGAGCAGGTCAGTAGAAGTGACACTGATGGTGACACTGATCTTCCAGGCATCTGTATGGTGTGGCCATTCACAGTTGACCAAGAGGATGTGTACAGCCGGCTGTCCCAGAGGTTCCTTGGGTCTCCCAGTGTAGAGATGTGTGAGTGTGATCACCGTGCCTGGAGAGCCCGGAGAGGAGCGACACTAAGGAGGCCTGACAGACTTGTCCTCCGTCAGCAGATGGAGTGCATCTATAATTCAGTCTGGAGGCAGTTTCATGCTGTTTCTCTTCGTTTCTCATCACTGTTTCCCATAGCCATGGGAAGTAGGGAGTGCTGGAGGTGCTGCAGCATCCCCTGATAAATTGAAATAATTTTGGCAAAATTATATAACACATTTTTTTTCAACAATTATATTACTCTTGTCTGAACAAAAAAACATTTGAAATGTTACGCTAGCGACCATAATTTAGCCACAGAGTATCAATAGCTTCTAAAAAATAGCTGTGGATTAAGTTTAAGTCGGGAAGGCCGCAATTTTGGCATCACGTGTACCAATATACAGTGCTTTTCAGACCCCTTGACTTTTTCCACATTTTGTTACGTTACAGCATTATTCTAAACCTGTTTAAGTACGTTGGTTTCCTCATCAATCTACACACAATACCCCATAATGACAAAGTGAAAAAAGTTGTTTGACAATTTTGCAAATGTAAAAAAAAAAAAAAAAAGATTTACATTAAAATTCAGACCCTTTGCTATGAGACTCGAAATTGAGCTCAGGTGCATCCTGTTTCCATTGATCACCCTTGAGATGTTTGTACAACTTGATTGGAGTCCACCTGTGGTAAATTCAATTGATTGGACATGATTTGGAAAGGCACACACCTGACTATATAAGGTCCCACAGTTGACAGTGGATGTCAGAGAAAAAAACAGGCCATGAGGTCGAAGGAATTCTCCGTAGAGCTCCAATACAGGTTTGTGTCGTGGCACAGATCGGGGGAAGGGTTCCAAAACATTTCTACAGCATTGAAGGTCCCCAAGAACACTGTGACCTTCATCATTTTTAAATGGAAGACGTTTGGAACCATCTAGAGCTGGCAGCCCTGCCAAACTGAGTAATCGGGGGAGAAGGGCCTTGGTCAGGTAGGGGACCAAGAACCCGATGGTCACTTTGACAGACCTCCAAAGATCCGTCTGTTTCAGAAGAACAACCATCTCAGCAGAACTTCACCAATCAGGCCTTTATTGTAGAGTGGCCAGACGGAAGCCACTCCTCAGTAAAAGGCACATGACAGCCCACTTGCAGTTTGCCAAAAGGCAACTAAAGGACTCTCAGACCATGAGAAACAAGACTCTCTGGTCTGATGAAACCAAGATTGAACTCTTTGGCCTGAATGCCAAGTGTCACGTATTGAGGAAACCTGGCACCATCCCTACGGTGAAGCATGGTGGTGGCAGCATCATGCTGTGGGGATGTTTTTCAGCGGCAGGGACTGGGAGACTGGTCAGGATCACGGGAAAGATGAACAGAGCAAAGTACATTTGCAAACATTTCTAGAAACCTGTTTTTGCTTCGTTATTATGGGGTAATGCATGTAGATTGATGAGGGGAAAAAAACTATTTAAAACATTTTAGAATAAGGCTCTAACGTAACAAAATGTGCAAAAAGTCAAGAAGTCTGAATACTTTCCGAATGCGCTGCAGAACAGCTTGTTGCATTGTGGCCGTAGACATATAATCCATAGAAGGGTTTTGGAATCTCTAACCCTGGCAATTTGACTATTAAACTCATGGGTGTACTAGCAATGACTGGCTTAAATGGGAACTATCATCTAAGGTTGGGTGGCCGTCAGTTTTGACCTCATCCCGTCAGTAGAGGATGCCTGGTTATTTTTTTTAAATGCCTTCCTCTCCATCTTAAATAAGCATGCCCCTTTCAAGAAATTTAGAACAAGGAACAGATATAGCCCTTGGTTCTCCCCAGACCTGACTGCCCTTAACCAACACAAAAATATCCTGTGGCGTTCTGCATTAGCATCGAACTGCCCCCGCGATATGCAACTTTTTAGGGAAGTTAGAAACCAATACACACAGGCAGTTAGAAACGCCAAGGCTAGCTTTTTCAAACAGAAATTCGCTTCGTGCAACTCCAACTCTAAAAAGTTCTGGGACATTGTAAAGTCCATGGAGAATAAGAACACCTCCTCCCAACTGCCCACTGCACTGAGGATAGGAAACTCTGTCACCACCGATAAGCCCACTATAATTGAGAATTTCAACAAGCATTTTTCTACGGCTGGCCATGCTTTCCACCTAACTACCCCTACTGCATTCAACAGCACTGCACCCCCCACAGCTACTCGCCCAAGCCTCCCCCATTTCTCCTTCTCCCAAATCCATTCAGCTGATGTTCTGAAAGAGCTGCAAAATCTGGACCCCTACAAATCAGCCGGGCTTGACAATCTGGACCCTTTCTTTCTAAAATTATCTGCCGAAATTATTGCAACCCCTATTACTAGCCTGTTCAACCTCTCTTTCGTGTCGTCTGAGATTCCCATAGATTGGAAAGCAGCTGCTGTCATCCCCCTCTTCAAAGGAGGTGACACTCTTGACCCAAATTGCTACAGACCTATATCCATCCTACCCTGCCTTTCTAAGGTCTTCGAAAGCCAAGTTAACAAACAGATTACCGACCATTTCGAATCCCACCGCACCCTCTCCGCTATGCAATCTGGTTTCAGAGCTGGTCATGGGTGCACCTCAGCCACGCTCAAGGTCCTAAACGACATCGTAACCGCCATCGATAAGAAACAATACTGTGCTGCCGTATTCATTGACCTGGCAAAAGCTTTTGACTCTGTTAATCACCACATCCTCATCGGCAGACTCAGTAGCCTTGGTTTCTCAAACGATTGCGTCGCCTGGTTCACCAACTACTTCTCTGACAGAGTTCAGTGTGTCAAATCGGAGGGCCTACTGTCTGGACCTCTGGCAGTCTCTATGGGGGTACCACAGGGTTCAATTCTTGGGCCAACTCTTTTCTCTGTATACATAAATGATGTCGCTCTTGCTGCTGGTGAATCTCTGATCCACCTCTACGCAGACGACACCATTCTGTACACTTCTGGCCCTTCTTTGGACACTGTGTTAACAACCCTCCAGACGAGCTTCAATGCCATTCAACTAACCTTCCGTGGTCTCCAACTGCTCCTAAACACAAGTAAAACTAAATGCATGCTCTTCAACCGATCGCTGCCTGCACCTGCCCGCCTGTCCAGCATCACTTCTCTGGACGGTTCTAACTTAGAATTTGTGGACAACTACAAATACCTAGGTGTCTGGTTAGACTGTAAACTCTCCTTCCAGACTCACATCAATCATCTCCAATCCAAAGTGAAATCTCGAATTGGCTTCCTATTTCGCAACAAAGCATCCTTCACTCATGCTGCCAAACATACCCTCGTAAAACTGACCATCCTACCAATCCTCGACTTCGGCGATGTCATTTACAAAATAGCTTCCAATACCCTACTCAACAAGCTGGATGCAGTCTATCACAGTGCCATCCGTTTTGTCACCAAAGCCCCATATACTACCCACCACTGCGACCTGTACGCTCTCATTGGCTGGCCTTCGCTTCATAATCGTCGCCAAACACATTGGCTCCAGGTCATCTACAAGACCCTGCTAGGTAAAGTCCCCCCTTATCTCCGCTCACTGGTCACCATAGCAGCACCCACCTGTAGCACGCGCTCCAGCAGGTATATCTCTCTGGTCACCCCTAAAGCCAACTCCTCCTTTGGTCGTCTCTCCTTCCAGTTCTCTGCTGCCAATGACTGGAACGAACTACAAAAATCTCTGAAACTGGAAACACTTATCTCCCTCACTAGCTTTAAGCACCAGCTGTCAGAGCAGCTCACAGATCACTGCACCTGTACATAGCCCATCTATAATTTAGCCCAAACTACTACCTCTTCCCCTACTGTATTTATTTATTTAATTTATTTTGCTCCTTTGCACCATATTATTTATATTTTATCTCTGAACTTTCTTCAAACTACAAATCTACCATTCCAGTGTTTTTCTTGCTATACTTTATTTACTTTGCCACCATGGCATTTTTTGCCTTTACCTCCCTTATCTCACATCATTTGCTCACATTGTATATAATCTTATTTTTTTTGTATTTTGTTTTTTTCTACTGCATCATTGATTGTATGTTGTTTTACTCCATGTGTAACTCTGTGTTTTTGTATGTTGTCGAACTGCTTTGCTTTATCTTGGCCAGGTCGCAATTGTAAATGAGAACTTGTTCTCAACTTGCCTACCTGGTAAAATAAAGGTGAAATAAATAAAATAAAAAATAAATAAAAAGTTACCTTTTGCTAATTTTTAAATGCAAACACAACAAAAAGTGTACAGTTTGGAAAGCAATTGCGTATTGTTGAAAATACTAATCTATCTGTAGAAAAAAATTCAAGAACTTTTGAGCGATTCTGAGCGAAGAGCAATGCTTTTCAAAGTAGCTTATCTTGAGATAGGCTATTGGCACGAGGACATCGGCCATCACCGGTGAGTAGCCTAGGCTTCATCTTCATCATTGGGGGAGTCAGTGCCACTGGAAAGTTTATTTAGTAGCCTACTGTAGCCTATACATTGTATAATATGTATATTTCTTCATTGGCCTGGGCTATTGTTGGCATTCAAGACCAGATCATTATTATTGCTCTCAGTTTCCCGTTATCAGAGTAGCCACTCATTTCGGTCATTTGTGTGGTATTATCGTGTAAATGGCGTAGAATTGCATGAAATGCGTTTATAAAAGGCCCAAAAAATCCAGATCCTGATAATAAAAATGGTCCTTTTGTGTGGAAATCTTAAAAACACTTCTGCTCAATTGTATGCCACTACACAAATGTGATTATATATGCATGCATAGCTTTATTAACTTTTACCATACTTACAGGAGCAATTAGGGTTAAGTGCCTTGCTCAAGGGCACATTGACAGATTTTTCACCTTGTCAGCTCAAGGATTTGAACCAGCAACCTTTCAGTTACTGGCCTAACGCTCTTAACCACTAGGCTAGCCTTTGCTGGACCCCAGCTAGTTTTGTAGGAATCATCTTGATCTTGCAAGCTTCCATTAAGTTTTGCTACATGGGTCCAGTCTGCATTCAAACCGCATTCAACCAGTCTGCATTCAAACCGTCACCACATTCAAACCATTTGAGCCCCTCCCTACAGCCACAGTATGGCCGGACCAATCAGCGTCCTCTGATAATCTGTGGGGGTGGTTTAGTTGATTACGACAACGAGAAGCGACTATACTGGGCGCAGAAGTCAAAAATCATAACAATGGCTTCTCTTGAGGAGGTTGGTGTTGATGCTGCCAGAGCAGCAGTGATATCAGAACTGGAAGTTCATTGAAAGAACAGCAAATAACTACATTGAAGTATTTTCTTGGGGGAGAAGATCTTTTGACTCTTCTCCTGACTGGGTTCGCCAAGTGCTTGGTTTACCAGCTTGTTTCGCTGCTAGTCACAAAAATGGGACTGATCGAGAACAAAATTCTCGTTAATGTGTCACTGTTCATTACCCTCCATGGACCAGATCAGAGAGGCTGCAAAGCTGGGGATCACTGCTATGCAGCTTGGTGTTAATAATGATTCCAACATTCTCCATGGATGTTGGCAGGATTTGTTTTGGTAGCCCAGAGTCTTGGTTGCTGAACGTCAAGTGGAGGAATACGTTGGCATCAACAGTGTATTGAGAAAACCCCATGGGGATTGTTGTGGATGAGGTTCATGTCAGAAACAAATTGTAAATACACTGAGTATACCAAACACTAGGAACACCTTCCTAATATTGAGCCCCCCCACACACACTCCCCCCACACACTTTTGCCCTCAGAACGGCCTCAATTCGTCGGGGCATGGACTCCAAAAGGTGTCTAATGCGTTCCACAGGGATGCTGGCCCATGTTGACTCCAATGCTTCCCACAGTTGTGTCAAGTTGGCTGGATGTTCTCTGGGTGGTGGGCCATTCTTGATAAACACAGGAAACTGTTGAGCGTGAAAAACCCAACAGCGTTGCAGTTCTTGACACAAACCGGTGCTCCTGGCACATACTACCATACCCTGTTCAAAGGCATTTAAACATTTTGACTTGCCCATTTACCCTCTGAATGGCACACAAAAACAATCCATGTACCATGTACCTGCCTCTTCCTCTTCATCTACGCTGATTGATGTGGATTTACATACTACCATACCCTGTTCAAAGGCATTTAAACATTTTGACTTGCCCATTTACCTTCTGAATGGCACACAAAAACAATCCATGTACCATGTACCTGCCTCTTCCTCTTCATCTACGCTGATTGATGTGGATTTAACAAATTACATCAATAAGGGATCATAGCCTTCACCTGGATTCACCTGGTCAGGCTATGTCATGGAAAGAGCAGATGCTCTTAATGTTTTGTACATTCAGTGTATATACAGTATAGCACTGCACATTTTACACACACACTCAAACCAACAAGAGACAAATAAGAAGAGAAGAGAAATATTTCAAGCTCACTGATCTGTCATTGAGCTTGACATAATATGATCAGCACTGCAGACTGTCCACTGTCCCCAATGATTCTGGTCACTGAATATTAGCTGTCTTTATACTAACTACTATTATCTATCCTTGTCCCAGCAGGCGATTCTGCCCTTCATCAGCCCAAGACCCAGCCAGCTCAGACAAAGAAATGTCTGGTCTGCTAACTAGTGATGTCATCTCAGACATTCTGATTCACATTGTGATGGATGGGTCCTTTCTACTTTACTTCAGCGGAGTCAGGCTTATTAAGTCATTAATATGATTCTGTTACAATTGGATACATTTTATAACCCAGAAATGTATTTTGGAATGTTGCCCAGTTCCATAATGTGTCATAATGACTCCTGGCCTGAGTCTCTGGGTCTGATGATGGTTTCAGGTCAGGATGGACACAGCTCTAGACTGAGGATATGGTGTAGTCAGTGAACATGGTCAATATTCACTCCACACAGGCATCATCATCCTCATCAGAAAAATCATTAAAGATCTGACTCATGCTTGAACCTCAAGACAATGAAAAATACAATAATCAATAAGTACATATTACTGAACACTTGTCTGTTTTGTTATTCGGGATTGACATGGCAGGTGTCCTTAATGTTTTATTTACTCAGTGTATGACTAGATAATTTGATATTAAATGAGTCTGTGCTATCTTGAACATTAATTGGACTCCCTAGCTAACTAGTAGTGCATAAGTACATTTGACATGCTTGATGTTCAACATGTCTGAGATCTCATTTTGATTATAGAATACAATGAGATGACACCTTTACAATTGGTTTACCATGTAATTAATTATATAGTTGTTTTATGTGGTTGAAATATCATAGCTCTGTTGTAATGTCTATTGCAAGAACAAATATGTATATATCATTGTTGTTATTACACTTTTTCCAATTGGTCTCAACAGAAGTCTCAAACTGTTTCATTCCTGACCACGTCAGCAGCGGTTCACCTGAAGTGAAGAGGAGCTGGCATAATGCCTCTGTGTCACAAATCAGGGACAGATTCTTCATGTTTGGTGATATCACTGACATTGCAACTGGAGTCAGAAATATGTCCAGGGGCCAACCTCTACAGAGGAAGCATCTCCCATGTCGTGTGCCGGGTTGCAGAAATGTTTACACATACAGCAAAGCAAGGCAGAACCATAAGAAAAAACATTATGACTTGATAATAGATTGAGTGCCAAATGCAACCTGAGGTGTAATCATTATGCCATTTCTGTTGCAACACTTTCCAAATGGAAAACGCAAAACTTTCTAAATGGACAAATTAAAATTCATGTTTCGTTCTGTTTGCTCTATTTGATTCTGTTTGGGTCTTAAACTGTTTCCCTAATGAATACACTCTGGTCTCGTGAGGGGTACCACAAAAAATAACATACTGATGCAAAACTCAGCTTTGGCTTCTTCCTGTCCAACATGCAGGATGCAGTAAAAGAAGGAGATGGTGAGATGTTGTTGAAGTTATAGATTGTAGCTCTGTTGTTCTACAAGGCCTATGGTCATAGCCAATATGCCTATGTTACCATTCTACTGACCTTGCAAGTAATTTCCACTCTTTCCCCTCGGCTGGCACACAGTCTTAGCTGGAACAGGTTCTGGAACACCTCAACAACTTCTTGAAGTCATTTCTGAAGGGCCTGGGTCCAAACATGACTGAGCAAGCAGCCGACAGGATCAGCAAGTCCATTGGTGTCCTCAAGGATTGATGGAAACCACAGAGGCTGAGTTAGAGACATCAAAGTCAAGTGGAATAAATCATACTGCTCGCCAGAACATGGACATTCTCGCCCTTGTGGAGGTTGTCATGGAGGCAGAGCTGTGCAAAACCCAACCAGACATTAAAAACCCCTATTGTGTATTCCTGCGCCTGTCTCCAAAATCCTTTATACCAGCGTGCCAGAATAACCGACCTGCAAAATGGACACAGCAAGATGCAAGGGGTTCCTTCTACAATGCGACCTGTACCACACTCACTACGCTGGGCTGTTTCCGGAAGAGACAAGGTTTCCACCGTCATCTCTGCACTGACCGGACGGGCTCTGGACTGGGGTTCCACAGTCTGGGAGTCAGGTTGAGTCCTACGAGCGCTTCCCCCTCCTCGTCCGCTCGGTGTTTGATCATCCTGTGGAGGGCCGAGAGGAGGGTGAGCGTCTACTCCGACTACACCAGGGATCTAGGACCGCCTCTGAGCTCGCCCTGGAGTTCCGGATCATCGTGGCCTCCACCGGATGGAACGAGTTGGCTCTGGTCACGGTTTTCCGTAGCGGACTGTGGGAGGAGGTACAGCTGTCATTCAACCAGCTCATCAGTTTGGCGCTCCGGTTGAATAACCTCCTGCGGTCCCGAAGATGACCGGCGCGGAATTCGGAGCCCATGGCTACCCCTGCTCCATGGCCAGAGCCGATGGAGGTGGGCTCGGAACGTTTGCCCAAGGCAAAGCATAGGAAAAGGAGGAATCTGGGCCTCTGCTTCTACTGTTGATAAAGGGGTCATTTCTCCCCAACCTGCTCTCTATCCATTAGGAGGCGAGGAAGTGACATGCCAGGGAATTCCCCTGCACAAACCCAGGTAGAAGGCAAGGTCTCCTCTCCTTGTCTGTCAAATCAACCAGTGTGTTTTCCAGTTAATTTCCCTGAGTACCCTAGCCCTTCACTCCCGTTAGCTCTGATTGATTCCGGAGCTGCCGGGAATCTCTTAGATAGCGCACTGGCCACTGCATTACGCATTCCTTTGGTTCCCTTACAGTCACCCATTCCAGTTCGAGCCCTGGATAATCGTCCAATAGGGGCAGGGCTCGTACATCAATTACTGTTCCTGTTTCTTTGTTGACCCATGACACTCATTCAGAACAGATCACCTTCTTGATTATAGACAGCCCCATGCACCCCATTGTTTTAGGTGTCCCCTAGTTGAGTTTGCATAACCCAGTTATTTCCTGGTCCGAGAGGAGACTGCTTCGTTGGTTGCAGGAGTGTCAGGGGAGGTGCCCCGCAGTGTCTGTGAACACCACTACAGTGGAAAGTCTGGACTGTGCTCCTCAAGTTGATTTACTGGAGGAGTACCAGGATTTGCACTGGGTTTTCTCAAAGACCCAGGCTAAACGCCTGCCTCCCCATCGCCCCTGGGACTGTGCCATTAACCTGTTGTCTGACCCAGCTCTCCCAGGAGGACATGTCTATCCCCTCTCCTATGCGGAGACTGAGGCCATGGAGACCTATGTACAGGAGATTCTCCAGCAGAGTTTTATCCGCCCCTTTAAGTCACCAGCCTCCTCAAGCTTATTTTTTGTCAAATGGAAAGATGGGGGACTGCGCTCATCCATGCCATCATCGAACAAATGCATGGGGCGCAGTACTTCACGAAGCTTGACTTGAGGAGTGCCTACAATCTGGTGCGCATTCGTGCAGGAGATGAATGGAAGACTGCTTTTTCCACAACCACGGGTCATTACGAGTATCTCGTAATGCCCTTTGGTCTGTCTAATGCTCCTTCAGTCTTTCAGGCCTTTATCAATGAAGTGTTTCGGGACATGCTGGGACGGGGTGTAGTGGAGTATATAAACGACATTTGGTCTATTCTGCTGACAGCGTCTAGCATGTCTTAGTCAGGTCTGTGCTGAGAAGACTGTTGGAACATGATCTATATGTTAAACAGGAGAAATGTTTGTTTTTCCAGCGGTCCGTGTCCTTTTTGGGCTATCTCATATCCATTGAGGGAGTGGAGATGGAGGAGCAACCCGTCAGATCAGTCATGACCCATCCCCAACTCTGTGAAAGCAGTCCAGCAATTCCTGGGGTTCACCAACTATTTCCATCTGGGGCTTCAGCACGGTGGTTGCGCCTCTTACCTCCCTGCTGAGAGGAGGTCCCCAGTGGCTTCGTTGGACGGCGGAGGAGGAGAGGGCGTTCGAGACGCTGAAGCCATGTTTCACCACTGCTCCCGTGTTGGCACATCCCGATCCCTCACTCCTCTTCATCGTCGAGGGGATGCCTCCGAAGTAGGTGTCGGGGTAGTGCTGTCCCAGCGTACCGGAACCCCTCCAAAGCTGTGGTCCTGCGCTTTCTACTCTAAGCAGCTGAGTCCCGCCCAGAGGAAATACAACATAGGGGACCGGGAACTCTTGGCAGTCAAGAAGACTGAAGGCATGGAGGCACTGGCTGGAGGGGTCCAAACACCCTTTCCTAGTGTGGTTGGACCACTGCAACCTGGAGTACATCAGGGCAGCGAAGAGGCTAAACCCAAGACAGGCCAGGTGGGCTCTATTCTTCACCAGGTTTCAATTCACGATTTCCTATAGGCCAGGTTCAAAGAATTTGAAGGCGGACGCCCTGTCTCACTTCTATGACGCAGAGGAGAGGCAGGGAGAGGAGACCCCCATCAACCCTCTATGCCACATCATCGCGCCAGTGGTATGAGACGTGGACACCGACATGCGGCAGGCCCTGCATACGGAACCCGCACCTGCACAGTGCCTGGAGAACCGGGCCTACATGCCCACAGTTGTGTGGGACCGCCTCCTTTCCTGGGTGCACACGACGCCTGTGTCGGGTCCTCCAGGGATAGGCCGTGCCATCGCCTGCCTAATGGAGAAGAACTGGTGGCCCACCTTGGCTAGGGACTTCTGGGTTTACGTCTCTTCCTGCACCATCTGTGCTCAGTCTAAGACACCCAGACACCTCCCTTATAGAAAGCTCCTTCCCTGCTGGTTCCACAACTACCCTGGTCTCACCTATTGGTGGACTTTGTAACTGACCTTCCCCCCTACCAGGGGAACACCACCATTCTCGTCGTTGTGGACCGGTTTTCCAAAGCTTTTCGCCTCCATCCTCTGCCTGGCTTCCGTCGGCCATGCAAACCACGGAGGCTCTTTTTACGCACATCTTCTGGCACTATGGGATCAGAGGATATTGTGTCAGATCGTGGCCCTCAGTTCACCACACGCGTATGAAAGGTGTTCATGGAACGCCTGGGGGTCACGGTCAGTCTCACCTCCAGGTATCGACCTCAAGCAAATGGGCAGGTGGAGAGGGTCAACCAGGAGGTGGGCAGGTTCCTGCAGTGTTACTGTCAGGATCGGCCGGGGGAGTGGGCGAAGTTTCTACCATGGGCGGAGTATGCGTAGAATTCCCTCCGCCACTAACCTCACTGCTTTCCAGTGTGTGTTGGGATATCAGCCAACCCTGGCACCTTGGCATCTGAGCCAGACCGAAGCTCCTGCGGTGGACGAGTGGTTTCGGTGCTCTGAGATCTGGAACTCTGCGCACACTCGTCTCCAGCACAAGGAACAGGCCGACCGCCACCGCAGTGAGGCGCCTGATTTCTCCCCAGTCAACCAGGTCTGGCTCTCCACCCGGAACCTGCCCCTTTGCCTGCCCTGCTGGAAGCTGAGCCCGCGGTTTGTTAGCTGTTTAATGTCCTGAGGAGGGTTAATGAGGTAACGTATCGTTTACAACTCCCAGTTGATTACCGCATTAACCTGACCTTTCATTTGTCTCTCCTCAGGCCAGTGGTGCCTGGAGCCTCGCTGAGGCTGGACCCAGTGACGCCCTGCCTCCTCCTCTGCACATCGAGGGAGGTCCGGTGTACTCAGTCCGGGAGGTCCTGGATTTGAGGCGTTGGGGAGGGGGCGTCTCCAGTACCTCATCGACTCGGAGGGGTACGGCCCAGAGGAGCGGTGCTGGGTTCCTGTGGTGGATGCATCGCTGACCAGGGATTTTCACTGTCGGCGCCATGACCGACCGGCACCGCGTCCCTGTGGTCGTCCCCGAGGCCGATGTCTTCCAGCTGCTAGTGCAGCGCATCATGGGGGGGCCCTCGCTCTTTTGTTTGGCTACAGCCCAGTGTTTTTGTATACATGCTCGTTTTGGGTGTTTTAAAAACTCCTATTGTGTGTTCCTGCGCCTGTCTCCAAAATCCTTTATACCAGCGTGACAATGTTGTCACTGTAAATATCTGTATTTATTAGTACAACTCTATCTGCTTTTATCCGTATAACTTTCCATGTATCATTGTTCTGTTTTTACTGTAACAGTAAACATCTACATTTAATTTATTCTTCTTGATGAATTCATCGTCCATAATGTTAACAGTTGAAATTGAACATACCACTAACAGATTTGAGAAACAGTTATAACAGTTTTGAGCAGCAGTAATAAAATAACAGTCTCATATCTGAGCAGTCATTCAACTAACTACGACAGAACAAAAAAGTCTGCAGCTAAAATGTTAACCCCCCCCCTCCAAAAAAACAACTAACTAATGTTACTGATGATGTGCAGCATTTCTCATGTTTCACTACGACCCTCCCTCCCTCCCTCCCTCCCTCCCTCCCTCCCTCCCTCCCTCCCTCCCTCCCTCCCTCCCTCCCCTCCCTCCCTCCCTCTCTCTGGCCAGCAGTCTTGTACACAGAGGAGACCCACATGGCCCAAAACCTGCCACAGAACTGTGGACGATGCTAACATGTCAGTCTGAAATGAAAACCACAGATGGTACTGTGTACCAGTTATAGAGATCCTATATTTCTACTTCAGTCTGTGGTACAAACAATCAGACAAAACACAGAGAGCAGTAAGATGATTGTACTTTACGAAGACTGTACTTCAAGATACAATATCATACACAATGGCAGAAATGATAGTGGTGGATTTAGGTAAACAGTAACAGTTTAGCGGACTATCGTAACATTAGATTGCACAAACTGCCTTGAGGACACTTGACATGCATGACTGAAAGAGATACGCACCAGAGAATGTAGAACAAATCTAAAAGCTTCTGAAATACTGACCGTCCAAGAAAACAGACTTAGGCAGTAGTCCCATCCCTCCGTCCCTTCGTGGATGTGGCTGCCATAAACACCAAGTGTGAGGGTGTGGACGACAGAGAGAGAAGCAGGGAGGAGTGATATTTTGCCAATGTTAGTTAGGGCATTCTTCCCCTGGAGAGCCCAGCAAGTAATCCTATTTCTATGGTGGAGACTGTGCTGTCTCTCATTGAGGACTGTCACCTCTGGTCCCAGGAGATCCTGGTTTACCCTGTTTCACCCAGGTTAATGTAATATTAATCTCTCCTTCACACTTCCTTACCTCTCTGCCATTCACTGGCTGTGACTGGCCCACTATACACTCACCTCACTAAGGTCAGATACAGCTCCAGTTTAGAGATTCCTCTCACTCGTGCACTTTCTCTCTCTTTCGTTATCTCTCTTTCTCTTTGCAGACTCTCCTTGTTCTAAGGTCCGTAAACTGTAAGGGTCGACGCCGGAGATGAGAAGCAGGTACGGGGAGTCAAACGTTTAATCGGGAACAGACATAAAACACAATAGGACCAACCTCAGCACACGGGTATACAAGGACATAAGGCAATCAATGCAGAAGCAGGGAACAGAGCGGGGAACCAGACAGATATAGGGAAGGTAATGACAGAGGTGATTGAGTCCAGGTGAGTCCAATAATCGCTGATGCACGTGACGGGGGAAGACAGGTGTGCATAATGATGATGGCAGGCGTGCGCAATGCTGGGGAGCCTGGCTCCCTCGAGCGCCAGGGGGGAAGTGCGGAAGCAGGCGTGACAATAACACTATTAAGTGAAACACACCCTCGAACTCACAGGATATATCCCAGATAAGAAACACTTCATTGGGAAAAATAGAAGAAGTCAACATAACCATGTGTTTCCAGTTTTAGATTTAAAAAATGTAGTTAATTTCTATCACCACATGCGAAATGTATATTACACAAATGACAGACATAGATTACCCATTGCATAAAGCATTAAGAACCATGAATCCACTTTGTTTCGTTTTCAATTTTTTTCTGTTTCTATCTCTGTAATTGCTATTGTTCCTTGATTTCCGCAGTCAATTTACCACTCTGTACTGCATATCCCAGGGTGCATTTCTCCTGCCTTAGCTGTCATATGACCATGCTGCAGGAGCAGGCGGCAGGTCATGTGACGTTTAAGCCGTAGCTGTCTGGATGCTGCTGCTAAATTGGAGTTGAATCTCAGAGCACGACACTGCCTCTCTCTCTCTTTCCAGAGGAAGGTAATGTGTGAGAAACCCATCCCTGTTTTTCATGTTGGTTTTCTCTCGTTATCTGAATAGTGCTGTGGTCAGAGACAAAGGGAGTGGAAGGAGAGAGAAAGAGAGGGGAATGAGGAGGAGGCAGGGATGAGAGGGAAGTGAGGAAGCCATTATTAAGGATGCTCTTCTGTTGATTCATCCAGGAAACAGAACCAGGAAGGACTGAGATTTATTGTATTTTGTTAGTATTCTATGTGTCTAGCCTGCGTGTGTGTGTGTGTGTGTGTGTGTGTGTGTGTGTGTGTGTGTGTGTGTGTGTGTGTGTGTGTGTGTGTGTGTGTGTGTGTGTGTGTGTGTGTGTGTGTGTGTGTCAAAATATAACCTCAGGAGATGGAGTGATACATATAGGAATAGAGAGATAGATAGATGGTGGGATGTACTGTATATGCTGTTTATCTGGCTATCTCTGTCTGTTGTTAAACCACGCTCAGCTGTCTGAATGAGAACACTGAGCCTGCATGTTGCCGGCTTCCTCTTCAGGCAGGCAACCAATCAGCAATGCTTGATGCTCTCTGTTTATCCCTCTCTCAGCCAATTAGTTTGCACATGGTTTCCGACTGCCCAATCAGCTCCTTCCCCTGCTGCTGATGTGCTTTGGGTTGTCGTAGACGTGGCAAGTCATACGTGGATGAGGTTTAAAGGTTTTGTTACGTTCTTATCAAATTATTACACATCAATACACATAATAATACTTTATATTTACTCTGCCACATTACTACATATAATAATACTCTAAATTTACTCTGCCACATTATTACACATAATAAGACTCTATACGGTGCATTCAAAATGTATTCAGACCACTTGACTTTTCCACATTTTATTATGTTGTAAAATTGATTACGCCCCCCCCCCCACCCCACCCCATTAATCTACACACAATACCACATGATGACAAAGCAAAAACAGGTTTTTAGAATTTTTTTGTAAATTTATTTTAAAAAATGTATTACAAATTTTAAATTTACATAAGTATTCAGACCATTTACTCAGTACTTTGTTTAAGCACATTTGGCAGCGATTACAGCCTCAATTATTTTTGGATTAGACGCTACAAGCTTGGCACATCTGTATTTCTTTGTAGCTGTTTACATACCACCACAGTCAGAGGCTGGCACTAAGATAGCATTGTATGAGCTGTATTCCGCCATAAGCAAACAAGAAAACGCTCAACCAGAGGCGGTGCTCCTAGTAGCCGGGGATATTAATGCAAGGAAACTTAAATCAGTTTTACCTAATTTCTATCAACATGTTAAATGTGTAACCAGAGGGAAAATAACTCTGGACCACCTATACTCCACACACAGAGATGCATACAAAGCTCTCCCTCACCCTCCATTTGGCAAATCTGACCATAATTCTATCCTCCTGATTCCTGCTTACAAGCAAAAAGTAAAGCAGGAAGCACCAGTGACTAGAATGATTTAAAAAAGCGGTCAGATGAAGCAGATGCTAAGCTACAGTACTGTTTTGCTGGCATTGAGGAGTACACCACATCTGTCATTGGCTTCATCAATAAGTGCATCGATGACATTGTACCCGTGGTGACCGTACGTACATACCCAAACCAGAAGCCATGGATTACAGGCAGCATCCACACTGAGCTAAAGGCTAGAGCTGCCGCTTTCAAAGAGTGGGACTCTAACCCGGAAACTTATAAGAAATCCCGCTATGCCCTCCGATGAACCATCAAACAGGCAAAGCTTCAATACAGGACTAAGATCAAGTCGTACTACACCGGCTCTGATGCTCGTCGGATGTGGCAGGGCCTGCAAACCATTACAGACTACAAAGGGAAGCACAGCCGAGAGCTGCCCGGTGACACGAGCCTACCGGATGAGATAAACTACTTCTATGCTCGCTTCGAGGTAAATAATACTGAAACATGCATGAGAGCACAAGCTGTACCGGAAGACTGTGTGATCACGCTCTCCGCAGCCAATGTGAGTAAGACCTTTAGACAGGTGGGCATTCACAAAGCCGCAGGGCCAGACGGATTATCAGGACGTGTACTGCGAGCATGCGCTGACCAACTAGCAAGTGTCTTCACTGACATTTTCAACCTCTCCCTGTCCAAGTCTGTAATACCAACATGTTTCAAGCAGACTACCATAGTGCCTGTGCCCAAGAACACTAAGGTAACCTGCTTAAATGACTACCAACCTGTAGCACTCACATCTGTAGCCATGAAGTGCTTTGAAAGGCTGGTCATAGCTCACATCAACACCATTCATCCCAGAAACCCTAGACCCACTCCATTTTGCATACCGCCTCAACAGATCCACAGATGATGCAGTCTCTATTGCACTCCACACTGCCCTTTCTCACCTGGACAAAAGGAACAACTATGTGAGAATGCTATTCATTGACTACAGCTCAGTGTTCAACACCATAGTGCCCTCAAAGCTCATCAATAAGGGGACTAAACACCTCCCTCTGCAACTGGATCCTGGACTTCATGACGGGCCTCCCCCAGGTGGTAAGGGTAGGAAACAACACATCAGCCATGCTGATTCTCAACACGGGCCCATCAGGGGTGCGTGCTCAGCCTCCTCCTGTACTCCCTGTTCACTCATGACCAGGCATGACTCCAACACCATCATTAAATTTGCCAATGATACAACAGTGGTAGGCCTGATCACCGACAACAACGAGACGGCCTATAGGGAGGAGGTCAGAGACCTGGCCGTGTGGTGCCAGGACAACAACCTCTCCCTCAACGTGATTAAGACAAAGAGGATGGTTGTGGACTACAGGAAAAGAGGACCAAGCACGCCCATCATTCTCATCGACGGGGCTGCAGTGGAGCAGGTTGAGATCTTCAAGTTCCTTGGTGTCCACATCACCAACAAACTAACATGGTCCAAGCACACCATGACAGTCGTGAAGAGGGCATGACAAAACCTATTCCCCCTCAGGAGACGGAAAAGATTTGGCATGGGTCCTCAGATCCTCTAAAGGTTCTACAGCTGCACCATCGAGAGCATCTTGACTGGTTGCATCACTGCCTGGTATGGCAACTGCTTAGCCTCTGACCGCAAGGCACTGCAGAGGGTAGTGCAAACGGCCCAGTACATCACTGGGTGCAAGCTTCCTGCCATCCAGGACCTCTATATCAGGCGGTGTCAGAAGGCCCTAAAAATTGTCAAAGACTCCAGCCACCCTAGTCATAGACTGTTCTATCTGCTACCACACGGCAAGCGGTACCGGAGTGCCAAGTCTAGGTCCAAGAGGCTTCTAAACAGCTTCTACCCCCAAGCCATAAGACTCCTGAATATCTAGTCAAATGGCTACCCAGATTTTCACATTGCCCCCCCCCCCCCCCTCCACACAACTGACACTCTCTGTTGTCATCTATTCATAGTCACTTTAAACCTCTTACAGCTCCTTAAGGATAGGGGGCAGTATTGACAATTTCGGGGAAAAAAATGTGCCCATATTAAACTGCCTCTTACTCAAACTCAGAAGCTAGGATATGCATATTATTAGTAGATTTGGATAGAAAACACTCTGAAGTTTCTAAAACCGTTTGAATGGTGTCTGTGAGTATAACAGAACTTATATGGCAAGCAAAAACCTGAGAGAAATCCTACCAGGAAGTGGAAATCTGGATGCATGGCCATGCATCTCTTCAAGTCGTTTCCTATTGAATACACAGTGACGTAGTAATAATTGTGCACTTCCTACGGCTTCCACTAGATGTCGACAGTCTTTACAAAGTTGTTTGAAGCGTCTACGATGAACAGAGTCCGAATGAGAAGGAGGGGAATTTGTTGAGGCAGGGGGTGACAGCACTTCTTGGCACGCGTTCATGAGGATGGATCCTCCCGTTCCAAAACCTTTTTCAAGACACAGGAATCGTCCGGTTGAAATATTACTGAATCTTCACGTTCTGAAGGCCCTAAAGATTGATGTTTTACAACGTTTGACATGTTTGAACGAACGTAAATACAACTGTTTTTTACTTTTCGTTGCGACATCGTCCGCGCGCTTTCTACACTTGGAGTAGCTTACTGGACGCACAAACAACAAGGAGTTATTTGGACATAAATTATGGACTTTATCGAACAAAACAACATTTGCTGTGGACCTGGGATTCCTGGAAGTGCCTTCTGATGAAGATCATCCAAGGTAAGGGAATATTGCTAATGCAAAGTATGATTTTAGATCACTCCAAGATGGCAGCTATCTGTATAGCCTAGTGTATTTTTCTGAGCTCAGTACTCAGATTATTGCAAAGAGTGCTTTCCTCGTGAAGCTTTTTTGAAATCTTTCATTGCGTTTGCATAAAGGAGATGTTCATCTATAATTCTTTGAATGACAGTTTAATTTTATATCAATGTATTTTTGTAAATTGTGGCCCTGATTCACCGGCAGTATTTGAGGGAACATATTTTCTGAACGTCACGCGCCGATGTAAAATGCTGTTTTTATATATAAATATGAACTTTATCGAACAAAAAATGCATGTATTGTGTAACATGATGTCCTAGGAGTGTCATCTGATGAAGATCGTCAAAGGTTAGTGCTGCATTTAGCTGTGTTTTGGATATTTGTGATGCATGCTAGTTGCTTGGAAAATGGCTGTGTGGTTGTTTTTGTCGATGTACTCTCCTAACATAATCTAATGTTTTGCTTTCGCTGTAAAGCCTTTTTGAAATCGGACAACGTGGTTCGATTCAGGAGAAGTGTATCTATAAAAGAGTGTAAAATAGTCCTGTGTTTGAGAAATAGAAATTATTAGATTTGGTTTTGAATATGGCGCTCTGATTACTCTGCCACATAACTACGCATAATAATACTCTATATTTACTCTGCTACATTACTACACATAATAATACTCGATATTTACTCTGCCACATTGCTTATTGAAAACAATATAGAACAATATTTTTGTTGTTGTTGATCTCTTTCTCTAAGTTTGAACCATTCTCTTGCTTTCTCGCTCTCTTATATCTGTCTGTCTCTATCTCTCTGTCTCTCTCTGTCTCTCTCTCTCTCTCTCGCTCTCTCACTCTCTCTGTTTGTGGGTTCATCCTATAGATGACTCATCCCCACCTTTCTCTGTCTCAGTCCAACTCTGTAGTGCAGCACTCTTTGTGGACTGTTCATGTAACTACCACCCCCTTATCTTCTCACTTTTGTCAGGCATGTTTATATGTAATCCCCTATTGACCATTCTGTAGTAATGGCTACTACTTTTCTCAGAAATAAGCTGAAGTATTTCAGCACACCAATGCATTTATCTCCATGTGATCTAAATATATCTCTATGTGCTCTTTGTTTTCATGTGTTGTTATAAAGGGAAAGAAAAAGCCAGGTTCAACATCAAAGGTGAATGTCACCCATCATTATTGTGCAGACTGCAGGGTTGGAGTACAGCTGCAGTGGGTATAGGTGCTGTCTGTGGTCCTGATATGATTAGATTGACTGGCGGTAAATTTGAAAGGTGCTGTCCGTGGTTGTCATGGGTAGAGTCACTGTACAGACTCTGTTAGTGGTCCTGGTGTAGTTAGATTGACTGTACAGACCCTGTCTGTGGTCCTGATGTTTCAATAGGTTGACTGGTGGTAACCTATATAAGTGCTGTCCATGGTTCTGGTTATGTTAAATCACTGTACAGATGCTGCCTGTGGGCCTGATGTGGTCCTTTCCCTGGTGGTGCTGAATGGAAAGTGACAGTGTGTATGTTAGTTAGATGACCCATTGGCCACACCTTGTGCTCTGAACAACAATTGCCCCTAAAAACCAACTTCTCATTTAAAAAACAGCCTGGCATCGACATGAGTCAGAAACATTTATTCAACTGTCAAAATTGACTACGAATTTTTGGTTAAAAAAATAGTTTTGTGAAATATGTGGTCGTGACTGCATCACAATGTAAATAAAGGTTGGGTTTGTTTTCATCCTGCCCAAATGCCCACAACTGGCAGCACACAAGTAATCATCAATTTGGAGTTCAGCTGCAGGCGACCCAATCGTAATGCCCTTGTTAAATTTGGGTTGACTTTGGATATCCTTACTGGGCTAGTTAGGGACCATCAGAAAATTACACAATGTACATGGGACAATATGTTACAATTCCCAAATCTCCAAATTTCAATGACTTAAAAAGTGATTAAAAAAGTGTATACATTCACATGTTGAAAGCATTTAAGGTGTGCAACATGAAAATATTGTCTCATTTACATTGTGTAATTTTGTGACAGTCCCAAACTATCCCCAGAGATAGGCTATCCAAAGTCAAACCAACTTTGCTCGATCGCATGCCAACTGGCTGAAGCTAATTGTCTAAATAATTTGGCTAACGCTTCCCAACTGGAACACACGAGACATCCACATCAAACCACACGTTTGAATTCAGTCATGGCCGCTAGCGTTTCTTAATGAACCAAATCTAAAACGAGGCCAAATCAGGACCTTTAAATCTGACTCACCTCAAATCAAATGGAATCAGGACATAACCATCCATTGTTTGATGAATTTGATTGTTTGTGATGCTGTTGCCAACTAATAATCATATCTCAAAGATCGGAGGAGGGAGGACATCTTGATGATGAACTCTTGAGGTTGTCATTCAGTTATTATTATGTCTGTATTATCAAATTATTCCTAGGTCAACTACTCTCATTAATTACACCATTATCATCAAGACTGTCTGACGGCATCAATTACTATTCCGAGGTCATTTTCTCCATTACACTGTCAACTTGATTAGATTGCCCAGGTAGGGAAAAAAAGAGTAGTTCAACAACAACAAGTCATCACAATGGTAGTGTAATTAAGGGAACAATTTTCAATGTATATATAAAAACAGGCATATCATTAAAACTATTTTCCTCCCAATCGAAGGATTATGTTGAGCATGATCTGAGGTGAGATGGTCAGATGGGATGGTAATTGCTATGATTGCATACTGTAAGTAAGAGACTGAATCCTGGGTAGTAATTGAGGCCCCATTGTGAAGGAAGGAGACAAATGGAGGAGTAGGCCATGGCTGTGGATTTACTAATTTGTGGATCAAGATGGACAAGGAGGCGTGGCCATCTCCGATTCCCAATAACAAGGCCAGTGGTCTGTGATGTGTGAGTAATGCCTGGACGGAGGGTTAGACGTGATTTAAAATAATCAGTTCTCATGCGAACCCAGATGCACTCCGATACAAGAGAAGCCTACTAATGGGTTGATGGGACATTTAAAGGTTTGCTGGTTCACCAATGTTCTCTCAGATGACACAGAGACTGGGTCAGGCAAATCAAATGTCCAGTGTATGGGTCAAATGGGAGACAGTCTATAACAAACCTCCATAAAAGCACCAATTTTGGTGTTCCTGCTTGGCTGCTTTATACATTATTCTGTATTATTTTACCTGAGATTAAACTCTCATGGTGAAAATAGTTATTTTGATGTGGCAACCTACCACGGGGAACACTTTAGGGCTTGGACCACTTTTAATTGTATTATAACAAACAATCTAAACTTTTGTGAGCAGTTTGGATTCTGCAGATTCCACCAGTGTAATATCACCATTAACACTTATCAACTGTAAATACATACACATAGTAAATGTACACCATATGTTATTTTATTGTCTATTCTAGCAAAACATCCCATTACTACATGTCAAAGGTTTTATCGTATTCTGCCCCTCTTCTGGCTACATGCTTCGTCAATTGGAGGACCTTATTGATCGTATCAGATTAGTTAAGTAATTGATTGTTACTGGCTATTAACCTCTCAGAACTCTGGGCCGGGCTAGCGCAGACGGAGGACAGCCTCTAATCATTCACCAATGGCAGCCAGATGCTAATGAAATGAGTTCCTGGTTCTGCCTCACAACTCTGTTCGTTCCAGGAAGTATTGGCAAGGGCAATGAGATGCCAGAGTTTACTTTGCTGGAGAAGGAACGAAAACATCCAGAAAAAACTAAGCAGGAGAAATGGATGATCTATTAATAAAGTGTGTGTTGGTGTGTAAACCTATGTGTGTACATGGGTCAGAAAATTAGACAAGCAGTTAGTGTGGTTAAAATATGTAAAAAAAATGACAGATATGATCTATCACACACTACATATCACAGCACAGATATTCATTTAAATTAAAACTACCATCTATTATGTTAATCGAAATGTAAAGTTTTTTTTGTTTAGAGCGCTCATAATTCTCCATTTGTGGAAGCAACACATTGCACATTTTTTGATGCCTGCTACCTTTGGGTATTTGTCATGATTATCATGACTCACAAACACACTACAGATGGATAGTTACCACCCTCTGCTATGAAGCGTCAGAGTCAAGATTCCAGAAAAGTGTCACCCCGACCCAAAGTATGCAATCACGTCCCTCGCCAGCTTGAGAATGATCATAAATTATGTCACACGTACAGTATGTCACTATACACAGCTTGAGCCTCAGTTGGAAAGTCCACAAGTGTGCGTGCCCAGATGACTTGTTGAGGTGTTTTCTGTGTTGATGAATGTCATTGCTGCAGGGTTGTGATTATCTTGTCAGAACCAATAAGTCCCAGCCATGTCTATTGGGCTTTGTTTACACAGGCAGCCCAATTCTGATCTTGTTTCCCCTAATTGGTATTTTGACTAATGTGATTAGCTCTGAAAACGATATGATTTGAAAATATCTGATTAGATTGGTCAAAAGATCAGAATTGGGCTACCTGTGTAAAGGCAGCCTTATAGTTGCCTATTTATTTATATTTTCTGAAATGTCCTTTTATCTCTTGATGGTTGGCTATAGTCCTAATGATTCTGCTTCATGTACTGTGATACATCTCACACATTTTTCATTGTTCAATAATGTTTAAAATGTTTTTGCCATAGACATTAACCATGTGCAGCCATGTGTATGTGTGTGTTCCCCCCTTCTCTTTCTGGGGGTTGTGTAGCCATGGTGATGCTGTGAGGGATCCAGGAAACAGATAGCCACAGGGTGAAGCATATGTGGCAGGCAGAGAGAGAGGCACCAGAAGGCCACAGTGTGGATGTCCAGTTGGCCATCTGCTCCTCTCCCCAGCAAGGGTCAGGAAACCCCACATCCACAGAGGAAGAGGCTGCCTCTCCTAATGCCAAGCCCAGAACAGCCACCCTCCCCTGGGAAGAAGACTCACACAGGTATCCCAGACACAGAGCCAGGGATGAGCCATGTAGGCTGGCAGCACTGGCAGTGGGACTCAGTCAGGCAGGCCTCCCATAGACAGCCATTGATGCCTGGCAGTGATGGCATTACTTCATGCAGAGTGTTTGTTTCTCTGCAGTAGGGTAGGAGGGTAAGGAAGGGGGAGCCACAGTAGTGTTTGGTTCATCAGCCAAATGCCATTACTCTTTCTCATGGCAGGCCAAGTCCACAAGCTGCTCCACCACGGACAAATCTGGGACCACCCATCCAGTGATGGAACGACACTACTGACTTTATCCAGAGGATGTTTTAGGACACATATTACAATTCAGGTGCTAATGTTTTATCAGAGACATGAGAATTAAAACGTATGAAAAGCAATTCCTAGAAGGTGATTTTAGAGCAGATATTATTTGGAATTGGGTCAGTTTGGAGTAGTCTGATCTCACTTTCTCTCTCTCTCCCTATCTCTCTTTCACATACACACACACACACCCTGTGGGTGCAGCTGGTCTAATGAAATATGCCAGCACACCCTTCCATTTGTCACTGAGCCGTGGGCTTGTGTGAGTACTTGGGGCGTCGGTGTGTGTGTGTGATGTGTGTGTTGTGTGTCTGTAGCGCGGTGGCCAGCTTGGGGGTCAGAGTCTTGGTCTGCTTCTCTGTTGACTTGGACGTCTGCTCGCCTCCCTTCCATCGCCTCGGGAGATTAGGTTTCACCAGCTGGTTGTGTACTGTTGGCCCCAGAACACACTCTTCAGTTTGTTAGACAAAACCCTGCCTCCCAGAAGTGAAATCATTCCCAGGTGTTTTAGATGTTTTTACTGTTATTCTTAATCTTCTTAACTTGGTGTTCTAAAATGTAGTCATGTGACTCTGACATATCGGTGTTGAATTCTGGGGGTTTCTGTATGACGGGGACACTGATGTGATACCGTGATATGTGAAGTGGGAAGGGTGGGCTTTTCACTGCTGTAGCTATACTCAAAACTGTGATCACTTCTAGCTTGTTAGGCTATTTTCTTTTTTGAATGGTCAGTTTAAAAAGAGGTCAGATAAAATCTGTAGTCCTTTAGAGACATGCCAGAACCAGATGGAGAAAGAGAGAAAAGAGAGAGAGAGAGAGAGAGAGGAGTCGAGGAGTAGTTTATGAGCACAGATTAAGGAGAGGAGGTTTGTAGAATAATGAATAGTTACCCCTCAGCAACATCACCTTCTCACCACTCTACATTCGTATGCCTGTCACACACACACACACACACACACACACACACACACACACACACACACACACACACACACACACACACACACACACACACACACACACACACACACACACACACACACACACACACACACACACACACACAGACTGTTTGTCTTCTCCACATCTGTCATTGACAATCCAATCAAACAAGTGCAGAGAGGAACACCTCTTAAGTCCTCTCAAACAAATGAAACTGTCAAGGTCTTTCACACCCTCTGTTCCCTACTGGCTGTGAAGGTTGCCCTTCATTCAGCATTCCTCGCTTGCCTCGTGCCACGTGGACCGACGCTCTTTGAAGTGTTATTGATACTCACCTGTATGGGCTATTTGTCTGCACTCAGAGGTGTGACTGACTTACCTCACTGATAAAGACCCCCGCCGAACCACTATGCAAGACAACTGTTCAGACAGGACAGTCAACAGAGTAGGAACTGGGTGACACAATTTCACAGTTTGTTACATGGCTCTTCCCACTGAGCAGTCAATGTTGTTTCCACGCCATTTCAATGCAAAACGTCATCAACATAAGGGAATTTTGTCATTTTTTTCACCCAACTTTTAACCTAAACCTTTTTTTGTTGATTTTATGTTGAATTTACGTTAGTTGACAACTCTTTGTAAATCAAAACTAGATGATGAACTGACGTCTGTGCCCAGTGGGTTGTTTGTAATTGTGATCTCCTTTAGAAGTCTACCTCAGTCATGGACGTGACTTTGTTCCATGTTGTTTTTGCTTTCTCTACAGTTTTAATTGTTGCTCTCATCCCTGATCCTGTCCTGTATACCTACTCGTATAAACAGATTGAAGATTCAAAGATTCTCTTTAAAGTGCTCTCATAATCATTGCATGCTATTTGCCCACCCTATCACAACATAACTGCACTATAACTTATCCATGAGTAGGAAATTCCCTAACAAATTATTTTAGCAGGAAATAAAACCACTCTCAAATTAACACTTTGTTGAATACATTTAGGGAACAAAAGCTGAAAAACAGCAACTGTTTTACATTTCTTTAGGAAGACAGACACTGTAGTTAAAAGTAAGTAGCTTTGCAGTGCTGCTTAATGCATTGGTATAGCCTCCTTCACACTCTCGTTGTAATCTCTCAGCTTTCCTTTACAGCGGTAAATGAAATGATGCCGCTTCAGTCAATGCATTGCCATAGACACCTCACCCAGCCCAACTTTACTAAAATAACAGTGTCTTCTTCAGCGTATTAAGGCTGCTGCCAGAACTACTGTCTCTATGGTTTCCATGGCCAATTAAGCAGTTTGGCCAATTAGGGAGGGGAGAGAGCTGTAGTGTGACTGGGGACTGATAACTCTTTTCTCCCCTGTGGGTGCCTGGTGCGATCCGCCCAGCTAGCAGAGCAGACTGACTGTGGGGAGAGTTTGAGTCTGGGCCTCGTTTCATACCTCATACCTCCGCCAGTCTAGACGGCCAACTCATCACTGTGGAAACTCATAACACCTCAGTGGTTATAGTAACGGGAGATTTATTTCAGACGCTTCTGTAACACTGGTGGTTTGTTGAAATCCCACTTGCAGTAAACCTTGCCTGAGAACTGATGACTTGCGTTAGCTCCAAAGCCAATGTCTAGTTTTTAGCACAGCGACCTAACACATTCACGTGCCGAGCAGAAGACTCAGGTTCGAAATCCGGTTGGTTACAGTTGTGTGTAATGGAATGTTTAAGGGGTATTGTCTGTCTCTAGTTGAAAGCTGATTAGGCTAAAGCAGTTAAAGAACCAGTTGGAATGGAAGCACTGCGTTACATCCAGGAAGTGTTGATCATCCTCCAGTATAGGCTGTGTGAACGGGGCTTTAGTGCACTTTGATGGATTTAACCCTTCCTCCTAACCCTCTCCTCTTGAGAGACACGGCTAAGCCCATTGGTGAAGCTGTATGTTTGTTATTTGATATACACATGCTGGTAGACACAGACAGAGATCAACCTGCCTGTGAGTGTGATGCATGTGAAGCCTATATCACTACATGGTCTCTGTGCTGTAGTGTGTGTGTGTGTCTTGGCCAGCTTGTCTGCTTGTGTTCGGATCCCCAGGGCCAGCACTGTGACAGAGAATAAACAGAGATAACACTACCTTTGTGGGCTCCAGCTCCATACAAAGACAGCTCCCCCTCCTTTAGTCCTTTATTTTATCCCCTCATCCACCGATCTGGAGATCAGAATGGGGTGATGATAGGGGGGTCGACCGCGGGGGTGAACACCTGAGAGGGAGGGAGGGAGATAGTGTCAGGTTCACTGTTTGTTTGTTGCTATTTTGTTATCATTAACCAGCTTGTTTTAGGACGGGGTGTGTGTGTGTGTGTGTTTCATATTGCTAGACTGCATGTCAGACTTGCGAGCATACTTCCAAACATAAGCAAGTATTTAAAGTTAAATGGGTTCTCGCACACAAAATGCATATCAGCCAATTAAAACGTACTTGCATGTGACCGAACTCTAAATTGTAGCTCGTCCCATCAGATAACGTGGTACAAGTTAGCCTTATGGTAACTTCAACAGGTGGCACTGATTATATCCTGGCACAAGTTAAAAAGCCAATTACAATCGTTGAAGTAGTTGGACACTTTCCAACCTTTGTTCATGGATGGGCAGCATGTCCAACAGCATGTTCTGATCATCAAAGCAACTATCATGTGTATTTCACTGATTGGTCAAATTGCTCTCTGTGTAAAGTGCTTATTTCATGTAATTGTCGCAGATTGTGGCAAGGATTTGAATCTCACCCCTCCCCCCTTTGAAATGTTAATTGACATGTGGTGTGCAGTGCTCGACTTGGACTTAAATAGGTACCAGTACTCATTTTGGGTGCTGGTAAAGTGCACTATCAATTGCGAGTCAACCGCTTTAGCAGTGTGTGCCATGAGAAGCGATGATGACAACGATAGCCTACATGACTGTTATTTGACAAATCCATAAGGCTCTTCAGTTATTTTTTTTACGGTGTATGATAAACTTACATGTTGTAAGGACCTCATTTATATTTTTCCCATAATAGTACATGGATGTGTGTGAAACTGATTAACGAAAACGTGGGATTTTGTCATATATGCGAAAACGGGAAAATGTTAGTAGTAGCAAACGTTAGTAGTAGCTAGTAACCTAGTCAAGGATGCATCAGTGCAATATTGGCATATTAAATTTTGTTACAGACCAACAGAACAAGTAAACCTTGAATTTGTAGGTTTAAAACGGTTGACCTATTTTAAGAAATGCCATTGTTTTGTGAATATAAAGTCTAAGATCTTTCATGGGCTGATGAAGAAGTTGTGCCAGGATATAATCAGTGCCACCTGTTGAGGTTAGCATAAGGCTAACGTGGGCCATGTTATCGGATGGGACCAACTACAATTTAGCGTTTTGTCACAATAAAATCAACAGATTGTGCATGCGAACCCATTGAACTTGAAATGATAATGTTCGCTAGTATGGCCCCAGTGCTTAATATGGGCTAGGTGGGACGTTAGCGTCCCACTCTATTCAACAGCCAGTGGAATCGCGTGGCGCGAAATACAAATACCTCAAAAATGCTATAACTTCAATTTCTCAAACATATGACTATTTTACACCATTTGAAAGATAAGACTCTCGTTAATCCAACCACATTGTCCGATTTCAAAATGGCTTTACAGCGAAAGCAAAACATTACATTATGTCAGGAGAGTACCCAGCCACAAATAATCACACAGCCATTTTCAAAGCAAGCATATATGTCACAAAAACCCAAACCACAGCTAAATGCAGCGCTAACCTTTGATGATCTTCATCAGATGACACTCCTAGGACATTATGGTATACAATACATGCATGTTGTGTTCAATCAAGTTCATATTTATATAAAAAAACAGCTTTTTACATTAGCATGTGATGTTCAGAACTAGCATTCCCACCGAAAACTTCCAGTGAATTTACTAAATTACTCATCATAAACGTTGACAAAATACATAACAATTATTTTATGAATTATAGATACAGAACTCCTTTATGCAATCGCTATGTCAGATTTTGAAATAGCTTTTTGGCGAAAGCACATTTTGCAATATTCTGAGTACATAGCTCAGCCATCACAGGCTAGCTATTCAGACACCCGCCAACTTCGGGGCTCACTAAACTCAGAATTACTATTAAAAAAATTGGATTACCTTTGCTGTTCTTCGTCAGAATGCACTCCCAGGACTTCTACTTCAATAACAAATGTTGTTTTTGTTCCAAATAATCCATAGTTATATCCAAATACCTCCGTTTTGTTCGTGCGTTCAGGTCACTATCCAAAGGGTAACGCGTGAGCGCATTTCGTGAAAAAAAAATCTAAATGTTCCATTACCATAGTTAGAAGCATGTCAAACGCAGTTTAAAATACATTTTTATGCTATTTTTCTCTTAAAATAGCGATAATATTCCAACCGGACAATGTTGTATTCATTCAAAGAGGGAAAGAAAAAAATGGCGAGGTCTCGTGAATGCGCATCTCCAGTCTCTCTGTCACCAGGCAGACCACTGACAAACTGTGCTGCTGTTATCTGCCCAGAGACAGGAGACGCCTCAATCCGGTTTCTGAAGGCTTTAGAGAGCCAATGGAAGCCTTAGAAAGTGTCACGTAACAGCACAGATAGATAGAGATGCAACAAAAGGACTGCAAATTGTCAGACAGGCCACTTCCTGCTTGGAATCTTCTCAGGTTTTTGCCTGCCATATGAGTTCTGTTATACTCACAGACACCATTCAAACAGTTTTAGAAACTTTAGAGTGTTTTCTATCCAAATCAAACAATTATATGCATATTCTCATTTCTGGGCAAGAGTAGTAACCAGTTTAAATCGGGTACATTTTTTTATCCGGCCGTGAAAATACTGCCCCCTATCCCAGACAGGTTAATTTGTAAATCGGGAGGTACAGGAACAAAAAGAGAGTTGGGGTTGGGGGACCTGGGGAGCTCTGAGGTACTGGAAAACACATGAGAAAAAATTCATCTTGATAATAATAAAACATTGCATGCATATCATTTCATTTGCATAGTGGCATAGAGCAGTAGAGTAGAAGCTTAAAGAAGTTGCACACATGGGGAACATTTTTAGTGGCCTTGGGTCTGGGAAAATGTTTGCCTTTTATAAACGCATTTCATGCAATTCTACGTCTTTTTACATGACTGAATACTTTGACATAATCTTTTTGAATGCTGCGTTCAAAACAACTGGGAACTCAGAAATCGGAACTTGAAATCTCCTACTTACGACTTCAGTGCATTCAAGGAAACTGGGAACTTGGGAAAAAAACTAGCACCGACTGGACAAAGTCATTTTGAATGGTCATCCAACTCGGAATTCCAAGGCTGGGACTCAGGCGCCTTTACAACCTGAAGATCACTGACGGAATGATTTGACCTCTGTTTTTTTTCCTGAGTTTCCAGTTGTCTTGAAAGCACCATAATACTGCACAGATGATCGAAATGACAGGCTACTTTGACACTGACAAACAGAGAATTAACAAAGAGGCAACTCAAATTAACTTTCTGATAGCTGTTATTATCAATTTAAAATGTTCATGCCAAAAGAGGTACCGGGAGGTGTTGGATCCTGTTTCGGTAAGATCCGGCTCAAATTAAGCACTGTATGGCCACCATATCTCTAAGTGTTGTTGTGTTTTAATAAGGAGTCACATAATGGGATCATGTTTTTGATTGTCTCGTCATCATTCAATAGACTGTTTATAAGACTGTTAAATAATGTGTGTATGTGTGTGTGTATCTCTCTCTCTGTGTGTGTGTCTGTGTATGTGTGTGTGTGTCTGTGTGTGTATGTGTGTGTGTGTGTGTGTGTGTGTGTGTGTGTGTGTGTGTGTGTGTGTGTGTGTGTGTGTGTGTGTGTGTGTGTGTGTGTGTGTGTGTGTGTGTGTGTGTGTGTGTGTGTGTGTGTGTGTGTGTGTGTGTGTGTGTGTGTGTGTGTGTGTGTGTGTGTGTGTGTGTGTGTGTGTGTGTGTGTGTGTGTGTGTGTGTGTGTGTGTGTTGCTGTGATAACAGGTGCTGGTGATCGGTGGGGGGATGGAGATTATTTGGGGAATAGAATGGGGTGATTTATCTCAATAATGAGTATTTTTATGTGACAGGGCAATTTCATTGTCCATAGATGTTTTTCTTGCTTTTCTTTTTTCCCCTCTTTTGTTGTTAGAGACTCAGTTTATCGGCCTTAGGTCTTTTTTTATGGAGTGGACAGAAAGTGAAAGAGAGAGAGATGGGAGAGAGAAAGTGAGAGCTTTAGCAAAACACATGAGCAATCCTACTGTTTGGCTGCTTCAGCTGAAGGTGAGGATAAGGAAGACGGGGTAAAGAAGCACAACACTTTCTCAGCCCTGTCTGTCCTCATTGATGTTTGAGAACACAACACCACAGACAGAATGACCTGACTGTCCTCATTGATGTCTGTGAACACAACACCATAGACAGAATGACCTGTCTGTCCTCATTGATGTCTGTGAACACAACACCATAGACAGAATGACCTGACTGTCCTCATTGATGTCTGTGAACACAACACCACAGACAGAATGACCTGACTGTCCTCATTGATGTCTGAGAACACAACACCACAGACAGAATGACCTGACTGTCCTCATTGATGTTTGAGAACACAACACCACAGACAGAATGACCTGACTGTCCTCATTGATGTCTGAGAACACAACACCATAGACAGAATGACCTGACTGTCCTCATTGATGTCTGAGAACACAACACCATAGACAGAATGACCTGACTGTCCTCATTGATATCTGAAAACACAACACCATAGACAGAATGACCTGACTGTCCTCATTGATGTCTGAGAACACAACACCATAGACAGAATGACCTGACTGTCCTCATTGATGTCTGAGAACACATCAACATGGACACAAGGACCTTGGAGACAGTCTTCTTTGTGCTGTTTGTGTGTTGTTTACAGGTAGTTGTCATTATTGGGTTATCAAGGCAACATTTGAGCTTACACACACACACACACACACACACACACACACACACATAAATGAATGTAGTTATCTTTTTTGAAGACACGTATGAGTGCTAGTTTAGCAGCTCAGTGTGAATGTGACCTTGTTGAACGATGGCCAGCAGGTCTCAAGGTAATATTGTCAGATTAGCAATAGCTTTGATTAGGTTAGCGCTAACGGCAAAGCTGCAGACTGCCAAATGGTAGCTGACCTTTTTGCCATGTCGATTTCAAATAACAAAACAGACAAGTGTTCAGTAATATGTACTTATTGATTATTGTAATTTTCATTGTTTTGAGGTTCAAGCATGAGCCAGATCTTTAATGATTTTTCTGATGATGATGATGATGATGCCTGTGTAGAGTGAATATTGACCATGTTCACTGACTACACCATATCCTCAGTCTAGAGCTGTGTCCATCCTGACCTGAAACCATCATCAGACCCAGAGACTCAGGCCAGGAGTCATTATGACACATTATGGAACTGGGCAACATTCCAAAATACATTTCTGGGTTAGAACATCTATGCAATTGTATCTGAATAATATTTCCGGACCCTTTATGACATAATAAGCCTGAATCAGTGGAAGTAAAGTAGAAAGGATCCATCCATCACAATGTGAATCAGAATGTCTGAGATGACATCACTAGTTAGCAGACCAGACATTTCTTTGTCTGAGCTGGCTGGGTCTTGGGCTGATGAAGAGCAGAATCGCCTGCTGGGACAAGGATAGATAATAGTAGTTAGTATAAAGACAGCTAATATTCAGTGACCAGAGTCATTGGGGACAGTGCACAGTCTGCAGTGCTGATCATATTATGTCAAGCTCAATGACAGATCAGTGTTAAAATATTTATCTTATCTTCTTATTTGTCTCTTGTTGGTTTGTGTGTGTGTGTGTGATATATATCTATTACACATACTACCGTTCAAAAGTTTGAGGTCACTTAGAAATGTCCTTGTTTTTGAAAGAAAAGCACATTTTTTTGTCAATTAAAATAACATCAAATTGATCAAAAATACAGTGCAGACATTGTTAATGTTGTAAATGACTATTGTAGCTGGATTTGTAATGGAATATCTACATAGGTGTACAGAGTCCCATTATCAGCAATCATCAGTCCTGTGTTCCAATGGCACGTTGTGTTAGCTAGTCCATGTTTATCATTTTAAAAGGCTAATTTATCATTAGAAAACCCTTTTGCAATTATGTTAGCACAGCTGAAAAAGTGTCCTGATTAAAGAAGCAATAAAACTGGCCTTCTTTAGACTAGCCGAGTATCTGGAGCGTCAGCATTTGTGGGTTCGATTACAGGCTCAAAATGGCTAGAAACAAAGACCTTTCTTCTGAAACTCGTCAGTCTATTATTGTTCTGAGAAATGAAGGCTATTCCATGCGAGAAATTGCCAAGAAACTGAAGATCTCGTACAATGCTGTGTACTACTCCCTTCACAGAACAGCGCAAACTGACTCTAACCAGAATAGAAAGAGGAGTGGGAGGCCCGGGTGCACAACTGAGCAAGAGGACAAGTACATAAGAGTCTCTAGTTTGAGAAACAGACGCCTCACAAGTCCTCAACTGGCAGCTTCATTAAATAGTACCCTGTAAAACACCAGTCTCAACGTCAACAGTGAAGAGGCGACTCCGGGATGCTGGCCTTCTAGGCAGAGTTGCAAAGAAAAAGACATATCTCAGACTGGCCAATACAAATAAAAGATTAAGATGGGAAAAAGAACACAGACACTGGATAGAGGAAGATTGGGAAAAAGTGTTATGAACAGACAAATCTAAGTTTGAGGTGTTTGGATTACAAAGAAGAACATTCGTGAGACGCAGACAAAATGAAAAGATGCTGGAGGAGTGCTTGACGCCATCTGTCAAGCATGGTGTAGGTAAAGTGATGGTCTGGGGGTGCTTTGGTGGTGGTAAAGTGGGAGATTTATACAGGGTAAAAGGGATCTTGAAGAAGGAAGGCTATCACTCCATTTTGTAAAGCCATGCCATACCCTGTGGACGGCGCTTAATTGGAGCCAATTTCCTCCTACAACAGGACAATGACCAAAAGCACAGCTCCAAACTATGCAAGAACTATTTAGGGAAGAAGCAGCCAGCTGGTATTCTATCTATAATGGAGTGGCTAGCACAGTCACCTGATCTCAATCCTATTGAGCTGTTGTGGGAGCAGCAGTGCCCATCAAGCCAATCCAACTTGTGGGAGGTGCTTCAGGAAGCATGGGGTGAAATCTTCAGATTTCCTCAAGAAATTGACAACTAGAATGCCAAAGGTCAGCAAGGCTGTAATTGCTGCAAATGGAGGATTCTTTGACGAAAGCAAAATTTGAAGGACACAATTATTATTTCAATTAAAAATCATTATTTATAACCTTGTCAACGTCTTGACTATATTTCCTATTCATTTTGCAACTCATTTCATTATGTTTTCATGGAAAAGGAAATTTTTAAGTGACCCCAAACTTTTGAACAGTAGTTTATATATATATATATATATATATATATATATATATATATATATATATATATATATATATATATATATATATATATATATACAGTACCAGTCAAAAGTTTGGACACACCTATTCATTCAAAGGTTTTTCTTTATTTTTTATATTTTCTACATTGTAGAATAATAGTGAAGACATGCAAACTATGAACTAACACAATAGTATTTGTATATATGTTCCTTTTGGTTTCAATGGTCTTGTCGATTATTTGTTACAATGTCCGTTGGCGCGTGTGAGTACCTGTGCTGTGTGTTTTGGGCTTTTGTGCCATTGTGGATTGCGCTGATGATTACGGGTCTCGTCCCGTGTGTTAATCATTGTGCGCGTGTGTTATTATTTACTCCTCGCTCTTTTGTTTGGTTTTCAACCTTGTGTTTTTGTATAGTGTTTGTTTGGTCTACGTCCCCATGCCTTTACGGAGTAGTTTGGGCTTAATAAAAAAAACTATTACGCATTCCTGCTCCTGTCTCCCGAATCATTCATACCGATGTGACATTTTTCTTCTTTATGTGTTTGAGCCAATCAGTTCAGTTGGTATACAGAAGATAGCCCTATTTCATAAAATACCAAGTCCATATTATGTCACGAACAGCTCAAATAAGCAAAGAGACTAACCCTGGAATGAGTAGCTGTATCCAAACCTTTGATTGGTACAGTGCATTTGGAAAGTATTCAGAATCCCTTGAAATTTTCCGCATTTTGTTACGTTACAGCCTTATTCACAAATGGATTAAATAAAAAAAATACTCATCAATCTACACACAATACCCCATAATGACAAAGCGAAAACATTTAGAAATGTTTTCAGAAATACAGAAAAAAACAGAAACTTTATTTACATACATATTCTAAACAGAAATTGAGCTCAGGTGCATCCTGTTTCCATTGATCATCCTTGAGATTGATTGGAGTACAGCTGTGGTAAATTCAATCCATTGGACGTTATTTAGAAAGGCGCACACCTGTCTATATAAGGTCGCACAGTTGACAGTGCATGTCAGAGCAAAAACCATGCCATTAGGTCGAAGGAACTGTCCGTAGAGCTCTGAAACAGGATTGTGTCGAGGCACAGATCAGGGGAAGGGTACCAAAAAATGTCTGCAGCATTGAAGGTCCCCAAGAACACAGTGTCCTCCATCTAAGGCACCTAAAGACCCTCAGACCATGAGAAACAAGATTCTCTGGTCTGATGAAACCAAGATTGAACTCTTTGACCTGAATGCCAAGTGGCACGGCTGGAGGAAACCTGGCACCATCCCTACGGTGAAGCATGGTGGTGGCAGCATCATGCTGTGGGGATGTTTTTCAGCGGCAGGGACTGGGAGACTGGTCAGGATTGAGGGAAAGAGGAACGGAGCAAAGTACAGAGACGTCCTTGATGAAAACCTGCTCCAGAGCACTCAGGACCTCAGAAGGTGAAGGTTCACCTTCCAAAAGGAAGGCTTCTTTACAGCTTCTACCCCCAAGCGATAAGACTCCTGAACATTTAATCAAATCGCTACCCGGACTATTTGCATTGTCCCCCCCATACCCCCTATTTTACGCGACTGCTACTCTCTGTTTATTATCTATGCATAGTCACTTTACCTCTACCTACAGTACATGTACTATTACCTCAATTACCTTGACTAACCGGTGCCCCCGCACATTGACTCTGTACCGGTACCCCTGTATATAGCCTCACTATTGTTATTTTACTGCTGCTCTTTAATTATTTGTTATGTTTCTATTTTTTACTTAACCAACAATGCAGTTTTAATAAAAATAAGTGTTAAGGGCTTGTAAAGTAAGCATTTCACCTGTTGTATTCAGCGCATGTGACAAATACAATTTGATTTGATTTGAACACATACTCGCGTGCGTACACAAACACACACACACACACACACACACACACACACACACACACACACACACACACACACATGCACACACACACACATTTCCCTATGGTTTTCAATCCATTATTATTTAATCTCACAACTTTATGTAAGATGTGTAATTGACCCTAGACTTATCTCTCTCATAAAACAATTAATTTGATTTCCGAGGGCTGTTTGAAAAGCTCTCTGGCTCTCTCTGCCTGAGCTGCAATTAGACGCTTCTTATGCCGACAAATTAATAAAAGGAATATGGAGAGAGAGAGAATAGAACGAGAGAGAGTGAGAGATGGTGAAAGATGGATGGAGAGGGAAGAGAGGGAGAGAGAAAGAGAGAGAGAGAGAGACACTCCCATCACCAGGGAACTCATGGCTGCTTTATTATTGATAGTTGAAAATATGTTATATCCTAATCATGTTCCACCACATTTGATTCCATTTGTATTTGCCTATTGTCTAGTACTGTAGATTTACTGTAGTAGTACTAAGCAAAATCATGTAGAACCCCATGTCTATAGAGGACCACCAGCCTCAGAGACAAGATGGGGAGTGATGTATCAGTCAGCACACTCCCTGCTCAGCCAATCACAGAGCTCTATTGTGAGTCAGAGACCAGGGCGAGTGTTGATGACATCACCAGGCCAGGCAAAGAGGGAGAGGCTGGGTGACGGCCAGGGGTGCGTGGGGCTAGCTGGTGCAGGGACCAGGAACACTAAGGCAATGAGTAATGACACAGTGGGACACCATCCACTCATTGTGTCACTACACCATGCAGTCATCGGCTCTGCTCTGACCTCACTCTTCACAAGGGTGACTGGCTGTACTGTGAGAGACACATATAGGATCTGTCTGTGTGTGTGTGTGTGTGGTGGGGGGGGGGGGGGTGTTTGTGTCTGTGTGTGTGTGTGTGTGTGTGTGTTCACACGTGTATATGTGTGTTTGAGCATGTGTGTGTGTGTGTTGTATTTCTGTGTGTGGTATATATATATACATACAAGTGTGTATATATTCCTATATAGAATGTGGGAGAAGAAAAGAGAATGTGTCTGAGAAAGTTGGTCTGAAAATCTGTATATTTTTATGTACTGCTCAGAGTGAGAGCACGGATTGCCTATGCACACTTTAGAAGGCTGGAGCACCAGGCACTACAGTGACTAGTGACTGGGCTGGGATTCAAGAGGAGCAGAGACAGATCGTTTATTGTCTGCCAACAGTAATTAATCTTGCTGCTCTATGAAAATGAATCAGATTAAATGACCACGTGGTTCCAGTGAATCTGATCCTCTGTCTCCCACTGAAGATGGGACTGAATCCCCCCTTCTCCTCTCTCTCCATCTCCTCTCCCTCTTTCCTTCTACCCCTCTCTCCATCTTCTCTCTCTCTGTCTCTCACCTCTGCCTCTCTCCTTCTACCCCTCTTTCCATCTCCTCTCTCTCTGTCTCTCTTGTCTCCCTCTCTCCTTCTACCCCTCTCTTCATCTCCTCTCTCTATATCTTTCTCTCATTTTCTCCTTCTGTCCTTCTCCCTCTCCTCTCCTCTCTCTCTCTATCCCTCTCTGCTCCCTCTCTCTCTGTTCCTTTGCCACCCTTATGAGACAGTCATGAATGCCAGTGTTCCATCACCCAGACCCGGGTGCCAGACAAGACCAGACTGGTTTCAATACCACAAAAGGGTAGCAGGACAATGATATTATACCACAATTACAAGCCTACTTAGTTCAATGCCTACTACTCACAGAGGGCTGAATGTCTTACAGCTTATGAAATCATGATACCATGTGACCTTTGGTTGTGATGCTGGTAGACACATGGCTTCATAGATCTCATCATGTCACCTGTGTGTCCATGTCTTGGATAGAATGAACATTCACTATGCATTCTTTAACCTTTTCAGTGATGTTTTGCACACCTCCTTCTAGACGAGGGGGAGGCTGAGTCATGATGCATAATGTCACTGTGGGATCGGGGATTCAGTTCATACACACACTTATATTTATGCACATGTACACACACAGATTCCCACATCACAAATGTCCATCTTTTTCCCTGATGATTCCTGGAATCGACCAACCAGGAATATTGAAAGCCTACTCAGATCCATATAGTACATCCACCAATCCAACTGATGTTGTTGTCTTCTCTCTGTTCCAGACAGACCCAAAACCACCAGGACAGGATGTCATATGGATCCATCGATGGAGGCTCCTTTGGAGGCAGCCGAAACCCCTTCGGAGGCCCCAAGAGGCAGGGCTACCAACCAGTAGGTAAAGACAAACATTCACTTCCATGATTTCATGCTAACTTGAGCACCATATTTGCACCATGACTGAAACAAACTGTTTAAATGACACTCATACTTTTTAGTACAGTATAGAAAACAATACTGGGTTTGTCAAAGTGACATCAGTCTGCCACAGGGCTTGCTGGCTGACTATGGATGGATGGATGGAAAACACTACCACCCCTTGACCCCCTGAGGAGAGGCAATCATAGGGTTCACTGCTGTGGAATAGATGTGTGTGTGTGTGTGTGTGTGTGTGTGTGTGTGTGTGTGTGTGTGTGTGTGTGTGTGTGTGTGTGTGTGTGTGTGTGTGTGTGTGTGTGTGTGTGTAGGAAGAGGTCCAAGAGGTCATACTGTATGAGGTCTCTGCAGAGAAATCAAGAGTAGGGGGAGGCAGGACATAGAGTGTTCTTTGTTTTACCATGCACATCAGGAAGTGATAATGCTATTGCTATATGCTCAAGACCTTTCAATATCCATGCACTGGTTTGGAGGGAATATGCACTGGTTTGGAGGGAATATGCACTGGTTTGGAGGGAATATGCACTGGTTTGGAGGGAATATGCACTGGTTTGGAGGGAATATGCACTGGTTAGGAGGGAATATGCACTGGTTTGGAGGAAATTTCCATGCACTGCTATGGAGGGAATATCCATGCACTGGTTTGTAGGGAATATCCACTGCTTTGGTGGGAATATCCATGCACTGGTTTGTAGGGAATATCCACTGCTTTGGTGGGAATATCCATGCACTGGTTTGTAGGGAATATCCACTGCTTTGGTGGGAATATCCATGCACTGGTTTGGAGGGAATATCCACTGCTTTGGTGGGAATATCCATGCACTGGTTTGGAGGAATTATCCACTGGCTTGGAGGGACTATCCACTCTACAGCTCACAACAGATATCCTATATCAAAGGAGTGTTATCGTGTTAATGACCTGAAGCAGATTTGCAGTGTGGTGTCAGGAACTTGGAGAGTGTTAGGGGTCAGGGGTCAGACTGGCAGTTATGACGGGGTTGTTGCCAGCGTCGCTGCTCTACTCCATGACCTTTCACCTTTCACACATTAGCCTTGTAGTAGGGCCAGATTAAGGCAGGCCTCCAATGGGTATGTGTGATGTATATTGTTCACTACCCTCCGTGTGTTTGTGTGCGTGTGTGTGTGTGTGTGTGTGAGAATGCGCACGTGTGTGCTTCTTTATATTTGATATGCTCTGTGTATGTATTCATACTTTTGTTCCTGTGCTATACAGTTCATTCTAACAGTGATCACAGCTGACACTCCAGTAAGAGTTGCTAGTACAAGGCATTATGGTGTAGCTCAGATACCTAGTGAAGTAAGATGAATTTGACAGGAACAAACAAACATCAAACAAGCTCTTTTGTCTCTTAACTCCTACATACTGTAAAACTGGGAGAAAGAAATGTTCACATTCACTCAGTGACAGTCTCTCTCCCCCCTCTCTGTCTCTCTCTATTTCTCTCTCCCGATCTCCCTCTCTCTCTCTCTCTCTCTCTCTCTCTTTCCCCCAACTCTATCTCTCTCCCTCCCTCTCTCTCTCCTTTTACCCATCTCTCTCCTCTCGCTTCCTCTCTCTCCCTCCCTCTATCTCACTCTTTCCCCCTATATCTCACTCTCTCTTTCCCCCTTTCTCTCTCTTTATTTCCCCATATCTCTCTCTCTCTCTCTCGCTCCCTCTCTCTACCTCCCCTCCCTCTCTCCCTAGTGTATAAAGAGCAGACTGGCAGCCTCAGTGTTATGGGGAGACAGATGGGGGCCTGTGCCATCAGAGAGAGTAGCTTTGATCACAGTGAAGACGGGGCCATTTCAGCAGGCCGGAGCCTGTCAGATTTGCTGTTTGTGGATTCTGGTGCTTGCTGCCTGCGCCGACTGAGCTGTGTGTGTGTGTGTGTGTGTGTGTGTGTGCGCGCGGGTGTGTGTGTGTGTGTGTGTGTGTGTGTGTGTGTGTGTGTGTGTGTGTGTGTGTGTGTGTGTGTGTGTGTGTGTGTGTGTGTGTGTGTGTGTGTGTGTGTGTGTGTGTGTGACTGACTGAGCTGTGTAGCGGGCTCAGGAAATGATCAAAGCCCAGGTAGAGTCTCTAATGGAGCTGTCAGTCAGGATAATCTTTCTCCTCCTTTCTCTTGCCAAACCTTTCAAGCCCTTCCAGCATATATGCAACTCTCCTCTTCTACTCCCCGGGTGGGTGCTTAGTCTATCAAACTCCTAGTAGTGTCTGTCTGTGATCTCTCGTGAACATTCACTCACTCTTATTCTCCAATCTCTTCTATTCGATCGCTTGTGGTCAAAAAGTGGAGGCACTCTCCTTTGTCCGCTTGTGGAGAAAACCTGCCCGTTGTGCTCTGCTGTTCCTGGTGTGTGTGTGTTTGAACAGTTGTAATGCCAATGAAGAGAACCGCAGGTTGGTCCGGCAGCACACACCAGGTTGGTTCGGCCTTTTCTCGCCATGTTCTCCCTGTTTTCTGGGCCTGACCCTGGGATAGACCTGTCTCGTTAGACCCCTCTAATGCTCTGTTCCACAGCCCCAGCCCTGGTCATTAGGATTGGTTGGGATGGAAAGCTGTTTGTCTGGGAGGAGACTTTGATGAGAGACCACTCTACCAGCCACAGGTACCGCTGAGGGTCCTTAAGTGGCCCAAGTGGGGTGTGTGCTGAGCAGCCATGACAATATCATTGGAGCCGCTGGGAGTGAATTGGTTGCAGTGGTCTGGGGTCACGTATTCAGGTTAGAACTAGAATATTACTAGAACTAGAATGGTAGAATACCGTACAGCTGGGAAGAGATGGTGTTGCTCAAGAGTTGGAAAACGTTGTGGGAGTAAGTTAAAGGTTGTTTGTTTTGCTTCTTTTGTCGGATTGATGAAACATAATCATGCATGCTAACAAAGTTCCAATGGTGAATCACCACAAATAATTAAATGTGTTTATCTAGCTTAAATAACATTTTGAAATAATCAACATCAGTATGAAAGAAGGTATTGTGAAAGATATATTTGTAATTAGCATTCGAAAGGTCAAGCTTTACGTCAGACTCTCACTGCATCAGAACATATTCACGATGGTATTTTTAGAGGGCTACAGAAGGCAACTGTATGGATAGGAGATTCTCCCACACATATTTGTGTAGTTGCATACTGTGCATCATACAGCAACATTGATGATGCATCATCAGTCTAATTCAGGGGAAAGAGAGCCAGTTAGTACCAACCAGATGGCAGAAGAGGCTCACACTCATAACAATTTCTCAGTGCATTTATGAAAGTCCATTAGAACTATATTTAGCTTTAGTGGGCATTTGACGCCTCTCCAACTTCAATGTATTTAGTATATGGATATCTGAAATATCAGCTACGAGTGTGACGCAATTCATGTTTTGAGTTGCTGAAGATATATTGTTGGCTACTTCACAGGAAAATAGTTGTATTTGCTGCCTGTGTTTTATCTTTGCCAACGTTGTTAATTTGTTATGGACGGGGGAGTGGGTGAGTGATTGAGAACTGTAAAGGGACTATTATCATCAGACTTCCTGGCAAACAGCAAGGCTTGAACAGCATGGTGTTCTGGCTAAATGCACTGTTATTTTGGAACAGGAGAAGAAGACACTTTCATGATCATCATTGAATGTGCTCCTGCATTGTCAATGTCTTCTGACTGGAACACACCAACAGAGGAGAAGAGATCACTCTGAAGGGGGTGGAGGGTAGAGTTATGTTGAAACAGTGAATCTTTAATGCTTGTTGTGTGTTTCTGTTGGCTTGTCACTCCAGGTACTGTATCTCCAGGCCTGCTCACATCATGCCCCAAAATAAACCTAGCATGAACTTTGTTATAGCAACTGCAGTGTAAGCAGGCTAGGCTATAGCGTGTTTTATGGCAACCCAACATGGTCTGTGTGTAGTTGCGTAGTGTGACTGTTTGATTGTTAAACTTACAGTAGATTTTCCGGAAGGCTAAAAACCAAGTTAGCTACGGGAGTTAACACGAGATTGTGAGAATTATCTGAGAATTACCTGACCTAGGTTAGATAGCTAGAATCAAGAACTGGCGTCCTTTTTGTCTCAAACAAAACTATTTGTGTGTAAGTATAAAAAGGCATCACATACTGAAATAGTCTTTAGAAGTTGGAAGCTACCATCCTCTGGGACTTGGACGAAGTAAGAAAGGAGAAAAAGCTATTTTTCCTCTGCAGTGGGTCTATGCCCAGCCTGGCCCTGTTTTAGGAAGAGTTTCCACAGTGGAACGACAGCTGCTGACCTCGAAGATAATTAGATGGGAGCTTTTGATTAAGTTGCTCTCTGATTTGAGAGTATAATTGAACGTGTTGCAGATAGTGCATTTGCCGTATCGACAAGCGACTCTGCAAAGGCCAGGATGTTAATTTGTCTCTCGCGTGTTGCTGAGGTTTTCATTCATCACTGTAGCACTGTGTGTGTTTTGCATGTTTGCGTGTGTAGGGAGAAGTCAGCAGTTTCTGTATCGGTTGTTCAGCATTTCTCAACCTGTCGTACTGCAGTGTGAAGACACATTTTAATCACTTCCCTTTACACTCTCTTTATGGAGATTGTGCTGAGTGATGCAGTTGGATGTAGATCTGCTAGACATTATGACGTGATTATTGTTTCAGACTTCTTCCAAAGCACTGTAGAGACAAATAGTAGACAGAGGAAGAAAAAAGGCCCAATTAAACACATGAAACATTTTTAAATGCCTATCTAACATTTTTCCCAGACCTGGCTACCTTTCTATCCCTATTTTAGTCTTTCATCCTGCCTCACCCTTCTCTATTCTCTCCTCTCCATTCCTTTCCTCTCTCCACCTCCTTCCATCCCTTGTTCTTTCTGTACCAGCTTGTCAGGCAGAGAGCCAGGACACTGTCCAGTGTAGCCGCCAGGAATCCAAGACCACCTTGCGGGGACATGGGGACACTAGAGTAATGACTGTGTCAGATACCCTCCACTAGTCGTTGTCGTGTGTGTGTGTGTGTGTGTGTGTGTGTGTGTGTGTGTGTGTGCGTGCATACGCATGTGTTCGTGCAAGTGTTTGTGTCAGATAGTGATAGGTAAATAGAGTGAAAATGAAGGAGAGAGTTTGCTCATGACTTAAAGTTTGTATACAGTGCATTCGGAAAGGATTCAGACCCCTTCACTTTTTCCACGTTTTGTAACATTACAGCCTTTTTCTAAAATTGATTAAATCGTTTTTTTCCTCATCAATCTACACTAATGACAAAGCAAAAACAGGTTTTTAGAAATGTTTGATAATTTATAAAATAAAATATAACATAAATATCACGTTTACATAAGTATTAAGGCCCATTACTCAGCACTTTGTTGCAGAACCTTTGGCAGCGATTACAGCCTTGAGTCTTCTTGGGTATGACGCTACAAGCTCGGCACACCTGTATTTTGGGAGTTTCTCACATTCTTCTCTGCAGATCCTCTCAAGCTCTGTCAGGTTGGATGGGAGTGTTGCTGCACATCTATTTTCAGGTCTCTCCAGAGATGTTTGATCGAGTTCAAGTCCGGACTCCGGCTGGGCCACTCAAGGACATTCAAAGACTTGTCCCAAAGCCACTCCTGCGTGTGCTTAGGGTCGTTGTCTTGTTGGAAGGTGAACCTTTGCTCAGTCTGAGGTCCTGAGCGCTCTGGAGAAGTTTTTCATCAAAGATGTCTCTGTACTTTGCTCCGTTAATCTTTCCCTCAAACCTGACTAGTCTCCCAGTCCCTGCCACTGAAAAACAGCCCCACAGCAGGATGCTGCCACCACCATGCTTCACCGTAAGGATTGTGATAGGTTTCCTCCAGACGTGACTCTTGGCATTCAAGCCAAAGAGTTCAATCTTGGTTTTGTCAGACCAGAGAATCTTGTTTCTCATGGTCTGAGCCCTTTAGGTGCGTTTTGGTGAACTCCAAATGGGCTGTCATGTGCCTTTTACTGAGGAGTGGCTTCCGTCTGGCCATTAAGGCCTGATTGGTGGAATGCTGTAGAGATGGCTGTCCTTCTGGAAGGTTCTCCCATCTCCACTGAGGAACTCTGGAGCTATGTCAGAGTGACCATCGGGTTCTTGGTCACCTCCCTGACCAAGGTCCTTCTCTCTCGATTGCTCAGTTTGGCTGGGTGGCCAGCTCTAGCAAGACTCTTGATGGTTTCAAACTAAGGACAGTTCCTTCGACCTCATGGCTTGGTTTTTTCTCTGACATGCACTGTCAACTGTGGAACCTTATATAGACAGCTGTGTGCCTTTCCAAATCATGTCCAGTCAATTGAATTTACCACAGGCAGATTCCAATTAAGTTGGTGAAACAACTCAAGGATGATCAATGGAAACAGGATGCACTTGAGCTCAGTTTCGAGTCTCATATCAAAGAGTCTGAATACTTTTTGTAAATAAGGTATTTATGTTTTATTTTTATACAAAAATTTGCAAAAATGTTTAAAAAAAAAATGTTTTTGCTTTGTCATTATGGGGTATTGTGTGTAGATTGCTGAGATTTTAATTTATTTAATACAGAATAAGGCTGTAATGTAACAAAATGTGGAAGAAGTCAAGGTGTCTGAATACTTTCCAAAGGCGCTGTATTTGCATATCTTTTCATATGGGAGTGCTGTTTTGAAGCAGGTCTCTGTGTGTGTGCCTGTGTCTGTGTGTGCATGTGACTGTGTGTGCATGTGTGTGTGTGTGTGTGTGGGTGTGTGTGTGGGTGTGTGTGCGATAATTGAAGATAGAGTGGGGCTGGATCCAGGTGGTGGAAGATAAAGGGTTTAGAAGTGATCCCGTCGTGCTACCGCTTCCCCACCAGCAGGGGGGTATTTATGTAACACAGCAGTCTGCAGTGGATGGCTGAGCCTGCCACGATATCTGTCTCACACAAATTCTACTCATTCTACCGTGAACCGGGCGTCGTCAGACATCACACACACATTGCAGACCTGACTACACATAAGCATGCACACACACACACACTCAAACACAACTAGCTAAGCCAACCCAACTAGCTAAGCGCCCAACCGAGTGTAGTCTGAGACGTTACACCCACACACATATATGAACACTCACATACTCACAGAGACAAACAAAGCCTAATCAGATGTCATACAAGGATGAACAGACAGAAGAGAGACCAGGGTAATGCCACTGGTCAGTGGGTGGAATGGTGCAGAGTAATCAATGTCCCCCCTGAAATCGCACTGACCATCCGTATCATTGGGTGACCTTGTGTCACCCTTCTGTAGTCCTCCATCCTTCCATCTCTCCCTCTATCCCTCCATCAGCAGAGTGTGAAACACTGGGTCACTGATGCGAGGAGAGGGATGACTTATATCAAATCAAATGTATTTATATAGCCCTTCTTACATCAGCTGATATCTCAAAGTGCTGTACAGAAACCCAGCCTAAAACCCTAAACAGCAAGCAATGCAGGTGTAGAAGCACGGTTGCTAGAAAAAACTCCCTAGAAAGGCCAAAACCTAGGAAGAAACCTAGAGAGGATCCAGGCTATGAGGGGGGGCCAGTCCTCTTCTGGCTGTGCCGGGTGGAGATTATAACAGAACATGGCCAAGATGTTCAAATGTTCATAAATGACCAGCATGGTCAAATAATAATAATCACAGTAGTTGTTGAGGGTGCAACAAGTCAGCAACTCAAGAGTAAATGTCAGTTGGCTTTTCATAGCCGATCATTGAGAGTATCTCTCCTAGCTCCTGCTGTCTCTAGAGAGTTGAAAACAGCAGGTCTGGGACAGGTAGCACGTCCGGTGAACAGGTCAGGGTTTCATAGCCGCAGGCAGAAGAGTTGAAACTGGAGCAGCAGCACGGCCAAGTGGACTGAGGACAGCAAGGAGTCATCATGCCAGGTAGTCCTGAGGCATGGTCCTAGGGCTCAGGTCCTCCGAGAGAGACAAAGAAAGAAAGAGAGAAAGAGAGAATTAGAGAGAGCGTACTTAAATTCACACAGGACACCAGATAAGACAGGAGAAATACTCCAGATATTACAGACTGACACTAGCCCCCCGACACATAAACTACTGCAGCATAAATACTGGAGGCTGAGACAGGAGGGGTCAGGAGACATTGTGGCCCCATCCGATGATACCCCCGGACAGGGCCAAACAGGCAGGATATAACCCCACCCACTTTGCCAATGCACAGCCCCCATGCCCTCTGAGTTCCTCCACATAGACAGCGATGGTTCCATGTGAAGTAGCATGAACATTGAGCATCCGCCATTTATCATAACGATGGGAAGAACTGGACAAGCGTGTGTCGAAGGCGGGAGAATGTAGATCACACTAGGGGAAGTAAAGGTCGTTGAACTGAAAAATGACACCATTTGAAAATGTATCGCTATCATGTAGCGTGTACGTTTGACTTAATCCCTATTTTTTCCGCCACAGCAAACTGTCCATAGTTTGTTAAATCAAGTGAATGACCCTTAATATGCAGACGTGACGATCATATGTCTCAGTGAACTGCAAACTTTTTTGTTATTCTGTGCCTCAGTTGTGGTTATAGAGCACAGCTTAATGGAACAATACTTATACAGTACAATATGCAAGTTCAACATACTTCCTCTTTCTTTTCCCATACCTTTTCATTCCATCCAGTAATCCCCCACCACCCATTGTCATTTTTACACCTGCCAAAACACTACTGGTAGTAGTTGGAGAAAAATGTCCAAAAATAACTTTCCAATTACTCAATTGCAGTAACTTTAGGGGTCAGAATTAGACAGAGTCAGACCTTGGCCTGTGTTTTCTGTGTGCCTCTATGTTCTACTGCTGTTGCTTTTCCCCAGTTGACAATGATCAGTTCTTTCTGGCGTTCTTGCTCTGTGACATTCTGTCCTTTTGATCAGGGAGAATAGTCTTGCCCACATAACCCATCAGCTGGACTCACGACTCACAGCAATGTACATCCTGCTCACTGCTATTAGAAAAAATAAATAAATATTCTTACCTGTCGTGACTACTGAAGTGGCAAAGACATGTCCATGACCTTCAGGTCATTAGGATAACAGTGCACATTCCCTCAGGGCTATTTAGCAGTTACCTTAGGTGTTTGGTTCATAGTCGATGGACCCGGATTACAGTCCCGGACAGGGCTAAACCCCATCTTCACTGTAACACATTTCATGATAGAACATTGTTGTGTTTTATCTCAAATATCTGCCTTGTTATTAGTGTATTTTTATCATGCTCCATTGAACTGAAATCATGTCTTCTTCTCCAAGCAACACAGGTCAGCTCCTCAGAGCTGCAAGACATGTTTCAAGAGACTTCTTCCAACATTTTCCAGATCAATGCAAATGGTGAGTCTTGTATATATGTTTATGTGTGTACGTGTGTGTGTGTGTGTGTGCGTGTGTGTGTGCGTGCGTGTGTGTCTTTTCTGTTATACTTTTGATATATTACTCTAAAAGCACTTGAACGTCTTTGATGTTTACAATGCTATATGTTCCTCCCCATCTCAGTTGTAACATTAGAGAAGAGTCTTCAATCATTAGGAACGTCCAGAGACACTGCTGAACTGCGACAGAGCCTGTGAGTAATCACCACACGCACACACACACACACGGAAATTAAAGTACTTACATATTCATATCAACACATTAGTGTGCAACTCAAGCGAGTCAATCAACGGCTTCCTCCCTCAATTAACCAACCGTCTGAACACTAACCATTTATTGCTGTGTTATTGACATCACATACTGCTGCAACCATGCATTAGCCACAGTTAAAGTGTAGCCTGATACATAGCCTCTGAGTGTTCATGCTGCTTGTCTGTCTGTCCTTTAATCATGCCGAGGGTCACATTAAGCCCAGTAGCTCCAGAACAGAGCATATTTTGTCTTTGTTTCAACGCCCTTTTTCATAGCTGATATTGATTCTACTTGTTTTAGTTGAGCTGCCAGCAATTACCAAATTCCTGCCTGATGACAAAGTGGCCAATCTGAGATGATTGTGTCTGTTTAAAATGCATTACACCCCAGTGTGCTGCCTTGCATGTCATCAATTCTATCAACAATTTTTTATGATCACCTTGGAAACCTACACTGTGTGTGTGTGTGTGTGTGTGTGTGTGTGTGTGTGTGTGTGTGTGTGTGTGTGTGTGTGTGTGTGTGTGTGTGTGTGTGTGTGTGCGTGCCTGCGTGTGTGCGCGCGTATGTGTTTGTGTGTGTGTGTTTCTTTTGCTTTCTGTTCATCAATATTGATGCAGGAAGTGAACCATTATACACAATGCTCTGGGCTCACTGCTCTGAATTACAAGAAACAAAATGGTTTTCCATGTGATGTGACTCCTCTGTGTCAGCTGTCAACAGCTACAGTATTGTATGTATTCTAGTGTCTTGAAATGATGGTTGAATGGTGCAGTTGAATGGTTGAATGGTACAGTTGAATGGTTGAACGGTACATTTGAATTGTTGAATGTGCAGTTGAATGGTTGAATGGTACAGTTGAATGGTTGAATGGTGCAGTTGAATGGTTGAATGGTGCAGTTGAATGGTTGAATGGTGCAGTTGAATTGTTGAATGGTGCAGTTCAATGGTTGAATGGTGCAATTCAATGATTGAATGGTAGAGTTGAATGATTGAATGGTACAGTTGAATGATTGAATGGTACAGTTGAATGGTTGAATGGTACAGTTGAATGGTTGAATGGTACAGTTGAATGGTTGAATGGTGCAGTTGAATGGTTGAATAGTGCAGTTGAATGGTGCAGTTGAATGGTTGAATGGTGCAGTTGAATTGTTGAATGGTGCAGTTGAATGGTTGAATGGTGCAGTTGAATGGTTGAATGGTGCAGTTGAATGGTTGAATGGTGCAGTTGAATGGTTGAATGGTGCAGTTGAATGGTTGAATGGTGCAGTTGAATGGTGCAGTTGAATGGTTGAATGGTGCAGTTGAATGGTTGAATGGTGCAGTTGAATGGTGCAGTTGAATGGTTGACTGGTGCAGTTGATTTGTTGAATGGTGCAGTTGAATGGTGCAGTTAAATGGTTGAATGGTGCAGTTGAATTGTTGAATGAGGCAGTTGAATTGTTGAATGGTGCAGTTGAATTGTTGAATGGTGCAGTTGAATGGTTGAATGGTGCAGTTGAATGGTTGAATGGTGCAGTTGAACGGTGCAGTTGAATGGTTGAATGGTGCAGTTGATTTGTTGAATGGTGCAGTTGAATGGTTGAATGGTACAGTTGAATGGTTGAATGGTGCAGTTGAATGGTGCAGTTGAATGGTTGAATGGTGCAGTTGATTTGTTGAATGGTGCAGTTGAATGGTGCAGTTGAATGGTTGAGTGGTACAGTTGAATTGTTGAATGGTGCAGTTGAATGGTTGAATGGTACAGTTGAATGGTTGAATGGTGCAGTTGAATGGTGCAGTTGAATGGTTGAATGGTGCAGTTGATTTGTTGAATGGTGCAGTTGAATGGTGCAGTTGAATGGTTGAGTGGTACAGTTGAATGGTTGAATGGTACAGTTGAATGGTTGAATGGTGCAGTTGAATGGTGCAGTTGAATGGTGCAGTTGAATGGTGCAGTTGAATGGTGCAGTTGAATGGTTGAATGGTGCAGTTGAATGGTGCAGTTGAATGGTTGAATGGTGCAGTTGATTTGTTGAATGGTGCAGTTGAATGGTTGAATGGTGCAGTTGAATGGTTGAATGGTACAGTTGAATTGTTGAATGGTGCAGTTGAATGGTGCAGTTGAATGGTTGAATGGTGCAGTTGAATTGTTGAATGGTGCAGTTGAATGGTTGAATGGTACAGTTGAATGGTTGAATGGTGCAGTTGAATGGTGCAGTTGAATGGTGCAGTTGAATGGTTGAATGGTGCAGTTGAATGGTGCAGTTGAATGGTTGAATGGTGCAGTTGATTTGTTGAATGGTGCAGTTGAATGGTTGAATGGTGCAGTTGAATGGTTGAATGGTACAGTTGAATTGTTGAATGGTGCAGTTGAATGGTGCAGTTGAATGGTTGAATGGTGCAGTTGAATTGTTGAATGGTGCAGTTGAATGGTTGAATGGAGCAGTTGACTGGTTGAATGGTGCAATTGAATGGTGCAGTTGAATGGTTGAATGGTGCAGTTGATTTGTTGAATGGTGCAGTTGAATGGTTGAATGGTGCAGTTGAATGGTTGAATGGTGCAGTTGAATGGTTGAATGGTACAGTTGAATTGTTGAATGGTGCAGTTGAATGGTGCAGTTGAATGGTTGAATGGTGCAGTTGAATTGTTGAATGGTGCAGTTGAATGGTTGAATGGTACAGTTGAATGGTTGAATGGTGCAGTTGAATGGTGCAGTTGAATGGTTGAATGGTGCAGTTGAATGGTGCAGTTGAATGGTTGAATGGTGCAGTTTATTTGTTGAATGGTGCAGTTGAATGGTTGAATGGTGCAGTTGAATGGTTGAATAGTACAGTTGAATTGTTGAATGGTGCAGTTGAATGGTGCAGTTGAATGGTTGAATGGTGCAGTTGAATTGTTGAATGGTGCAGTTGAATGGTTGAATGGAGCAGTTGACTGGTTGAATGGTGCAATTGAATGGTGCAGTTGAATGGTTGAATGGTGCAGTTGATTTGTTGAATGGTGCAGTTGAATGGTTGAATGGTACAGTTGAATGGTTGAATGGTACAGTTGAATGGTTGAATGGTGCAGTTGAATGGTTGAATGGTGCAGTTGAGTGGTTAAATGGTACAGTTGAATAGTTGAATGGTACAGTTGAATGGTTGAATGGTGCAGTTGAATGGTTGAATGGTGCAGTTGAATGGTTGAATGGTGCAGTTGAATGGTTGAATGGTACAGTTGAATGGTTGAATGGTACAGTTGAATGGTTGAATGGTGCAGTTGAATGGTGCAGTTGAATGGTGCAGTTGAATGGTTGAATGGTGCAGTTGATTTGTTGAATGGTGCAGTTGAATGGTGCAGTTCAATGGTTGAGTGGTACAGTTGAATGGTTGAATGGTACAGTTGAATGGTTGAATGGTGCAGTTGAATGGTTGAATGGTGCAGTTGAATGGTTATTGGTACAGTTGAATTGTTGAATGGTGCAGTTGAATGGTTGAATGGTACAGTTGAATGGTTGAATGGTACAGTTGAATGGTACAGTTGAATGGTTGAATGGTGCAGTTGAATGGTTGAATGGTGCAGTTGAGTGGTTAAATGGTACAGTTGAATAGTTGAATGGTACAGTTGAATGGTTGAATGGTACAGTTGAATGGTTGAGAGGTGCAGTTCAATGGTTGAATGGTGCAGTTGAATGGTTATTGGTACAGTTGAATTGTTGAATGGTGCAGTTGAATGATTGAATGGTACAGTTGAATGGTTGAATGGTACAGTTGAACGGTTGAATGGTGCAGTTGAATGGTTATTGGTACAGTTGAATTGTTGAATGGTGCAGTAAGATACATTTCATGCTGAGTGGATGCCACATACTCACGGCTACTCACTGCCACTTCCAGCAACTACTGTAACTGTAGCGAGGATGGTTGATTGATGGGGTGTTTTTTTAAAATATTTTCAGGAGAGGAGATTGTCTTCATCTACTATTGTAATGGTGGGCATATTTTACAGTACACACAAACACCTTTGAAAGAGAGAGGAAGCTAAATCAAAACACATTTCCTCCATGCCTCTGGTTAAGAATGTTAACCGACCATCTGCACTCACGGTCTACCTCTCTACTCCCTGCTACAACCACAATCTCACGGTTAATAGAATTGGACCCGTCCTTGTAATCGTGGAAATGCACACAGCAAAAGTCTAAGTGGATTAATCGCTCCCACCCTCTGAGTGCCATTGTCTTTGTTAGTGCATTAGGGATTCTGTGGCGACTTGTCCGTAACCCACCAGAGGACGAGGACACTGTTTAGAGGAGAGGAGAAAGAGGAGAGGGAAAGGAGATGGGGAGGAGAGGGGGAGCAGAGGGGGAGAAAAAGAGGGAGGAGAGGCGAGATGAAGGAGAGGTGAGATGAAGGAGAGGAGAGAGGGAGGAGAAGAGAGGGAAGAGAAGAGAACAGAGGCGGCAACAGATTCTGCTCTGACAGACAGACAGAAGGCCAACTGCCGCAGAGGGCCTCGGAGAGCCTCTCCTCAACCAGCCATAAGGCATACCTTCTGCCACGGGCTCCCCACAGCAGAGAACTCACACAGTACAGTACAGTACAGTACATTACAGTACAGTACATTACAGTACAGACACTGGAGCTATAGACGGAGGATACTGTAGGAAACGTTTTGTCAATTACTGTATGTACCCAGGGCTTTTATCTTGCAGAGACAGATCCACATTTATCATGGAATTAACTTGGAACCTTTTAACCTGTTAGGGCTAGGGGGCAGCATTGACACGGCTGGATAAAAAACATACCCGATTTAATCTGGTTACCACTCCTACTCAGTAACTAGAATATGCATATACTTATTACATATGGATAGAAAACACCCTAAATTTTCTAAAACTGTTTGAATGGTGTCTGTGAGTATAACAGAACTCAAATGGCAGGTCAAAACCTGAGAGATTCCTTTACAGGAAGTGGCCTGTCTGACCATTTCTGGAACTTCTTTGCCATCTCTATCATTTACTAAGGATCTCTGCTCTAACGTGACACTTCCCACGTCGTCCATAGGCTCTCATAGCCCGGGAAAAAAGAGAATGTCGTCATTCCAGCCCCAGGCTGAAACACATTATCGCCTTTCTCAAGTGGCCCATCAAGAGACACTAGCTTATGCGCGTGACCCCGACCGCCCCCGCCTTTGGGATTTTTTCCTCTGTTTGCCGAAAAGGAGATTCCCTGTCGGAATTTTATCGCTTTTCTACGAGAAAAATGACGTAAAAATTGATTTTAAACAGCGGTTGACATGCTTCGACGTACGGCAATTGAATACTTTGAATTTTATTGTCAGGAATTGCGCCAAGCGCGCGACACTTCTTTACTATTTCGGATAGTGTCTGGAACGCACGAACAAAACGCCGCTATTCGGATATAACGATGGATTATTTTGGACCAAACCAACATTTGTTATTGAAGTAGACGTCCTGGGTGTGCATTCTGACGAAGACAACAAAAGGTAATGACATTTTTATAATAGTAAATATGATTATGGTGAGTGCTAAACTTGCCGGGTGTCTAAATAGCGAGCCCGTGATGCCTGGGCTATATACTTAGAATATTGCAAAATGTGCTTTCACCAAAAAGCTATTTTAAAATCGGACATATCGAGTGCATAGAGGAGGTCTGTATCTATAATTCTTAAAATAATTGTTATGCTTTTTGTGAACGTTTATCGTGAGTAATTTAGTAAAATGTTAGCGAATTCCCCGTAAGTTTGCGGGGGGTATGCTAGTTCTGAACGTCACATGCTAATGTAAAAAGCTGGTTTTTGATATAAATATGAACTTGATTGAACAAAACATGCATGTATTGTATAACATAATGTCCTAGGGTTGTCATCTGATGAAGATCATCAAAGGTGAGTGCTGCATTTAGCTGTCTTCTGGGTTTTGGTGACATTATATGCTGGCTTGAAAAATGGGTGTCTGATTATTTCTGGCTTGGTACTCTGCTGACATAATCTAATGTTTTGCTTTCGTTGTAAAGCCTTTTTGAAATCGGACAGTGTGGTTAGATTAACGAGAGTCTTATCTTTAAATGGCTGTAAAATAGTCATATGTTTGAGAAATTGAAGTAATAGGATTTTGAAGATTTTGAAAATCGCGCCACAGGCTGGCAGTGGATGTTACGTAGGTGGGACGAATTCGTCCCGCCGGTCCCATAGAGGTTAACACATAACCCCTATGTTTTTTCATGGTGCTGTAAAATGATATGACATTTTTGATGGGATATTAAATAGTGTTACATCAGACACACTGATGTTCCTATAAACAACCTCCACACATAACTGCACTGTACTACCATACTATACTGCCTTTTTACCATCAAGAAATATTCTGCTAAATTCACATCTATTACAAAATCCACAAAACTAATGTGCTGTGAAATATATTATTGATAAAACAAACATGTCAAATATGCTTATATTTGTTGATGAAAGAAACATTTACTGTGAAGACCATTAGCTAAATTAGCCCTGTGCTAATATTTAGAAACATCATTTATTTTTTCCACTAAAGTAATTAGTTTTCTACCATGCTACATGGGTTTATTTTGTGATCATACTCTATTTCGTTTTTTAAAGACAGCACTATGGAACAATTCATTTAATGAAATCACATGATATAGAGAGAGAGAGCGATCGACAAGGCTTGAAGGAAGGATGAAGAATAAACTATATACAACTGCTGTGGTGCCTGCATGCATGCTTGCGTGAGAGGCCTTGAACAAATACTGTCTAAATTCATCAAATCTCCCTAGACCGTGTTGTGGAGATCTGCAATAAGAACATTGATTTAGTGTCTGGTGCTGTCTGTGCAGGCTGGGCTTAGCCTCCGAGCCTGGTGCTCCCCTGGTCCCCTCTAGCCTAGCTTGGACACAACATACTGCACAGTACAGCAGACCTGGGATCAAGTACTATTTTAATTCATTTCAGATACTTTATCAGGGTTTGACTGAGTTTATGTGGCAATGGAAACAATGAAAAAAATCGCACAACTGCAAAATCTGCCAAGTTGGTTCTCAAGACAGTCTACAGCAGTGTTTCCCAAACTCGGTCTTGGAGACCCCAAGGGGTGCACTTTTGTTTTTTGGCTCTAGCACTACACAGCTGATTCAAATAATGACCTCAGAATCAAGCTTTGATTATTTGAATCAATGGCGTGTTAGGGCAAAAAACTAAACGTGCACCCCCTGGGGTCTCCAGGACCGAGTTTGGGAAATGCTGGGCTAAATCAAACACTAAAGGTAGTTTTCTGAATATTATTTGAACCCAGGTCTGATGTACAGTACATTCTGTCCTGGTGCTCCCTGTAGTGACCCAGGGATGACACGGCTAGAGAGACCTTCTCCATACCTCCCCACCCTAGTCCTCAAATATTGATCTAAATCTGGAGAGAGGAAATGAAGGGGAAAAATAGACAGACAGACAGTCCTCAGTGTATTAGTGAACTCAGAACCAGGGCCATGTCACTGTAATTCTCTGGCCACTGTGGGAAGAACCAAGCCAACCTAGTAGAAAACAGTGAGAAAATAGACTTCCTGTTTTTTTCAGAGAGCGAGAGAAAGAGGGAGAGAGTGAGAGTGAGAGAGATATCTCGAGGTTGAAGGCCAAGCAAAAGTACAGTGACGCTAGCTTCTGAAGGGAGAAATAAGTTGAGCTTCAAGGATGCCCCTTAAAGCCAGAGAAAGTATGTCCTCTGTGTTTTTGGTGTATGACTAATTGTGTTGTGTCTCTGTCACTCTGCATTCAAACCACTCATGAAAACAGCCATTCATAATGTTGTGCAGGAGATGAATACTGCTTTACTTCCCCTATTCATGCAAGACCGGTAGTACCAGAACACATGTAAAAGCTGATGTTAAATGGGTTAATTAGAGTCCGTAGCTGTGGACTGGATGAGCTACTTATAATATCCAGGAAAAATATCTAGTCAATCATTTGACCCTGATGCAGCTGAAAGTTGGAGTTGGTTCACCATGCTGGATCAAAAGTGTGCTCTAAGTGCTTTTAAATCCACTGTCACTAATAAGCTTGTATTTAAATCCACCTGCATACTGTCACTAATAAGCTTGTATTTCAATCCACCTGCATACTGTCACTAATAAGCTTGCATTTAAATCCACCTGCATACTGTCACTAATAAGCTTGTATTTAAATCCACCTGCATACTGTCACTAATAAGCGTGTATTTAAATCCACCTGCATACTGTCACTAATAAGCTTGCATTTAAATCCACCTGCATACTGTCACTAATAAGCTTGTATTTAAATCCACCTGCATACTGTCACTAATAAGCTTGCATTTAAATCCACCTGCATACTGTCACTAATAAGCTTGCATTTAAATCCACCTGCATACTGTCACTAATAAGCTTGTATTTAAATCCACCTGCATACTGTCACTAATAAGCTTGTATTTAAATCCACCTGCATACTGTCACTAATAAGCTTGCATTTAAATCCACCTGCATACTGTCACTAATAAGCTTGTATTTAAATCCACCTGCATACTGTCACTAATAAGCTTGCATTTAAATCCACCTGCATACTGTCACTAATAAGCTTGTATTTAAATCCACCTGCATACTGTCACTAATAAGCTTGTATTTAAATCCACCTGCATACTGTCACTAATAAACTTGACTGTGACCTTCTGTTGTATCTTAGGAAGGTAAGGAAACATGCAAACGCACACACACACACACACACACACACCACACACACACACACACACACACACACACACACACACACACACACACACACACACACACACACACACACACACACACACACCAAAGGGATTAATAAAATGGCTAAACCTCTGGCTGATGTGTCATCGTTTAACGGTTCAGTCAAAGACTTCTCAGACATCCAGAGGATTACGCTAAACTCTCGGCTAGTTCATGCACCATAACGTCACAACAGGAACAACATGTCTGATCTATGTGGAGAAGGACTGTGCCTTTGGATCGGCAGGCATGATATGAGTTAACCTAATACACAGGCGGTGAATATTCTAATTATTTTGTCCTCAAGTCTGCACTGTATTCACTGTATGACATGGATTTGGATAACCTGTACTTCAATGGTTTTAACTTAAAACCATGCAACAAATAACATGTCAAATGTATGCATACAACACAGCACTTATCATCAACATTATCATTGTCGTCCAATGCTTCATGTACTAAACATAAGAATCCATTATAACCTGTTTTAATGAATTCCCGTGGATCATCTATGATCTATATCAGTTTCATCTATCAGTTTGCACCTGTTCTAGAGAGTTAGTTGCTATGGATCATCTGTGTAGGTTTATGCCACTGTACCAAGCAGTATGTTGTGCCAAACTCTCTCGGTTCACATCGCCCACTGTAGAGGACCCCCCACACTCTTCTGACGTACCACATTACAAAGCTATCGAGATCTGTTAGTCACTTGCGCCCCCACAAAGATCTCAAGAGTAGGGACTCAGCAGCAGGAAAGTATGTAAAAATATCATGTGAATTGCAATCAGTCACCTCCGATGGCTTTCTCCTTACTTATTCCAGAGAGAGAGAGATGGAGCGATGGAGAGACAGAGAGACAGAGAGAGAAAGAGAGAGAGAGAGAGCGCGAGCCAGCAGGGTTCTGTTGAGACAGACTGCTTATTTCTAAGGTCATAAGAGCTCACAGACACAGTTTAATTTCAACCAGTTCAGTTTCATCCACCATGTTGCCTCAACACAATATCACTAGCTTCAGCACTCACCTAAACGTAAAAACAACTAACAAAACCTCATCCAGAGACATTACTACTTCACTGAGATTAGGGTTGGTTTGGTGATGCTGATTGCTGTTGGAGACAGAGTGGTCGTTCCACCAATTCAGTGCCTTTTAAGAAGTGTAACTTGGTCCAAAAAAAAATGTTTGATTTCACCTAATTTGAACATTCTGTCATAAAGAGCACATTTCCAACTTCATAAAAACAAGAGGTAAAATGTAAAAAATTACTATAGTAAGTGCCAATTCAGTGCCAAATAATGTAACAGGGTTGACAGTAACAGGGTTGACCGTAACAGGGTTGACGATTTAATCTTAAATCAGCCATGAATCCCCTTATGATAGGGAGAACGGAAGCTGGTTGTGTGCAAGAGGGAGTGGCAATTTAATGCAAGTTTCACAAAAAAAAGGTAATCGCTAAAACATTTCTATCCTGCCTATCTATAGATAACAGGGATGATGTGTTATGCTCAGTTTTTCACCATAAAACACCAGAAAATGGCCAAAAAGAGTAGAACAAGCTCACTTGCTTTTAGACTATGATTTGTTTATTGTTTCTATAAAAGAAAAACATTTAAAAGGAATAGTTTCACCATATTAAAATGAGAGTTCAGTTCATGTAACAGGGTTGACCTTAAAATGAGGGACACTAATCACATAAATAAATAATAATCTTCAGAAATGACAGAAACTAGGGCTTTACAATGATGGTGAAAATGTAGAGATTATTTGGGGGATTAAGTGGCTTGCAATCTTCCTAGAAGAAATGTATTGCATTTTTCATGTGGTCTATATTAAAGGACATTTTATGTAATATAACAGGCATTTAAAATGCAATATTGGTGCACAATTTCGACTGATAATATCAAAGGGACGGAAAAGGCACTACTCTCATGGAACAACCCAGAGATGCTTCAGTAAATGAGTGTGTGGGAGGAGACGTTGAAAATAAATGTGAAAAGGTACAGGCAGTCAGTATTGATATTAGTGCAAGAAAATGTTTTTGAGCATGCAAATGTGACTATTGTCTATCAGAGATTTGAATATGATTTCCATAATCACAAGAGTGTCTGAAATCAGTCAAGTTACTGAAGGCATGTATCTTTTTGTGTTGTCTTCACAATGTACTGTTTGGCCAATTGAGCCATAAGTTGAATTGTCTAAAATGATACTTATCGATTGAATCGCCATCCACACGTTTGCCACTATTTGATAATAAATATGTTTGTAGACAATAATTGGGGTTCATTCGTTCAACATAAAAATCCATATTGTCCTTGGCTGAAAGCTATATCCATAATGAGTGTACCTCCATACTCCCACCACTGGGCAGCATTGTAGTTTGTAAGTGGCTGTGTTTTTTGATGGTGAAAGCCTGGGTGGCTCCTATTTGTTCATCCCTGGCAGAGAAAGAACACCCAGCGCCCCTCACAGTGCCACTGGATAGGGTCTAGCCCTACCTCTGCTCTGTCAGACTGTCGTTAATATTGATTGACTTAATTGGTTGAACTTAATCTCTCCCATGGAACTCTGAGATGTCACCCTTGCCAGCCCAGAATGCACACTGTCCGTTCTAGAATCCAGCGCCAGGGGATAAAAGCTGCCATGTCCTGCCACGTCCTCCAGAGTTCACGACCCCGAGAATAACCTCACTCATACCACCTTAGAGGCTAAAGACTATGTGCGTCTCTTTCTCTCTCTTTCACTCTCTCCTTCTTTATCTCGCTCTCTTTCTCCTTTACTCTCTTTCTTTCTTTCTCTATGTATTTATGTAATTTTCTCTGGCTCTCTTTCTCTTCATTTCCAGACATTCTACACAGCAGCAAACCAACAAAGTCATCACCAGCACCAGTCAGCTCATCAAACAACTCTCTGACATCATCACTGGCTCTACACGGGTTAATTAAAAAGCTTTTTTTTCATCTATTTTTCCAGACTTTGTATCTAATTAAATACACAGAAGCAGAGACATAAATTAATATAATTGTCATTAATCTTCGTTCTTATTTTCTTGTTTTCACAGCAAGATCGTCTTCATCTGACTAGACTTAAGACAGAACTCTCAGAGTCGGTTCAACGCTATGGAGATCTGCAAAAGGTTCCCTTGCATTGCCTCATGTCGTCTCTTCTGTTTAGTGGGGTGTTGTTCTATAGAGAATGGTGACCTTGTGACATAAAAAATAAAGAGCTGATTTGCAACACGGCTGCAATATACAGTATGTTTTACAATATCAACTAAATTCTTCTCTCATGCTATTGTGCTCTCTCTTTTCTTGTGTCTCTTCAGAAAATTGCAGACCGTTCGAGGGCCTTGCTACCCCCGGCACAGACAGAAATGAAGCAGGTGAGTTTGATGCACGGTGTATCAGTCTGTACTGGCCTTTGTTCCATTGTGAAGGTGACAACGCTCATTAGCGACAAAGATAATAAGCTTGGCTCTCCTTGTTTGATTGCCTTCTTATGAGAGGTTCTTTGAAGCTTTGTCTAGTGTCTCCTCTCTTCTCTTCACTCTTCTCTCAGTTCACTTCCCCTCTCTTCTCTTCCCTTTTCTTTCTGTTTTCTATCCCTCTCTTCTCTCCACTCCCAAAAATGTTATTAGCCATACAGCCAAGTCCCTTCGATACTGCCACTGTCTTTCAACACATTATCTGTATTTCTATGTCAGTTGAAAAGTTCAAAAGGGAGAGACACATTACGGGTTTGAGCTGGGTTATATGTACATTCTGCAGGACATAGTTGTCCCGGCTACATCAACACAGATCTTCCCATCCCTTCAGGGGAGGAAGTGGTATGATAAAAGATCTGTGATAGGATGATCCTGCTTTTTTTCACTGAGGAAGAGACGCAGGTGAAAGTTAGGTAGAGAGAGAAAGATCGAGAGAGAGCGAGAGAGCGAGACAGAGAGGAGACAACAGATAGGTTGGTATTGAATATGAGCCACAGACAGTATAGCCTAGAAGAACTAGAAAAAAATAACTGTAGGTAAAAAAACGGACGAGATGGACTCTGATACCGTGTGACGATTCTATCCATCCACCTTTTTTACGCTTTCATTGGAAAAATTATAATCCAATCAATATTCAATCAGACACCACAGAAATAGACGGACTCACTCACATACAGTGGAAAATCATGACAACTAGTATGTCTACATTATGATTTATACATAGTCATGGGCTATACCATATAAAAACTGGCTTGAGGTCAGATAACAGGTATCATTTTGATACACCAGAAAGCATTGTGTCTGGAGACCTCTCTCTCTCTTCTGTGTAACCCGTCATTCTTTCCCCAAATCTACGGAGAATTTTGTCTCCTGTGGAGACATCTAGTACAAATTATTACATGAGATATATAGCCTTCTTAGAACACCTTTGGGGACAGGAGAGGAGACAACTAAAACAACAATACACCAAAGTAATTTGTTCTAAGTCAGAGATGAATGAACAGTGAATCATTTTGAAGGTGTCACATTTCTATGAATTCTAAGAGGGCCCGAGCTGATTTTTTTTACCTCTTCACAATACAATTAAATCATGATTGAATTTATTCATATATCACACCGGCAATAACAACACTGAAAACTGCACTGATCCTTATCAAAAGCACTCAATAAAGCTAATGAGAAACTCAGACATCCTTTATGATGCACTGTGTAGTGCTACTGTGTTGTATGTGACACTGTGTCACTGTACATTGTAAATTACTGGCATCCAGTTACCTGTAAGTTACTGTAAAAAAAACAGTATATAACCGTAAATTCAGAATAAATGTTTAACAGTATGTAACCCTCTCACCAGGCTCGAATATGACTCTCACAATATTAACTTATGCAGAGTATCTCAGCAGCATGGGATGTTAGGTGAGAAGGACATCTCCAATAAGAATTCCTATTGTAAACTATCTAGGGTTATGACAATAGGGTATTAACTTCAGATGAAATGATTATAGGTTTCTGTTATTGAATCAGGAAAAAACATCCCATGCATTAAATGAAATTAAAACAATCAATGACTCCACCAAGGCAATATACATAACGTTCCATATGTGTATTAAAACATTTTTAAACACAAATACATTTTCAGACACAACATCAAAAAAAAAAGAAAAAAAGAATCCCCAATGAGTCGTGCACAACCCGTGTCCAAATTATTTGAAGTTTGCTTAAAAATAAACCGTTGGCGCGCGTTGGAGCTCAAAAAAAATGACGACACCCAAAAATATCCAGAAGCACCTCACGTTGTGGTTACTCACTGCTTGGTAGATATTCCCTCAGCGAAGTATGGCAGTTCCATGCAGGTTTCCTCACAAAGTCCAAGGCAAGCACAGCTACCCATGCAGACAGTACTCCTTAGCCGTAACCGATATCCCATGGGAACACGAACTCGTTAAGCTTCCCAAGCAATTATCTCCCGGTGTCACACGATGCTAGGCTAACCTCAATGCTGGCAAATACCTCCACGACGAGACGGTAGCTTCATTCTTTACTAAGTTTTAACAAAATTATAACTCTTTTATAAAATAAAATATGTATTTCCCTTCATGTCTTAGTAGGTATGGGTTTTGTTCTAGTTCTGTCGTCTTCTTTTATAATTTCTTTACCAACCGTCCTAAGGTAAAACGTCCATCCTTTCATCAACGTCTTTTTCCCTCTCTTTTTTTTCCCAGGCCTCCCGTTAACCAGGTCAACTCCCATTGGCCACAACTTAACAAGCGACCTTATTGGTCAAAACTTAAACTTCAAAGTAAAACAAACTATTCACTTGTACATTAAATAAATATTTCTTCAAAAAGCATAATGCATTAACAACATTACAGTTTAGGAGCAATTCAATCATCTTTTAAATATATAACCAATTAATTATAACAAATAAACTCAATACCTGGTTCAAACAAGGGTATTACAAGTACATTACTGTAAAGTACATACAGAACCTTTTTTTTACAGTAACTTACAGGTAACTCTCTGCCAGTAAGTTACTGTAAAAACAACCAGATATTTTTTACAGTAATGTCTCCATTTAGCTGTCCATGCTGGTAGCTAGGCTGTCATTGCCTGATCTTCATTTAACCTTTTAAACTTCCTCATGGTTTCACTGTAATGTCCTGGAATAATATCAGTACGATCATGTCAAGTTTGAGCGCTGCCTGAAAATCAATGCAAATAGCCTTAACTTATGTTGATGTTATTGAAACATTTTTCACATTATCCCTAACTTTCCCTGAAAGAGTTCTCGTTTGAAATCATACTGAACTCAAATGACCCGCTGGAGAATACACAAACTCAGGTATCAAGGTTCTCCTTACACACCCCTGAACCCTACAGCATCAGGACACCAGAGGCTTATGTATTAAGGCTTATTTTCTGCTGAATCAATTTCATCAAGGTCTTTTCATTATGCTGGCTCAAGAGGAAAACGTCTCAGACTCCAGATATAAGGACAGGTTACGTAACAGTGATTATCTTCAGTAAGAAAGAAACTTCAATGAACCGCGAAAGTTATTCCTTTTTTCATAAATGTGAATAAGGAAGATTTCTTCACAAGTCACTACATTTCTGCAGTTTTAGGGAAAAGCAGTTGGTCTGAAATTTAGGGACCTATACCTCGGATGTCAGTAACAATACTGTAACAGATGGTACATATTCACTGTCAACAAAAAGCAAGAACAGCACAGAAGGCAGAGCAGATAGGCTGTGTGGTGCACATTGAGTGGGCAGACCAAAGACACTGGCCCTCCTCTAGCCCCTCTAGCCCCTCCCACCTCCATACTGAAGAAGCTACCCACAGTAAGAGAGGAACAAGAGGATGATTGGATGAGTCACACTGTGGGCAGGAAAAACAAAAGCCACCTCAGGGTTTTATCAATGTCATACATATGCAATTAGGGGTCAAAATTAGCAGATCAATGTGGGCCTCTTTCAGTGACCGACTCCCACGTTTCCATTGAGCATGCTGAAAGGAGAGCGAGCTCAGTAAACTGTCTGCACAGAAAAGAAAAGGGTCCTCGTCCTTTTTGATTGAACTTGGGTAAACAGTGTGAAGAGGGGGTGGCAGCTGTCTAGAGTGATATATTTAAAGTGTAAAACATTCTAGTTGTGTTGAGGTGAAATTGTATTCCGGGGGTACAGGATGTTTTCCCCCCACTGTCTAGCCTCTCCGATTGACTCAGGTACTGTGACTCAGATCATGGCAAGCACAGACGACCAGCCAGGGGTTAGCCCTGTGCTGTGAATCACACTGTCTGGCCTAGACCTTTAGTGGAGTCAGGGAGAAAGAGGTGCAAGACAGAAGCAATGTATGTTGGTGTTCTCAAAACAAATCTAATAATATAATGTTCTCTTGTTTACCAATGTTTGTTTGTCTGTTCGTGTGTGTGTGTGTGTGTGTGTGTGTGTGTGTGTGTGTGTGTGTGTGTGTGTGTGTGTGTGTGCGTGTGCGTGTGCGTGTGCGTGTGTGTGTGCACAGAGTCCCCAGACTCCATTTGCAGAGCTGTGTGAGGAGGGGGGTCCCCTGTTTGGCGGTGCAGCAGAGAGCTCCGAGGGGGATGGACAGGAGCAAGCGTTCCTCTCAGAGATCAGTGAGGAAGACGTGGAGGCCCTTCGCCAGAGAGAAGAGGCCCTGCTACAGATTGAGGTAAGGAGCTCAGACATCCACGTGCTCTTCCTTAGTTTACAACACCCTGCCTTAACGTCTCAGTGTTCCTGAGGAGAAACAGGCAAAAACCTTCTACTTTCCAATGGCACCGTGGCTTTCAAATGAATGGTTTGTTATCTGGAGTATGCAGTGTTCAAGGTGAGAGTTGATGTAATCTATTTGCCAGTAGTAAGGGCAGTAAGTGCATCTATCCAGCGTCAGCTTTGAGCTGTGTCTTTAGTCGAGTTGCTTTGAAAATTACAACACTTTCCAGCCAAAGTGCCCAGAGTATCCGTAGATTGCATGGAGAGAGAGAGAGAAACACTCTGAAATAACTAATAACTAATAATAACTAAAACACAAACAAACATTCTGATAAAGCTTGTCGTTTACAAAGTGGCCAGAGAGTGCATTGCCCCGACGCTATTGTCTTCAGAGAGGTCAATAAAAACACGCTACTTTAGTAAATAGACACTCAGCCAATCCCAGACTCCACCTCCCATCTGGGCAACCTATTAGTAATAAGCCATTTTCACCATCTCTTCTGCATATTAAACGCTACCCAATTACCTAGGCGCCTTTATGGGCTTGTTTGTTCTCTTACCTAAGTGTGGATGGAATCACAATGTTCACCAGACTTCCTTTCACGGCTCGTTTTGAAATACAAAGCATCACATCAGGTAACTCCAGGGCGACGTCCCAAATGGCACCCTATTCCATATTTTGTGCACAACAAACCCATAGGACTCTGGTCAAAAGTAGCACATAGGGTAGCATTTAGGATGCAGCCCAGGTCTGATTCCACCCAAACAGCTGTTTCCCTCTCTTCCGCCGGTGTCTGAGACAGATGTGAAACCAGATAGATGTGAACTCTAAACGACAGGATCACTCCGCTGTGGGCGACTTAAATGGGTCTGATTTCAAAGAGGTTTCAGATATTTGTTATCGGCATCGGCATCTCCTGACGTTAGGTTTATCCTATAGGTCCCTCTGTGTATTTGGTGTACTCTTTGGAGAAAACTTGAGAGAAGAAAAAGAAACACTGTAATTGCTTTAATCAACTTGATTAAGTGTTGCGATAACATATGGACAACATTCAAGAAAGGAGACCAGAATTTCACACTGCATGCTTTAGAAATGACACCATGATACAACCCATTCCAGCTTTGAAGGGAGTTTACAATCCACTGCAATGTGTGAAAAGACTAATAACAATATTTTTGGGGGAGTTGTATGTATCTGTAGTCAGAGTCAAACCTTTCAGAAGTTTTAACATCGATGTTCAGAATTACCTCATCTAGCCACATCGCATGAGCCTTTTCCGAACAAGACTGGAAAAGTAGCAGCATCAATCTGTCCTCATTGAGTGGTACAAAAGCACCAAACTACTGAATGAGCCTCAGACACCACTTACAGCTTAATTTGTGTGGAGCGGTCTGAGATGGAGGTAGTCATGATAATTGCTTGTTCAGAAAGGCACTGAGATGGAGAGATTCATTTGATTGGTAGCTCAGACAGGGTTGTCTGGCCTCTGCTTTAGTCATACCCACACAGATAAATGACAGAGTGGCTTCCCTGGCAGGTACTGAGGGGCCTGATGGTGTACCTTGGTGAGCCTAATAATATCTGACAATGTGCTTTTCCCTGTCCATAACCCCCACCCCCATCTCTCCAAAGCCCCCCCTCTCTCTCGCTCTCTCTCTCTCCTCTTTCACTCTCTCTCCTCTCTCTCCATCCATCTCCCTGAGGACCTTAAGATCAGTTTCTGTCTGCTGTTATCCAAGGAAAACGCTATCAGCACTTCCCCTCTGAGAAAAAAACGTGTTGATCTGTTGCCTGGGGTGTTTGCCATCGTGTGTGTGTGCGTGTGCGCGTGCGTGTGCGCGTGCGTGTGTGTGTGTGCACTCAGGCAAGGTGTTCTCCCTGTGAATGGAAGATAAAGAGTGCAGCAGTTTTCAAACAGGGACCGATGGGGAACATGGGAGGTTAGAGTGGTTCTCTCCTACTGACGGTCCGCTACCTACACTAAGGATACTCTGCTGTTCATATTACACACCAACACTGGGATCAGTAAGGAGTTTGACACCATAGAAAAATAATAACCATATTGGATGTACCCATGTGTAGCACATGGGGATGTGTGAAACTTACCCCTCAGCCTGAAGTGGCCACACTTGCGCCAGCGTATAGCTAGCTTTTTGCGTGGCGCCGACTGGTAAGACTCTTTAGGAGGGCTGTCACGTGTGCAAGCAAGGCAGAGGTCCTGGGTTCAAGCCTCGGTGTGAGCCGAATCAGGAAGAAGTGGTGCCCACTAAGCAAGCAGTGTGACGTCCTTTACAGGTGCAGTCAGATTACTGTGGTCTGAGAGGCTTTAAAACTGTTCTAGTCATTCTATGTTTAACATTCTTCTGGGATGGGTAATTCAATTCAGGCCTATCGTCCTTGACAACCATGATATTATTATAAATGCTCAGAGAGAGAGAGACAGAAGATAGACTATAAGGTAGTATCAGGCTTAGGTGGCGGAGGTTTATTCTGCCTCTGTACCCTCTACACTGTCAGCTCCCAGCTGCCCCTCACATACACCGTGATCGTCGGCACCGAAGATCATTTCATCAAAAAAGAATTCATAAAAAATCTCAGGGCAAAGCAGAGGACAGCTTTCAAGGGGAATCTGAATACAACACCTGGCCCTGTGAAGAGGTAAAAAAAAGGCAAAGCGTGTCTCTCCTACCAATGCATCCACAGGACAGTGAATCTGATGCTCTGCCCTTGGAGATAGGTAGCACCCCCTACATGCAGCGCACAGAAATAGCATGCGCTAGATGCAGCTCTCAGGTGTGGGCATAAAAAGAAAAACAGATTGATTTAAATCTTGCACATGATTTTGCAGTATGTGTAGGAACAAACTGCAACATCAATGGTCTGCATAGCACAGGAATGTATGCGACTTCCATGGATGTTGCAGGATCCCCAGATGATTATATGCAATCAGTTACATGTAATCTGATTACAAAGAACTAACTGTAATCAGTCACGTTACCATCGAAAATATTGTAATCAGATTACAGATACTTTTGAAACACTAGATGTTTACATCTTGGCTTACTTTTAAATTCAGAAAGGATGTTTGTGAAAAAATATGTTATAACACCTTTCTGTTTTCTCAATGACATTCAAATCAGCATTGAAAAAAGGCGCAAGTTAAAGTTTGTTCCACATGAGCGAGTCTGACCACAAGTCAGACACCACTATGATGACACACCAAATGTGTCTGATGGATATTTTTGTCTTCTTCTAATGTAACAGAAAATAATAAGATTACGTTACTGAGTTTGGGTAATCCATAAATTCCATTACTGATTACAATTTTGGACAGGTAATCTCACCATAAAAGGCTATGCATATGAAATACACACCTCCCTAAAATTGACCGTATTGTGGAGGAAGAAATCACAACGACATACAGTATCCTCCTCATCATGGAGACACACAAACAAAATAAATCACAATATGAATGTAATAAATACACAATATAAATCACAACACAACCTCAACGCAAACCTTCAGCAACCAGGACTCGCGCAACAGGAAACCTTAAAATGTAAATAAACCCCCTTAAATATTGTCGTTCTGGCCATGCCTCTGGCTGCCCTTCGGTTCATGTGATGTGCATCTCTTTAGTGTGTGTTCTGGGGTTTTAGGTCTTTGGACAGTTGGAGGAAAGGCAACATTTGATTTTACATTCTAAACCGTTTATTCAGCTAGGGCAAAAAAGAGACATCAGCCCTTTGAAAGACAGTGCATGTGGGAAAATGTCATCGTTTTCCATCTTCTTTTCACCAGTAAGTGTGCACGTAAATCTGCTTAACAGTTTTTCTGCTGTGGCAGTGACACTGTGTCCTGTTGCCCGATGCCTTTGGGCTGGGGTGGTTAGATATGGAGAGAATTTTCTATCAGTGCTTAACACATTTATCAGAAAGAGAGGGAGGGAGGGAGAAAAAATGGAGGATGGGGAGAGATAAAAAGAGAGAGAATGGTAGAGAGAGAAAGAGAAAAGGAGGGAGAGAAGGGGAGGGTGGAGGAAAGAGAGAGAGAGGTCTGTTGGTTCACACTTTCATCCTCCAGGTATCTAGATGGTTGTAGAATGGATTTACATGATCTTCAGTGTTGTAATGCCTTGTCATAAGGGGTTGGTGATTTCAAGGTACTTTCATGTAATGGTGATGACAGCTACAGTAAACTGCCTTTGTATCTAGTCTACGGAAGATTCCTTTTCAACTATTGATAATGACAGGGAGAAAGGCCACGATCCATCATATAAGGGCACAAGGCGAGACCCACATGCAGACACAAGAGGCAGATGATTGAGCTCTGATATTTAGGCAGAAGGCAGGTCTGGGACAGGCGAGAGTTCATAAACCAGGTCAGAGTCCAACCAGTACCAGGCGATAGGCAGGCTCGAGGTCAGGACAGGCAGGGGTTCAGTGATCAGGTCCGAATCCAAACAGTACAAGGGGATAGGCAGACTTGAGGTTAGAACAGGCAGAGTGGTCAGACAGGCAGGTTCGGCGTCAGGACAGGCAAGGGTCAAAACCAGGAGGGCTAGGAAAAAACAGAGACTCTGGAAAAAAGGAGCTAGGAAAAATACTGGTTGACTAGGCAAAACAAACTGGCACAGAGAGACAGGAAACACAGGGATATATACACCGGGGATAATAAGCGACACCTGGAGGGGGTGGAGACAATCACAAGGACAGGTGAAACAGATCAGGGTGTGACACATCAATCATGTTTTATGCGTTTTATTCAAATTGACTGCCTGTATGAAAGTCATAGCAGAAAATGGACTGGCGCTGAGCTTTCAAAGAAGAGAAGTAGCCGTCCTTTCAAAATGAGAAAATTAGTGACCGTGCAGCGGGAAGAAGGGAGGAGAAAATGACGAGTGTTGACAGCAGATGATGAGTAATGCGACTGTGCAGGGTGAATACAACATCATCTCAAGGTGCCAGGATGAGAACAGACATGGCAGGGCAGTAATGACTTGGTCCATCTTTTCAACCAGTGTCTGTCTGCACCTGAATCAACATACATAGCACTACCCCATCTATGTTCAGACAAAAAGTATCGATTTTATAGAAAATCCTCAGAGAGCTATTTCAACAGATTATCTCTTTCTCTTCCGTCATTCTCTGCTCTCTCTCTCTCTCTCTCTCTCTCTCTCTCTCTCTCTGTCTCTCTGTGTCTCATTCTCTCTCTCCTCCCCTCTGTTCCAGTCTGGTTGACAGGTATGCTCTCGTTCCTCGGCTGGTACACAAAGGACAGGTGGGTGGCTCACCTGTTGGAGGGTGACGGAGCGAGCCCTGAATCTCCCAGACTCCTCCTCAGGGGGCGGTGCCAATGCCAGCCACCCATCAGAGCTTTGAGCCGTGTGGCTGCGTTCGTTGGTCGTGGCTGAGCTGCATACCCAATGAGGTCCTATTTCTGGTGCTGCTATCATTTACCTGGAGGAGGAGGGTATTATTTGCTTCACTAACCCACAGTTGAGTTCCTTCCACTCCGCAGACACCAGAGGTGATCTCTACACCCGGTCAACTCTAACTCTCACAGGAACTTCAATTCCAGCATATTCATGTCCTTCTAGAGTGTTGCTGGTCCTGTTTGAAAACGGAGTCATTGTTTGGGACTCCATGCATTTGTTGTCTTCTCAATGGCTTCATATGTCCCTCATCTCAGCACGACAAGGACTGCCCTCTCAAACCAGCTCAAAAAAGACTCCAAAAAGTGTCCTATGAAAAGTTTAAAAACATAATGGGCAAACTGTTTCCTTTCCGTTGTGATCTTGATCCTCACGTTTTAACATTTGGTAACATATTATATATGAGCCATGACTGGGAAGGATCCCACAGGGTACATCAGCTTTCTACAGAGGAGAATACAGTCCTATTCTTCCACTTCCTCCTTATTTAGTGTGCACTAAAGCACTATCAGTGTACTGTCAGCCAATCGACTGGTCTTGTCTTCACCTCTAAGCCTTTGGAATCAACTCAACCTGCAATCTCTCATGGCAATGCTCATATCAGCCAATTGTCAGATCTAATTTCTGGCGGTGTCATCCTGACCCAGACTCTTGTTAGACTTCAGGAACATGAGAAATGGAACAGCGGTGGCAACCTTGTGGACTTGTCAATCAGCCGCTTGTTTTTGTCTCCTTTATCTCAGCGTACAGTTTAATTGTGTGTCTGGTGTTGTTACGGTGGCCTCTGTGTCAGATGGAACTGATGTCTGCATCTCTGTCTGACATTTATTTCACATGAAACAAATACAGGCCCCTCTGCCTCTTACAAGAGCTCTGTTTGTTGACTGTCTATTGCATCACAGAAACACCATAACAGATGTGGTATTGACATGAAGAGCCAAACAACTGACTCGCATGACTTCGACATACTCTCATTGGTGGAGAAATGACCCAGTTGTCATACTTGACTAAAAGTGAATATACCTTAACCTCTATGGGCTAGGTGGGACGCTAGCGTGCCACCCGTGGTGCACTCCATCAACAGCAGGTGCATTTCAAGAGCGGCAAATTTGAATCCAAATAAATGTCAAAATTCAAATTTTTCAAAAATACAACTATTTTACACCATTTGAAAGATAAACATCTCCTTAATCTAACCACGTTTTACGATTTCAAAAAGGTTTTACGGCGAAAGCATAAATTTAGAGTATGTTAGGACAGTACATTTACAAGAGTTGTGTGTAATGTTTTGTCAAGTCAAAGACAGGGTCACCAAAACCATAAAACCAGCTAAAATGATGCACTAACCTTTTACAATCTCCATCAGATGACACTCCTAGGACATTATGTTAGACAATGCATGCATTTTTAGTTCTATCAAGTTCATATTTATATCCAAAAACAGCGTTTTACTATGGCATTGATGTTGAGGAAATCGTTTCCCTCCAATAACCGGCAGTCAAGTCAGCGTCACAAATTAAATAATTAAAATTAGAAAACATTGGTAAAATATTATATTGTCATTTAAAGAATTATAGATTTACATCTCTTGAACGCAATCAACTTGCCAGATTTAAAAATAACCTTCCTGGGAAATCACACTTTGCAATAATCTGAGCACTGCGCCCAGAAAAATACGCGTTGCGATACAGACTAGACGTCATGTTGGGGAGATCTAAAATCGAAAATACTATGTAAATAATCCATTACCTTTGATTCTCTTCATCAGATGTCACTTCCAGGTATCACAGGTCCATAACGAATGTAGTTTTGTTCAAAAAAGCTCATCATTTATGTCCAAAAATCTCCGTCTTGTTAGCACATGATCTAAGCCAGCCGGACTTCTCGTCATGAACGAGGGGAAAAAATATATTTACGTTCGTTCAAACATGTCAAACGTTGTATAGCATAAATCATTAGGGCCTTTTTTAACCAGAACATGAATAATATTCAAGGTGGACGAATGCATACTCTTTTATAACGTATTGGAACGAGGGTACCCAACATGAACTCGCGCGCCGGGTGTCTAATGGGACATCATCGTTCCATGGCTCTTGTTCGGTCAGATCTCCCTCCAGAAGACTCAAAACACTTTGTAAAGGCTGGTGACATCTAGTGGAAGCAATAGGAAGTGCCAAAATATTCCTCAGCCCCTGTGTTTTTCAATGGGATAGGTTTAAAGTCAATACAACACATCAGGTATCCACTTCCTGTCAGAAAATGTCTCAGGGTTTTGCCTGCCAAATGAGTTCTGTTATACTCACAGACACCATTCAAACAGTTTTAGAAACTTTAGAGTGTTTTCTATCCATATATAATAAGTATATGCATATTCTAGTTACTGGGTAGGATTAGTAACCAGATTAAATCGGGTACATTTTTTTATCCAGACGTGCAAATGCTGCCCCCTAGCCCTAACAGGTTAAGAGAAAATATTACTCAAGTAAAACTCACTCAGTAAAATACTTCAGTAAGCGTATAAAAGTATTTGGTTTTAAATATATATTGAGGACCTGATCCCGGTATTGGGATTTATTGTCAAGAGACCATGGCGGGAAATTCAAAACTGCAAGAATCTAATAATTTCAATTTCTCAAACAATCAACCATTTTTCACCATTTGAAAGATAAACATCTCCTAAATCCAACCACATTGTCCGATTTCAAAGAGGCTTTACGGCGAAAGCATAAAATTAGGTTATGTTAGGAGAGTACATTGAAAATAGCTGTGTGTAATGTTTTGTCAATTCAAAGACAGGCGTAACCAGCTAAAATTATGCACTAACCTTTGACAATCTTCATCAGATGACACTCCTAGGACATTATGTTATACAATACATGCATTTTCTGTTCCATCAAGTTCATATTTATATCCAAAAACAGCATTTTACAGTAGCGGTGAAATTCAGACTTTTTTTCCCCTCAAATGCTTCCGGTGAATCAGCGTTACAATTTACAAAATTACTATTCGAAAACATTGGTAAATTATAATATTGTCATTCAAAGAATTATAGATTAACATCTCGTAAATGCTACCACATTGCCAGATTTCAAAATAACTTTACTGGAAAATCACACTTTGCAATAGACGGGGTGCTGTGCTAAGAACAATAGGCTAGGATATACAGGTTAGCACCATCTTGTAACCATCTAATATCAATAATACTATTGTCAATAATCCCTTACCTTTGATTATCTTCATCAGAAGGCACTTCCAGGAATCCCAGGTCCACAAAAAAATCTGGTTTCTTTCGACAAAGTTCATAATTTATGTCCAAATAATTCCAAGTTGTTCCATGTTGTTAGCGCTTCGGTAGGCTACTCAAAAGTAGGGCGGGGGGGGGGGGAAAGTCACGACAAAAAGGAAAAAAAAATCTATTTAAGTTCGTTCAAACATGTCAAACGCTGTTTAGCATCAATCTTTAGGGCCATTTTTAACGTGAAACATCAGTAATATTTCAACCCGACCTCTCCTGTGTCTTGAAAAACGTTTTTGAAAAATGTCTCGCCTCACATGAACTCACATGAACACGCAGGTGCGCGCAATAATGAAGTGACGACATCCCAGGGACGTCAACTTCTCTTCCTTGTCATACGGTCTCTGTTCATCATAGACGCTTCAAACAACTTTATAAAGATCGTTGACATCTAGTGGAAGCCGTAGGAAGTGCGAAATGAATCCTTTGTCACTGTGATCTATTAGCAATGACTCGAAAATAGTACAGCCAAAAAATTATCATTTCCTGGTTGTATTTTTCTCGGGTTTTTGCCTGCCATATGAGTTTTGTTATACTTACAGACACCATTCAAACAGTTTTAGAAAATTCAGAATGTTTTCTATCCAAATCTGTTAATAATATGCATATCCTAGCTTCTGAGTTGGTGTAGGAGGCAGTTAAAAATGGGCACATATTTTTTTCAAAATTCTCAATACTGCCCCCTAGCCCCAACAGGTTTTAAGTATCTAAAGTAAAAGTATAAATCATTTCAAATTGCTTATATTAAGCAAGCCAGATGGCACTATTCTTGTTTTTTAAATTTACAAATAGCCAGGGGCACACTCAAATTTACAAACGAAGCATGAATGTTTAATGGGTCCGCCAGATCAGAGGCAGTAGGGATGACCAGGGATGTTGTCTTGATAAGTGCGTGAATTGGACAATTTTCCTGTCCTGCTAAGTATTCAAAATGTAATGAGTACTTTTGGGTGTTGAGTATGGAGTAAAAATTAAATTATTTTCCTTATGAATGTAGTGAAGTAAAAGTATTCTAAAATATAAACAGTAAAGTACATATACCCCCAAAAACTACTTCAGTAGAACTTGCAAGCATTTTTACACCACTGCATACTATAGACAAACTGACATGGGAAATTTCTTCACCACCATGATTTATGAAAGAGGAGCTGAATTGCTAGCAAGACTAATATCACGTTTCAGGTAAGACCCAAATGCAGACTGTGTTGAAGTAAATGTTTATTACAGCATCAGGGGCAGGCAAACAACAGGTCAAGGCAGGCAGGGGGTCGATAATCCAGAGCAGTGGGGCAAAGGTACAGGACTGCAGGCAGGCTGAGGTTCAGGTCAGGCAGAGTTTGGTAATCCAGAGTAGTGGGACAAAGGTATAGGACGGTGGGCAGAAAAGTTCACAACCGGTAAAAACAAGAAAACAGGAACAATAGCGAGACAGGAACAGAGGGAAAACCGCTGGTATGCTTGACAAAACAAAATGAACTGGCAACAGACAAACAGAGAACACAGGTATAACTACACAGGGGATAATGGGGAAGATGGGTGACACCTGGAGGGGGGTGGAGACAAGCATGTCTTTTGAGGTCATTGTTCTTTTGTCTATTGATAATTAATTCAAAGTGTACAGGAAGTCCAGCAGAGCATATGGAACATAGCCTGTCCCCATCCCAGCATGGGTCAACCCTCTCTGTGGGACATTATGTATGGTTGGTGGGGTGGGTGTGGGTGTGTGGGTAGACTGAGGACCTCCTGTCTAAAACCGAGTGAACCAGGCGCTGGGAGGCCAATGGTGGAAGAGTGGCCATGAGCTTAATATAACCCTATAAAATATGGAAAAGGGCACACATCTGGCCCTAAGCCTGTCCACTCCCACTCTACCCCCAGGGGTGCAGGGATCTGAACAAATAGGCAGGCTAGAAGTAGATAGGCAGGCTAGAAATGTTTTAGCAATGACCTTTTTTTGTGAAACTTGCATTAAATTGCCACTCCCTGTTGCACACAACCAGCTTCCGTTCTCCCTGTCATAAGGGAATTCATGGCTGATTTAAGATTAAATCGTCAACCCTGTTATGGTCAACCCTGTTATGGTCAACCCTTTTACCGTCAACCCTGTTACTTTATTTGGCACTGAATTGGCACGTACCATAGTATTTTTTTTTTTTACCTCTTTTACCTTTTTTATGAAGTTGGGAAAAGAAATACAGAGACATTACTACTTCACTGAGATTAGGGTTGGTTTGGTGATGCTGATTGCTGTTGGAGACAGAGTGGTCATTCGACCAACCTAATTTTAACATTCTGTCATAAAGAGCATATTTTCTGTCATATCTTTATGACAGAATGTTAAAATTAGGTGAAATCCCCCCCAAAAATTGACCAAGTTACACTTCTTAAAAGGTTAAAAGGAATTGGTGGAACGACCACTCTGTCTCCAACAGCAATCAGCATCACCAAACCAACCCTAATCTCAGTGAAGTAGTAATGTCTCTGGATGAGGTTTTGTTAGTTGTTTTTACGTTTAGGTGAGTGCTGAGGCTAGTGAGGCTAGTCTCTCTCTCTCTCTCTCTCTCTCTCTCTCTCTCTCTCTCTCTCTCTCTCTCTCTCTCTCTCTCTCTCTCTCTCTCTCTCTCTCTCTCTCTCTCTCTCTCTTCTACTCACACTCTCACTCATGACTTTGTCATAGCGTTCTGTCATTGTAATGAACTAAGTTCAGATTGCCAGCAACCGCTTTGCCAGGTAAAATAAATGTGTTGTTATTCTATCCTGTGTGATGGAGAGGGTTGCCCAAAGACGAAAGCAGCAAGAAAGTCTTTAGCGTCATGAGGTTTTGCCAGAGGCCATTTTGGATTCAACCAGATGGTGTTTGCCAAGAGCCAGGATGGCTGCTGCCAGTTTCCACAGCAATATCAGACACCTGTGATGGATGGCCCAGTGGGTAAAGCTATACAAACGCAGCTGTGATTGCATGGTGCTATAATGGAGGAAAGGGGGACCTGTGAGAGGGAGATAGACAGAGGTTTTATACGCCTTCATATTGCTTTGAGCTGATACACAGTGAACAGATTCAAAGCCAGGAAACTGGGGAGGAGGGTCACCCAGTGTGGTAATTCTCTCTCTCTCTGCAGTGGCCAGACTGCACACTGACTGAAACGAAAACAGAAGTGAACAACACTATCAATTACTGTGTCCATACACGTTTATATAGTTTTATATGAAGCACAAATTTACATTTCGTTTTTAATGGGCTTAGTGTGGTGGATTTTAAAGGGGCAGTGCAGTCAAAAACTAGATTTAGCTGTGTTTTATAAATATTTCCACAATATGAGGTTGGAATAATACTGTGAAATTGTGAAAATGATGATAATACCCTTTTAGTGTAAGAGTTGTTTGACAAGACAGCTTGAAATTTCAGCTCATTTTGCATTTGTGGAGTTTTGGCCTGCCTGGCAACATCACCAGGCGTTATAAGTTAATAGACAAATAAAATGCTAAATGCTTTTTACTAAGAAGTTATTTTTGATTCTTTTTGACCATTTTCATTGAAAACAATGACAGTACTTATTAATTGTAACCCAGAAATAATTTGATATTTAGATGTTAAAAAATGGCTGCATTGAACCGTTAACTTCTCAGAGAGTACTTTCGATATATTTCTTGAAATTGTTTAATGCTTTGACTTACATATCCCTGTCTATTTTTTATTTTGGGGAATCCATCGGGACTATAGAAGAAGAAAGCCCGGGAATGCGGATGGCCCATGACCTCTAGAGTAGAATGTATCTATTTAACCCTTCGTTGTCTGTTTCCTTTACAGAGGGACATGTTGGATGTCAGCCAAATCATGCGAGATCTGGCCAGTATGGTGCACGAGCAGGGAGATGCCATAGGTGAGACATCACGTGTGTATGTGTGTGTTTGTGTGTACGCCTGTGTGTATTTAGGATTGCCTGAGCTCCATGGCTGCATATTACTCTGTCTGTCTTTTACTCTCTGTGTCTTTGTAATCCCTTTGATATTTTGACCAACATTACAGCATCTCCTTCATCATGAGTTAGCAGACTTAATCACCTCAGGACTCCCATCGATCAAACAAACCTTTGAACCTTAACACGTAATAAATGTTTGCTTGAGAGACGGGTGGGTTACAATAACAACAATGGTTAGAGGACAGGACAGCATGTCCCAGTCTTCTGTTATTGATAAACAAGTCCTGCAACCCAGCACTGATCTAGACTTGGCAGAGAGAGGGAAAGTGTGGTTCAATGCACAGACAGACAGAGAGATACAACAACACCACCACCATCACCCTGCAGAGAGATGAACTGGAGACAGGGGGGAATGATATGGAACACTAGTCACCGAAAGAGATAAATATGAGAAAGGAGGACAGGAGAGTGGAGATATACAGATACTGCAGCAGACTGGATGGAAGAGAGAGAAAGAGGAACAAGGGAAGCATAAATGAAGCAGCATGACTGATCATATCAGTGTGTGTGCCAAACCAAATTCTGCTGTATTTGTGTCTCTGGTATGTGTGTGTACCTTTGTGTGTGTGCATGTGTGTCCGAGGTTGAGATCTCATAAACGAAGGAAAATGATTCTTCTATTCTAATTGGTCCATTGTGTGGGAGAGTGGCCCTGAGTCTGGCTGTTTTAATCCATCTAGAGTACGATGACCTTTTCTTTTGATCTATTTTCAAATGTTCTTACTTTTTAACTGCATTGTTGGGAAAGGGCTCGTAAGTAAGCATTTCATGGTCAAGTCTACACTTGTTGTATTCAGCGCATGTGACAAATACAATCTGATTTGATTTGAATTATACTTTAGACTCATGCCAAGTTTCCAACTCTCACAGATGCAATGCTACAAGAGAGCAGGCAACAGGCATCGAGAGAGAAACGAAGAGGAACTGGAGAGCAATACACAATTTATCCCAGATTCTATCCATAATTAGGGTACTTAACATTTAGAGTGAATAATGTTCAGCCTTATGGAAGGGAATATTTAAACAAATGGCACTTTTGTTTCCTAGATAAGTTCTGGATGGCGCTGACTATGTGCGTTAGGACAGAAATAAGACTTGTTTGTTGTTTGGCCTTTAGAGAGAGGGTTTTCTGAGGTGAACACGCAGGAGGAAATCTCTCCTTTCAAATTCAGTGTCCCTCCTCATTTCTCTCACATGTAGAGCACAGGGAAAATAAGGGGAAATAAATAGTGGCGAGTTCTAAGAAGTTAAATGTCAATTGTTGATGAAATTGAGTACACTAGTAAAATGCCATTAGAATCTCATAAGATTTATGTCTCTTCAATTTCTATAGTCGTCCTTCATGTGAGGATATAGGAAGGATATATTTTAGTATGAATATGAGGGTATACATCATGGATACATTGAGATTGTGGATACTTTTGAGACTGTGGATACATTGAGACTGTGGATACATTGAGACTGTGGATACATTGACACTGTGGATACATTGAGTGTTGTAGAGGGAAGTGGAACATTGGTGTGGTGGGAAAGTGCTAAAGTGTGTTTGGATGAACATGATGGCTTTAAGAGATGGTGGAGGTGGTAACTGTGAGAGGGTGTTCAGCTCACCAGTGTACAGAGTGAAGGTGCTATGTCCAAGTACCTAAGAGCTCTACTACTCTACTGCTGTAGTCTTTTTCACATCCATTATGGACCACAGACATAATGTTTCTCCCATTCAACCTTGAAATAGAATCAGGTAAATTGCCTTTTTTGCCTTTCTGTAGCTGCTGTGCACATGGCGAGATTTGTATTTTTATGTGTATAATAAAAGCTGGGTCTGAATAAGCTGATGGGGCTTTAGGGGGGCAAGGGGGCTGAGGCATGTGGAGGTGTCCAGAGGAGCAGCGGGGGAGCGGTAGAGGGGTAAATTGAGAAATCAACAAACCCAGGAAGTTTGGATTAGTGCTTTTTAGAGGGTGTGGAGTTGAAAGTAGCTTCTCTGTGACAAAGCCTCTGCTTCCGTGTGGTGACACACTCGACAAAGCCACAGGTCACGCTGTGCCAGAACTGATGCAATCAACAGCAACAAAAGAGACAGAGAGAGAGAGAGACAGAGACAGAGAGAGAGACAGAGAGACAGAGAGAGAGAGAGACAGAGAGAGAGACAGAGAGACAGAGAGAGAGAGAGAGAGAGAGACCGAGACAGAGAGAGAGAGAGACAGAGAGAGAGAGAGAGAGAGAGAGAGAGAGAGACAGAGAGAGAGAGAGACAGAGAGAGAGAGAGAGAGAAACAGAGAGAGAGAGATAGAGAGGCTAGACGAGTGAACTTGGGTCATTCAAAGGTAAAGTGGTGCACTCATCTATTTTACTGTCTAAGTATTGTGTTAGTCTCATTGTGGATATAGTACAGCATGTGTTCAATTTTGTGGTTTTGGGAGGAACCAGAGGAATACAGTGGTTTTCAGATGAAAGGTTATTATGTCTTGTGGTTTTGGGAGGAACCAGAGGAATACAGTGGTGTTCAGATAAAAGGTTATTATGTCTTGTGGTTTTGGGAGGAACCAGAGGAATACAGTGGTGTTCAGATAAAAGGTTATTATGTCTTGTGGTTTTGGGAGGAACCAGAGGAATACAGTGGTGTTCAGATAAAAGGTTATTATGTCTTGTGGTTTTGGGAGGAACCAGAGGAATACAGTGGTGTTCAGATAAAAGGTTATTATGTCTTGTGGTTTTGGGAGGAACCAGAGGAATACAGTGGTGTTCAGATAAAAGGTTATTATGTCTTGTGGTTTTGGGAGGAACCAGAGGAATACAGTGGTTTTCAGATGAAAGGTTATTATGTCTTGTGGTTTTGGGAGGAACCAGAGGAATACAGTGGTTTTCAGATGAAAGGTTATTATGTCTTGTGGTTTTGGGAGGAACCAGAGGAATACAGTGGTGTTCAGATAAAAGGTTATTATGTCTTGTGGTTTTGGGAGGAACCAGAGGAATACAGTGGTGTTCAGATAAAAGGTTGTTATGTCTTGTGGTTTTGGGAGGAACCAGAGGAATACAGTGGTGTTCAGATAAAAGGTTATTATGTCTTGTGGTTTTGGGAGGAACCAGAGGAATACAGTGGTGTTCAGATAAAAGGTTATTATGTCTTGTGGTTTTGGGAGGAACCAGAGGAATACAGTGGTGTTCAGATAAAAGGTTATTATGTCTTGTGGTTTTGGGAGGAACCAGAGGAATACAGTGGTTTTCAGATGAAAGGTTATTATGTCTTGTGGTTTTGGGAGGAACCAGAGGAATACAGTGGTGTTCAGATAAAAGGTTATTATGTCTTGATTCAGTGACATTTACTTACATGTCCTTATAATACCCAAATACATTGAGAATGTGGTGTTGTAGAAAATGAGTTGTAAACATGTTTGACATGCTTTTCCCTGGTGATGTGATGTTTTTCTACCTACAAATGTCTTACATATCAAAGACATAATTAGTGGAGCATGGTGTGAGGTAAGTAAAGGCTTATGGAGGTGTGTGTGTGTGTGTGTGTGTGTGTGTGTGTGTGTGTGTGTGTGTGTGTGTGTGTGTGTGTGTGTGTGTGTGTGTGTGTGTGTGTGTGTGTGTTGTCCAGTCTGTTGTCCAGTCTGTTGTCCAGTCTGCTGCTCTCTCAACTCCAGAGAGAGAGAGAGAGAGATGAATTTGTGTCCTGCATGCTTGAGGTTCGGCACTGGGTTGATAATTGGATTTAGGTTTGAATTAGTTCTCACTGGCTACAGTAACTATAGTTACTATGGTGTGCATTGAAATAAGACAAGTAATTTGGATTATTCAAATACTAATAATTGGTTGACACCGTCATGAAATGTATGACGGAGTATGACTTTTGAAAGCTCCGTTCTCAGTTTATTCTCAAGCCGTCACTATGGTGACAGCCAATGAGGAAGTAATTAAACATAGATATTCAATTACAATGTTGTGCACCATCAAAACTCAATATACTACATCTTCGATCAAACGTGACGCTATTTACAGTGTGGTGACAGAGAATATGTGTGCATCCTTTTCCAGTTTATTAATGATCTTGTGCAAGTGATTATGTAAATAAGGAGACAAATCCAACTGAGTTGGTCTATCTATAAACACACTTGTGCGTTATTCTAAGATTCTGAAGCTTCACGACCATGGAGAGTGCACTCAAGGAAGTTGATAGTGACATCATACGAGCAGCTCAATCGGAGCGATGAGATATTGTGAGGGCTTATCAAACAGAACGCTTTCTTTCTCTCTCTCTCTCTTTCCCTCTCTCCCTCCACTTCCACCTTCCTCCCTCTGTCACTGTATGTGTTTACAACAGCAGGTGATGCACTTTCTGAGTAAGATCAAACCTTTCAAGGCTACCAATGTGTGTGCAAAGGAACGGTGTGTACCCAATTCACCCATTCAAAATGTGAATGTGTCATACAAACACAATCACACAGAAAACAGCATGCACACACACACACACACACACAGCTCAGTCGGCGCAGGCCAAAGACACAAGGACCAGCGAACGGAGAGACAGGAAATGAGCAGAAGATACCCCACACTGAGCCTCTCTAGGAAATGAAATAGACGTGTAACTGTACATGTTAAAGAGGATGTGGAATATTTTTTCTTATTGCTCACATAATGGCACCACAACACAAATACTGTATGCTATAGTGTAGGGGTGTGAACGTTTAAACGAAATTGGGATCCTTAACGTTAAGAAATTTCCCTAACCGTAGATGCAGAAAGTAAACAGCATCGTGGGTCAATTTCCATAACAACTAAGAGCGTTGAATTGCGAGGCTCAACTTCTTTGCTGTTTTGGTCCACTGTCAACCACACTGTGAACAGTGTGAAGTGAACCCGTGCACATGCGCAGATACTGTGTGTGACTGTGTGAGAGCCAAGTGTTGTATCTCGCTCATCTCAATGTCCTAGCCTATTCATTCTTGCAAGCCAAGAAATTGTGAGATACAGCATTCCGTTGTGAGATACAGCTTTTGATTGCCGATAGATAGGCCTAGTGCACGGTTCTGACTCTGTCTGCCTGGTGGCCGACCTGTTTATACTGATAGATAGACCTAGTGCACGGTTCTGACTCTGTCTGCCTGGTGGCCGACCTGTCTATACTGATAGATAGGCCTAGTGCACGGTTCTGACTCTGTCTGCCTGGTGGCCGACCTGTCAATACTGATAGATAGACCTAGTGCACGGTTCTGACTCTGTCTGCCTGGTGGCCGACCTGTCTATACTGATAGATAGACCTAGTGCACGGTTCTGACTCTGTCTGCCTGGTGGCCGACCTGTCAATACTGATAGATAGACCTAGTGCACGGTTCTGACTCTGTCTGCCTGGTGGCCGACCTGTCTATACTGATAGATAGGCCTAGTGCACGGTTCTGACTCTGTCTGCCTGGTGGCCGACCTGTCTATACTGATAGATAGGCCTAGTGCACGGTTCTGACTCTGTCTGCCTGGTGGCCGACCTGTCTATAGTGATAGATAGACCTAGTGCACGGTTCTGACTCTGTCTGCCTGGTGGCCAACCTGTCTATACTGATAGATAGACCTAGTGCACGGTTCTGACTCTGTCTGCCTGGTGGCCGACCTGTCTATACTGATAGATAGACCTAGTGCACGGTTCTGACTCTGTCTGCCTGGTGGCCGACCTGTCAATACTGTGCTCCTCCCCTCTCTCTCCATCCCTCTCTAGCACGCTATTGTAGCTGCAAGTGTGGGGCCTCCGGGTGTCGCAGGGGTCTTAGGCACTGCATCGCAGTGCTAGCTGTGCCACGAGAGATTCTGGGTTCGAACCCAGGCTCTGTCGTAGCCAGGCGCGACCGGGAGGCCCATGGGGTGGCGCACAATTGGCCCAGCGTCGTCCGGGTTAGGGAGGGTTTGGCAGGCAGGGATGTCCTTGTCTCATCGCGCACTAGCGACTCCTGTGGCGGGCCGGGCGCAGTGCACGCTGACCAGGTCGCCAGGTGTACGGTGTTTCCTCCGACACATTGGTGCGGCTGGCTTCCGGGTTAAATGTGCAATGGGTTGTGTTTCGGAGGACGCATGGCTCTCAACCTTCGCCTCTCCCGAGTCCGTACGGAAGTTGCAGCGATGAGAGAAGACTGTAACTACTACCAATTGGATACCACGAAATGGTGGAGAAAAAAGGGGTAAAATAAAGATGCAAGTGTTCTTGGAAGTACGGAAACTAATCAGTCTCCTCCATTCCAAAAATACTGAATCATAGGAGTCGATTATTTTCTAAATCAAATCTTGACACTCAGAAATGGGAGTCAACACAACCCTGCCAAGCTGCAGAGCTTCTTGACACACTGCTCGTTTAACCCGGAAGCCAGCCGCACCAATGTGTTGGAGGAAACACCATACAACTGGCAACCGAAGTCAGCGTGCACGCGCCCGGTCCGCCACAAGGAGTCACTAGACCGCGATGGTACAAGACATCCCGGCCAGCCAAACCCTCCCCTTACCCGGACGATGCTGGGCCAATTGTGCACCGCCTCATGGGTCTCCCTATTTGAAGCCATAGAAGCTATAGAATGAAAGAGTACCCAGTGTGCTTCAACCTGGTAAGAAAAGGTCCTAAACTGGGGGACATGTTGTACTGTGTTGCTATAAAATATATCTATGTTGCTATAAAGAATAATCATTATATTTACCATGCTTTATGTCTCTTCAGATAGCATTGAGGACTACATTCAGACCACCACATCCAACGTGGAGTCAGCCAATCAGGAGCTAGCAAAGGCCAGCCATCACCAGGTGCAGTAGTGTCCTCGTTTCATTGTCCAGGTTCAGTGAGGTGGTGTGTGTGTGTGTGTGGTGTGTGTGTGTGTGTGTGTGTGTGTGTGTGTGTGTGTGTGTGTGTGTGTGTGTGTGTGTGTGTGTGTGTGTGTGTGTGTGTGTGTGTGTGTGTGTGTGTGTGTGTCTGTGTGTCTGTGTGTCTGTGTGTGTGCGTGTATGTACTTGCAGGCGGGTGTGCGGGCAGGCATTTATGTCAATTAAATACAGTTCCTGTATATTGTCATGTCTGTGTATTGCTGGTACTGACATTACATTTTAATAGAGATTTTCAGGTGTCATGCTGATACACATCTATTTACAGGATCAGTAGGACAAACATGATTTGAAATAACAAGGTTTGCTATTTCATTACTACTTTATTGCGTTCATTACGATGCTGTGGAAATAACAATAAAGATCAAATTTTCATGTCATATTTTATTAGTTTTTGCCGTTAGCTAAATTAATTGGACTGATTGAAACAGTAAAACGGTAGCCTGGAGTCTAATTGGAAAATCAAGCAGATATACCAACACTGAACTCCAATTCCATAAACAACTGTTTCTTCCACCAAGATAATGATTATGAGGTTTCAATTTCATTGTACAACTTTATTGACTAAGAACAGAAATACATTAGTAATGTGCATCAGATGGTAGACTGCAATTAAGTATTGTCACAAGCGTTATATTGAATAGACCAAGGCACAGTGTGGCTAGTGCTCATTCTTGATTCTTTAATGAAGAACCCTTTACAAAAATAACAAAAACGACCAACAGTTCCGTCAGGTACAACAACTAAAAATAACTACCCACAAAACCCAAAGGAAAACAGGCTGCCTAAGTATGGCTTCCAATCAGAGACAACGAAAGACACCTGCCTCTGATTGGAGACCATACTCGGCCGAACATGGAAAACAAAACATAGAAATAGAAAACTAGAACAAATTCCCCTAGAAACAAAAACCCCAAAACACACAAAACAACCCCCCTGCCACGCCCTGACCATTCTACTATGGCAAATTACCCTTTTCACTGGTCAGGACGTGACAGTACCCCCCCCCCCCCCCCAAAGGTGCAAACCCCGACTGCACCCCAAACAAAAACCCCACAAAACAACTCCAAACATAAAGGGAGGGAAGGGAGGGTGGCCACCATCTACGACGGCTCGTGTGCTACACCCAGGCCCTTCCGCTAATCCTCCAGCTACAGAGGTGGCTCTGGCTCCGGTCGTAGCCCCCGTTCTGCGCTGCCGACCACCGCTGGAGGATCCGGGCTGTGGACTGCCGCTGAAGGCCCTGGGCTGCAGACCATTACCGCTGAAGGCCCTGGGCTGCAGACCACCGCGAAGGCTCTGGAGGCTCTGGGTTGTAGACCGCCGCTGGAGGCTCCGGGCTGAGGAGCATCGCTGGAGGCTCTGGGCTGAGGAGCGTCGCTGGAGGCTCCGGGCTGAGGAGCGTCGCTGGAGGCTCCTGGCTGAGGAGCGTCGCTGGAGGCTCCTGGCTGAGGAGCGTCGCTGGAGGCTCCGGGCTGAGGAGCGTCGCTGGCGGCTCCAGGCTGAGGAGCGTCACTGGAGGCCGCACTGGGGGACGAGTGGGCGGAGCCGGCACCGGACGTACTGGACCATGGAGGCTCACTGGAGGTCTGATGCTTATGGCTAGTACAACCCATCCTGGCACGATGTCGACTTTAGCCAGGAAAGGGTGGAGCGCCGGTACAGGACGAACTGGGCTGTGCTGGGGAATGAGAGCTGCCGTGCGTAGAGCAGGCGCAGGATAAACTGGGCCAATGAGACACACTGGAGACCAGATACGTTGAGCCGGCACACTTCTTCCTGGCCGCCGGCCAACTCTCGCACGGCAACGCTGAGGAGCCCGTACCGACCGCACCGGACTGTGTGTGCGTATGGGCGAGATAGTGCGCATCACACCGTAATGCATTGCTCGCCCCTCTGCACGCCTGCTCCGTCGTGCCCTTTCAGCCAGTACCTCTCTCCGGAATCTCGCGTCAAGCTCCGCGCTTGACTCCTTGACTGGCTCCAGTTTGCTCCACGGCTCTCTCCTGTACGCCTGGGAAGTTAGGTCAGGGTTCCCCCCTGACCTAGCCAAACTCCACGAATGCCCCCCCTGCCTCTCAGCCTCCTCTTGCCGTCCCAGCCGTTCCTCCCAGTATCGCCGTTCCGCCCTCGCTGCCTCTATCTCCTCCGGCGGGCGGCGATACTCTCCCGGCCTTGTCCACGGTCCTGCCCCATCTAGGATCTCCTCCCAGGTCCATGACTTCAAGTATCTCCTCCCACGCTGCTTGGTCTTCTTGTGGTGGGTGGTTCTGTCTCAAGCATCGTATTGAATAGACCAAGGCGCAACATGGCTAGTGCTCATTCTTGATTCTTTATCCAGAGTGTTGGTGACTACAACTGTGCTGTCAGATTATGGTTCATTGTTTAGCTAGCTATCTACATGTCTTAACAAAAGACCACTCTGCAAGTGTCCATTTCAATAGAATGTCACTGCAACAACTGTTGATAGACATACTAGATGGTAATTTCGCTCTGGCTACCTACTCCGACAATCTGAAACAAAATAAATAAAAATAGAAACAAAAAACCCAAAACACACAAAACAACCCCCCTGCCACGCCCTGACCATTCTACTATGGCAAATGACTCTTTTCACTGGTCAGGACGTGACAAGTGTTACATTGTTATGATTTCTTTCTGATTTCTTTTGAGTGACTCTCAATTCCATTTGGTAGCACATTCACAAAATGCCCAAGGTAATTTTATTTCATTTTCCTTGTGTATATTGCTAGCAATTTTATGTCATACTTTTCCCCCTTGTCATCCTTGCTTGGATTCTATCACAGTAGGGCTAAGAAGTCAGTGTTGGTAGCATAGGCCTGTAGTGTGTAGCCCTCTGGCTATCCTAAATAATATATTGACAAAAGTGTTTTGGGGTTAATTAAAAGGTCACCTTTTCTGTTATGAGTAGTAGATAGCTTCTATCCAACACAGTGAGGTTTTATGACCCTGATACTCTGTCTGCAAACACACACACACACTCGTCATTTAGCAACTTACAGTTAATTCATCTTAAGATAGCTAGGTAGGGCAACCCCATATATCAGTCATAGTAAGTACATTTTTCCTCAATAAAGTAGCTATCAGCAAAGTTAGTGCTAGTAGGGGGGTACATGGGAGAACTTGGGAATTTTGAACACCAGGCGGGCTGCTGTGTTCTGGATAAGTTGCAGGGGTTTGATGGCACAAGCAGGGAGCCCAGTCAACGGCAAGTTGCAATAGTCCAGATGGGAGATGACAAGTGCCTGGATTAGGACCTGCGCCACTGCCTGTGTGACGTAGGGTCGTACTCTATGGATATAGTAGAACTGAGCCCTGGGGGACACCAGTAGTGAGAGCACATTGTGCAGACACAGGTCCTCTCCACGTCACTTGGTAGGAGCAGCCTGCCAGGTAGCATGCAATCCAAGAGTGTGCAAAACCTGAAATTCCCAGCCCTGAGAGGGTGGAGAGGAGGATATGATGGTTCATCATCTGGAAGGCAGCGGATAGATCTAGGAGGATGAGAACAGAGGAGAGAGAGCTAGCGAGAGAGTTGGTCAGAGACAGCACGCTCAAGTGTTTTGGAAAGAAAATAAATAAGGGATACCGGACTGTCGTTTTTGAAGTCAGAGGGATCGAGTGTTTGTTTCCAGAGAAGGGGAGCGACTCTGGCCATATTGAAGTCAAAGGTGACACAGGCAGTGGTCAGGAATGAGTTTGAGGGAAGTGAGGAATGGGAGAAGGGAGGAGGGAATGGGGTTGAGCAGGCGGATATAATCTGGAGAAAGAGGTCAAGGTTTAGGGTAGTTCTGTGTGAGTGGGACAAGTGGACTAAATAGACTGAGTGAATGAGGAGCGGATGTCGTCAACCTTCTTTTCAAAGTGGTTGACAAAGTCGTTCGCAGAGAGGGAGGAGGAGGGGGTGGAGGATAAAGGTGGGAGGAGAAGGTTGAAAATAATTTCCTAGAGGTAGAGGCAGAAGCTTGAAATTGAGAGTGATAGAAAGTGGCTTTAGCAGCGGATACAGAGGAAGAGAAGGTATAGAGGAGGGATTGAAAGGATAATAAGTCCTCCGGAAGTTTAGTTTTCCTCCTTTTTTGATCAGATGCCCGCAGCCCTGTTCTGTAAGCTCGCAGTGAGTCATTCAGCCACGGAGCAGAAGGGGAGGGCCGAGCTGGCAGGGAGGAAAGGAGACAGTGAGAGTCATAGGATGTGGAAAGCAAGGAGAGTAGGGTCATAGAGGCAGAATCAGGAGACAGGAGGGAGAAGGATTTAGCAGAAGGGAGAGATGATAGGATAGAAGAAGAGAAAGTAGAGCAGGTTTCCCCAACTGGCGGCCTGCGGGCCAAATCAGGCCCGCCGGCAATATTATTTGACCCAACAAATTAATTATTAATATTATTTTAATTTAAAAAACAATATAACAAAAATAAAATCAATAGGAGGTAAACAGCACCTGGTGCTGAAAATATTATAATTAATTTCAACAATAATCTTAATTTTAATTTGACTTTACAAATAACAAGAGGGCTTAATTGGAGTCAATTTCTTCCAAGCCTAGGCCTATATAAAATAACTTAACTGGCTGAGGTAGGCTATGAGGCTTAACAGCATCTTTCACAAGAAAAAAATGAATGTCCTCATATAAGTGGGATGTTTTTCATTAGGCCTATTTACAATTGCAACTGGCCAAAACTGTAGCATCCTACCTAAAACAATAATTAAAAAAAGGCAATGTCTGTATCTGAATTTCTGTATCGCTATAGCGTGCTCCTGTAACAACAGAACAAACAGAAAATACTGTCAGCCTGAGACCTAATTATCCCTGGATAAGCACTCACAATATTGTTAGTATTTACTCATTAAAGTCATGTAGGCCACTAAGTGACTTACTTAATGGGAAAAGTTGCATTTCCCCTCGGACACGATCTTGTGGATGTCGCGTGAGATGGATGTGATTTTGATGCGCAGGCAGTCCTCCATTGACCTATGTGAAAGCCGGTTCCAGTTGGGAATCTATACTGCGTTCATAGAGGAAAATGAGGACTCACAGGTGTACATCAATCCAAACATTGTTGGCACATAAAATGCAAGTTTCTTTATTGTGCTGTATTCCTCTGAGCATGCCACCCAAAATGCACACAAGGACTCCTTGAGATGGCTCGGTGTCTGGAATTCAATCAGCTCAGCTTGAATTGGGGCCTCATCCAGCTAGGGTATCATTTTCTTAGCAAGGGAGGATAATTCTCCACCTGGGCGGACAGTGAGAGGATCATGTACAAACGCATGTCACGTCCTGACCAGTAATAGGGGTTATTTGTTATTGTAGTTTGGTCAGGACGTGGCAGAGGGTATTTGTTTTATGTGGTTCGGGGTGGTGGTTTGTTTAGTAGGGTATTTGATTTATATATTCCGGGGGTTTTTGGGCACTGTTCTATGTTAGTGTATTTCTATGTTCTGTCTAGTCTTTTGTATTTCTATGTTTTATTAATTGGGGTTGGACTCTCAATTGGAGGCAGGTGTTTTCTAGTTGCCTCTGATTGAGAGTCCTATATATACGTATGTGTTTGTTGAGTGCTTTGTGGGAGATTGTTCTGAGTATAGCCTTGTGCCTTACCAGCCTGTGAATAGTTGTTGTGGTTTCTTTGTGTACGTGTTTATTTTGGTTCTCCTTCTTCACCAAATAAAATAAGATGAGTGCACATATTCCTGCTGCGTTTTGGTCCACTTTATCCGTTACAACGTAATGATATCCTTGGGCATGCTGTAGTCTTCAAATCTTGTGGAGAAGTTGTCTGGTCCCTCTGCCTGTTGTTCTTCAGTGTGCTGAAGTGCATTAGCCTTCCAGATGACAAGTCCAAATCAAACAACTCAAGCTTCCTAGTAAAGGCCTCAAGTTTTTCCACCATATCCACAACCGTTTTCCCTCTTCCTTGTAACTGCAGATTTAACCTGTATAAGTGACAGAATTCATTATGTTATTGTCACTGAGTTTATTATGTACTAATCAGATGTGTTAAACATTTTGTTTAATTTGTAGTGTGGGCCAATTAATTGTGCTAGCATTATATACTAATTATGTTCTGGCCCGCCAACTATTAGCTCAGAAAGAATTGGGCCTGAGGCCAAACCTAGATGACGAATCCTGGAGTAGAGGGAGACAGAGAGCAAAGACTGCGACCACATGACCTTCTGGGTAGGGTTGGAAGAAAGGGAGACAGAAAAGGAAACAAAGTAGTGATTAGAGACCTGGAGGAGGGTTGCGGTAGGCGAACAGCATCTAGCAAAGTTTAGGTCAAGCGCATTGCCTGCCTTGTGAGTGGGAGGGGAGGGGAGGTCAAAAGAGGAAAGGAGTGGATAGAAAGAGGTTGAATGAAATGAATCGAAGGCAGACGTCGGGAGCTTGAAGTCGCCCAGTGGACTGAGTGGTGAGCCACCGTCAGGAAATTAACTTATCAAGATGTCAAGCTCATTGAGGAGCTCTCTAAGGGCACCTGGTGGGCAATAGATGACAACAATGTTAAGCTTGAGATGACAAGTGACAGTGACAGCATGGAATTCAAATTAGGAGATGGACAGGTGAGTGAGGGAGAAAATAGAAAATCTCCACCTAGAAGAAATGAGTAGCCCCTGTGCCACCCACGATGAAATGACATACCCAAATCTAACTGCATGTAGCTCAGGCATTGAAGCAAGGATACACATATTCTTGATACCATTTGAAAGGAAACACTTTGAATTTTGTGTAAATTTGAAATAAATGTAGGATAATATAACACATTAGATCTGGTAAAAGAAAATCCAAAGAAAAAGAAACCATTTTTTTGTACCATCATCTTTGAAGTGCAAGAGAAAGGCCATAATGTATTATTCCAGGTGCAATTTAGATTTTGGCCACTAAATGGCAGCAGTGTATGTGCAAAGTTTTAGACTGACCCAATGAACCATTGCATTTCTGTTCAACTTGTTGTATCAAAATCATAACTGTGCACTCTCCTCAAACAATAGTATGGTATTCTTTCACTGTAAAAGCTACTGTAAATTAGACAGTGCAATTAGATTAACAAGAATTTAAGCTTTCTGCCAATATCAGATATGTCTTTGTCCTGGGAAATGTTCTTGTTACTTACAACCTCATGCTAATCACCTTAACCTACGTTAGCTCAACCGTACAGTGGGGGACCCACTAATCCTGAATTAAAGTAGATGGCCCAAGCTATCAAAAAGACAGCAACATATTAAGACAAAAAGTCTAATTATCGCTCCTGGAGATAGCAGGCGTCCTCTATCTACAGATTGAAGCACATACAGTACACACACATTCATACAGGCACACACATTCATACAGTACACACACATCCATACAGTACACACACATTCATACAGTACACACACATTCATACAGGCACACACACATAAACACACACACATTTGAGCTGATGTACTGTATCATACTTTTTCAGTTTACTGTACTTTATTTTATATCTATGGTATGAATATCATTGTCCTACTTAGTGATTTGTTGTCAACAGCAGCCAACCCTCTTCCTATATCCTTATCTCTCGAATGGCTTTTCTTTGACTTTTTCCTCTCTCTCATATCTACTACCGTACACACACATTGGTTACCAACATGCAATGTCAGGGATTTATCCGCTTGTTTCAGAAAGGTGCTTTTATACATTTATTTTATTGGATGGATATAACATCACCTGCATAACTTACACAGTTACTCTTCCTGAATAACTTTCACAGTTACTCTTCATGAATAACTTACAGTTACTCTTCCTGAATAACTTACAGTCACTCTTCCTGAATAACTTTCACAGTTACTCTTCCTGAATAACTTACACAGTTACTCTTCCTGAATAACTTACACAGTTACTCTTCCTGAATAACTTACAGTTACTCTTATATGGGTAGTTTATCTAAAGTCTAACAGAATATTGCACATGTACACCATAAGAAATACCCTGGTGTTGAAAAAAAGTTCAATATTACTGTAATATATCCCAAAAGCCAATGCGCAGATCTACGCTGGCATTTAGATTTTTCTGTTGGATTACTAAAGTATATAGACACCATATTACTTTCCCCCCAAAGTTTTGTGAGAGTTGCTCTCTTTCCTACAGCCTTCTTTTTTCTGTTTCATGCTGTTTCTATGCTGCTCTACAAGTGAGCGAGTGAGTGAGCAAACGAGCGAGTGCACACAGCTTTCCCATTAATTGTCATTTCATTATCTCAAGGAGAGCTGAGCTGTGACCAAGCTCACACAGAGCAATTTAGCTCTCCGCCAATCCACACGGCTGTTTCTAGTCTAGAGGAAGAGAGAGGGGAGAAGAAGAGAGAGACACTGTGCAGGGGGAGATATAAAGAGTGGTAGGGAGGAAAAGAGATTGAAGGAGAGAAACAAGAGAGAAAGAGAGAGACTGTTGAGGAGGAGGGAAAGATACAGAGAGTGGGAGAGCGAATGAGAGAGAGAAGATGAGTAAGAGAGAGGAGAGCAAGAGAGAGACTGTTGAGGAGAAGGGAAGGATACAGAGAGTGAAAAAGAGAGAGAGTGAGAGAAATAGAGAGAGACACACACAGAGACATACAAATGGCAGAAAGGCAAGGGCACAGTTCCATGAACTCAGTCAAACAGCTCTTTAATGCTGGTGCACATGCACCGTTGAACATCAGCACCAATGGTCAATTAATAGGGGATGACATTTTTGTCCGTGGCCCACCATGTCAGACGGCTTTACACTGAAAATAAATTGAATCTATAATCCATTAGCCTCAGGCAGATTACTCCTCTCACATGAAGACTCCTCAAGTTATAACACTGATGTTGTATCTCAGCCCCATCCATGTCCAACAGACCGAGATGAACTGTGATTGTTCATTACTATGTAACGATACTATTATATTATACAGCCTCCATGTTGCTAGTGAAACATAGCTGTTTTGTTATGTGTTGAATAATGGTTTAATATAGAGTTCATTTAAGACACACTTCTGTTAGTGTTGCATTTCATTTCAAATGTCTGTTGGCCATTAGATTACGTTGATTATGGGGAATGTGTTTGTAATGATTTACAAATTAGCAAACTCAATATGCATAATGATTCATTGAAAGTCAATGACTCACTTGATTGGTGGTTACCATAATTACATCATAGGACGTCACAGTTTCTGTTTGAAACCCATCAGCCGCCATTGTGGAAAATGTATCTCCTCTTGTGATCAATATGACATATTTCCGCTATCATGCTAATTCAGATGGTTTGTTTTTGGAGCTCCTGGTGTTATCATATTGTTGGAGACAGGGAGGGAAGGAAGGAAGGAGGAAGGGAAGGTGGGAGAGAGAGAGAGCGAGAGAGCGAGAGAGCGAGAGAGAGAGAAATGCAGACTATATTATGCCTGACAGATAGAAGACAGAGAAACACAGAAAACAGGCAGGGGCACAGTAGGGTTGAGCGGTATCCAGATGTTCATATCGTCACACCATCATTTTCTCATCCCGGGATTTACGGCATTACCAGTTTAGTACACAAGGGGGCACCAAAAGCCCATTGGGTGTCACCAGAATGCTAACAAAATTAGCATCAGTAATACTGAATTTTCATGGAAGCTGCTAGCTAAATATGCTAAGTAGTGCAAACGATAATATACGAATTGCAACGACAGGCAATCCAGATCATAAAGTTATACATATATAGGTAGGAGCTACTGAATGTCATGTTTGGGGAGTTTGGACATTTACAAGCGAATGTGAACGAGAGACATTGTGCAGATGAACAAAGATTTGATGCATGCAGTACTGGCTCTCCTGTGTGGAGTCTGAAGTGGCTAGGGCAATGGGCCTGCCTGGTCTGCTTGGAGAAGAGGGGGTAGGAGCAGACTGATGGGCCAAGAACAGAGAGTAGAAAAAACACAAGGAAATCAAGATAGAAGTGGCAGCTGTACAAATAACTCATCCAAAGGGCTTTGACTTCTCAAACATGGCAGAAAGCAAACATTATGTGATGCCCCATCAACTTATGAATTCAGCCACTTACTTAGCAAGTTAAACTAGGGGTTGTGTTAACGCATATTCACGCAGGATTTTTTTTTAAACGTGTAAGAAATATCTTGCTTTATTTTTTATACACAGATCTAAAATGCTTTTTATTGTAATTTCTGATCGGCATCAGACTAATTTTGTGCTTCAGTTGCACTTCTAAACTCCGATGAGAATTCACGAACGGGCATTCTATCAGCAGACAGCACTCTGAATGATGTGTAGCTACTTTTCTCTGGTACTTTTCTCAGTGTAGCCAGCCTATTTTTTCCAGTAAAATGCTAAATTAACTTGAAGAAAAACATTAGAAAATGTAGCTGGCTACATTCTTTCTATGATCAAATCAAATGAAATGGTATTAGTCACATGCGCCGAATACAACAGGTGTAGACCTTACAGTGAAATACTTACTTACGAGCCCCTAACTGACAGTGCAGTTTAAAAAATATGGATAAGAATAAGAGATAAAAGTAACAAGAAATTAAAGAGCAGCAGTAAAAAATAACAATATATACAGGGGGTGCCGGTACAGAGTCAATGTGCGGGGGCACCGGTTAGTTGAGGTAGTATGTACAAATGGGTAGAGTGAATAAAAGTGACTATGCATAGATGACAACAGAGAGTGGCAGTGGTGTGGAGAGGGGAGGGGAGGGGGGGGCAATGTGAATAGTCTGGGTAGCCGTTTGACTAGATGTTCAGGAGTCTTATGACTTGAGGGTATAAGCTGTTTAGAAGCCTCTTGGTGCTCTGGTACTGCTTGCCATGTGGTAGCAGAGAGAACAGTCTAGTCTATGACTAGTGTGGCTGGAGTCTTTGACAATTTTTAGGGCCTTCTTCTGACACCACGTGGTATAGAGGTCCTGGATGGCAGGAAGCTTGGCCCCAGTGATGTACTGGGCTGTACGCACTACCCTCTGTAGGCAGTGATGCAACCAGTCAGGATGCTCTCGATGGTGCATCTGTAGAACCTTTTGAGGATCTGAGGACCCATGCCAAATATTTTCAGTCTCCCGCTTCACGACTGTCATAGTGTGCTTGGATAGGCCTAAACATTAGAAATATGATGGCCATGCATTGTTTTTGCTTTTTCATTGTAAGTTAATTTAGTTGTGTGGCTGCCATCCAAATAGCGTTGCACTTCTGTAGTCATCTGATGAAAATGAAGCTATTTTATGCCGAATGTGTTGCACTAATGTATTTTATGTGAAGGAAAACTATAGTTGCACATCCTTGATCACTCTATTGAAGAAAAAAAACACTGTTGACTTTCAATATAAAATGTGACCCCTGTCAATACACAGCTGGACTCACCTGCTACCGCTTTCTCCCGTTGTGCTATTTACAAACAAACACGTGACTGGCTCAACTGTGCTGGAGAATGAAGTAAGCTTCATAATGTAAAATAATGTGACGGGTGAAATAAGAACGCGATGTGCTTTATCTCCTAAAGCATTGCACAAGGTGACTGCAGGTATTTACTTAAAAAATAACTACATATATTAAAATGTATTGAGAAACTTCAAATAAATAGTTTCAGCAGTTTAGGTGGTATTCAAAGACCATCCAGTGGCTATTTCTAAATACCCCGGTATACAGAATAAACAGGAGGCTGAAGAAATTTGGCTTGGCTGCTAAGACCCTCACAAACCTCTACAGATGCACCATTATGAGCATCCTGTCGGGTTGTATCACCGCCTGGTATAGCAAGTGCACTGTCCGCAACAGCAGGGCTCTCCAGAGGGTGGTGCGGTCAGCCCAACGCATCACCAGGGGCACACTGCCTGCCCTCAAGGACATCTACAGCACACTGTGTCACAGGAAGGCCAAGAAGATCATCAAGGAACTCAGCCACCGAAGCAACGGCTTGTTCATCCCACTACCATCTAGAAGGCGGAGACAGCACAAGTTTATCAAAGCTGGGACCAAGAGATTGAAAAACCGCTTCTAGCCGGCCTCCAACCAGTACTCTGCCCTGAACATTAGTCACTGTCACTACCACTCGGTACTCTACCCTGCACCTTCGAGACTGCTGCTCTACGTACATAGTCATTGAACACTGGTCACTTTAATAATATTTACAAAGTGTTTTACCCACTTCATATGTATACTGCATTCTAGTCAAGGCTCATCCTATATAACTACTGCTGTACACACCTTTTCTATTCATATACTGTCCATCATGTCTATACACACCATCATATACAGGACACATACACTGAGTGTACAAAACATTAACATAGACTGACCGGGTGAATCCAGGTGAGTATGATCCCTTATTGATGTCACTTGTTAAATCCACTTCAATCAGTTTAGATGAAGGGGAGGAGACAGGTTAAAGAAGCCTTGAGACAATTGGGACATGGATTGTGTATGTGTGCCATTCAGAGGGGGAATTTAAGTGCCTTTGAACGGAGTATGGTAGTAGGTGCCAGGCACACTGGTTTGACTGTGTCAAGAACTGCAACGCTGCTGGGTTTTTCACGCTCAATAGTTTCCGTGTGCATCAAGAATGGTCCACCACCCAAAGGACATCCAGCCAACTTGACACAACTGTGGGAAGCACTGGAGTCAACATGGGCCAGCATCCCTGTGGAATGCTTTCGAACACCTTGTAGTGTCCATGCCCTGACTAATTGAGACTGTTTTGAGGGCAAAAGGGGGTGCAACTCAATATTAGGAAGGTGTTGCTAATGTTTTGTACACTCAGTGTATGTTTATATTCCGCACTTTGACACTGCTTGTTCGAATATTTCTATATTTATTTATTAATACATTTTTATTTGGGGGATTTGCGTGTATCATTCTTACATATTACTGCACTTTTGGAGATAGGAACATAAGCATTTAGCTACACCCGCAATAACATAATATGTGTACGTGACCAATACAATTTGATTTGATTACAAGGTCAATACACACTGAAACATCCACAGATGAAATATCTCTGGGCAGACAGACAGTCAACATACTTATCTATTGATGCTTTTAGTCTTGGAGCAGGAAAGAAGGTGCAGCAGGTCTGTCCTTTATATAGTTCTTTGACAATAATAATTTCCCCAGAAGGTTAGTTCTCTACTTGAACAACAATTCAACATCCTCCCCGTCTCTATCCATCCGTGAAAACTTCAGAATTAGAGTTGAAAGCAAAATTCTACTTGGTGCTTTAAAACGTTACATTATTTCCATTATATGATTCTCACTAGGGAAACCATGCTCTATACATATTCATGTAACGTACATCCGATGTGTTTGTCTTACAAAATAAGCCCATTTCATAGACACAGATACATGAGAAACATAGACACAGATATATGACAAATACAGCGAGAATACCAGAGTGCAGCTGGGCTAAAGTTAGTGGTGCTGTCTGAGACAATGCAGGGACCGAGACAGGGACAGGGACCGAGACAGGGACAGGGACCAAGACAGGGACAGGGACCGAGACAGGGATAGGGAGAGGATTGTGGTGCTGTCTGAGACAATGCAGGGACCGAGACAGGGACAGGGACCGAGACAGGGACAGGGACCGAGACAGGGACAGGGACAGAGACAGGGACAGGGACCGAGACAAGGACAGGGACAGGGACCGAGACAGGGACAGGGACAGGGACAGAGAGAGGGACAGGATTGTGGTGCTGTCTGAGACGATGCAGGGACCGAGACAGGGACAGGGACCGAGACAGGGACAGGGAGAGGGAGAGGATTGTGGTGCTGTCTGAGACGATGCAGGGACAGGGACCGAGACAGGGACAGGGACCAAGACAGGGACAGGGACCGAGACAGGGAGAGGGAGAGGATTGTGGTGCTGTCTGAGACGATGCAGGGACAGGGACCGAGACAGGGACAGGGACCGAGACAGGGACAGGGACAGGGAGAGGGAGAGGATTGTGGTGCTGTCTGAGACGATGCAGGGACAGGGACCGAGACAGGGACAGGGACCGAGACAGGGACAGGGACCGAGACAGGGACCGAGACAGGGACAGGGACAGAGACAGGGACAGGGACCAAGACAGGGACAGGGACCGAGACAGGGACAGGGACCGAGACAGGGACAGGGACCGAGACAGGGACAGGGACAGGGAGAGGGACAGGATTGTGGTGCTGTCTGAGACAATGCAGGGACCAAGACTGGGACAGGGACCGAGACAGGGACAGGGACCGAGACAGGGACAGGGACCGAGACTGAGACAGGGACAGGGAGAGGGAGTGGATTGTGGTGCTGTCTGAGATGATGCAGGGACAGGGACCGAGACAGGGACCGAGACAGGGACCGAGACAGGGACAGGGACCGAGACAGGGACCGAGACAGGGACAGGGACCGAGACAGGGACCGAGACAGGGACAGGGACCGAGACAGGGACCGAGACAGGGACTGGGACAGAGACAGGGACCGGGACAGGGACAGGGAGAGGATTGTGGTGCTGTCTGAGACGATGCAGGGACCGAGACAGGGACAGGGAGACAGGGACAGAGACAGAGACCGAGACCGAGACAGGGAGAGGGAGAGGATTTTGGTGCTGTCTGAGACGATGCAGGGACAGGGACCGAGACAGGGACCGAGACAGGGAAAAAGACAGGGACCGAGACAGGGACCGAGACAGGGACTGGGACAGAGACAGGGACAGGGACCGAGACAGGGACATGGAGAGGATTGTGGTGCTGTCTGAGATGATGCAGGGACCGAGACAGGGACAGGGACAGAGACCGAGACCGAGACCGGGACAGGGAGAGGGAGAGGGAGACGGAGAGGATTGTGGTGCTGTCTGAGACGATGCAGGGACCGAGACAGGGACAGGGACCGAGACAGGGAGAGGGAGAGGATTGTGGTGCTGTCTGAGATGATGCAGGGACAGAGACAGGGACAGGGACCGAGACAGGGACAGGGACCGAGACAGGGACAGGGAGAGGGAGAGGATTGTGGTGCTTTCTGAGACGATGCAGGGACCGAGACAGGGACAGGGAGAGGGAGAGGATTGTGGTGCTGTCTGAGACGATGCAGGGACAGGGAGAGGGAGATGATTGTGGTGCTGTCTGAGGCGATGCAGGGACAGGGACAGGTTTGTGCTGCTGTCTGAGGCGATACAGGGACAGGGATGAGGACAGGAACAGGGAGAGGTTTGTGGTGCTGTCTGATGGCAATGCAGGGACAGGGACGGGGACAGGGACAGGGAGAGGTTAGTGCTGCTGTCTGAGGCGATGCAGGGACAGGGACTGGGATGGAGACAGGGACAGGGAGAGGTTTGTGGTGCTGTCTGAGGCAATGCAGGGACAGGGACGGGGACAGGGAGATGTTTGTGGTGCTGTCTGAAGCGATGCAGGGACAGGGACTGGGATGGGGACAGGGACAGGGAGAGGTTTGTGGTGCTGTCTGAGGCGATGCAGGGACAGGGACGGGGACAGGGAGATGTTTGTGGTGCTGTCTGAGGCGATGCAGGGACAGGGACTGGGATGGGGACAGGGACAGGGAGAGGTTTGTGGTGCTGTCTGAGGCGATGCAGGGACAGGGACGGGGACAGGGAGATGTTTGTTGTGCTGTCTGAGGCGATGCAGGGACCGGGACTGGGACTGGGACAGGCAGGGATTTGTGGTGCTCTCTGAGGCGATGCAGGACAGGGATGGGGACGGGGACAGGGAACGGTTTGTGGTGCTCTCTGATGCGATGCAGGGTCAGGGATGGGGACGGGGCCAAGCAGGGGTTTGTGGTGCAGTCTGAGGCGATGCAGGAACAGGGATGGGTACGGGGACAGGCAGGGGTTTGTAGTGCAGTCAGAGGCGATGCAGCAGAGACAGTGACAAGTGACAGGGAGGCTGTCACAGTAGCAGGTCCACTGAGGGTCCCAGGACTGGCCGTGAGTGTTTGTTTGCTGCTCCTTTTATATATCATTATCAGGGTTGACTGGGAATTTGATGTACATTTCACATAATCCCATTACAAATGAGGCAGCTAGTTTTACTCTACCAGATACGATAAAGGACGAAAAATATGATGACAGTAATCATTGCATGCCATTATTATTGTATTATTAAGACATTTCTCCTCTCACACATAAGGTAAATAGCTTTCCCCTCCCAGAAACTCAATGTGAGATTGTCTATCTGTATGAGAGAAATGGTGATGAGTTTGGAGCGTGCTGGCACACGGTCTGACGTGACTTGCAGCTGCTAATAACCGCGGTGAGGATCATCTTGGACTGTGAGGATGCAGTGTAGCAGCCTCTTGCTTCCCATACCCTGAGGCAGTACACACTGTCCCTGGCATGGTTGTGAAATGCATGAACATCTTTAGATGGCAATATGCTTGGAAAGATTTACACATAACTGGTGCCACATTGTCATGTTTGGAGACATGAAACAATGTTACGGTATAGCCAGAAAAATATGTTAACATTTTGGCATTTGTGACCGTTTCCAAATGCATCTTCACCAAGAGATCAAGCTTTCTTCAGCAGAGCTCTTACTCCGCTCCTCTGACTTTGGCTCTGAGATAAACTGAGTGGATTCAACGTGCCACATATTGTATAAAGATAATTTCTCTTTCTGCCCCTCTCTAGCTCATTCTAACCCAGCTGCTGCTTGTCCTTGACCAGACCTTTATGCTGACAAAGGGGATTTCTTAGAACCTCGCCATGACAATGACAACACTGAGACTGAAAGGATCAGGGATGAGAGCCAGCGGGAACGGGCACGGGTGGGCAAGCAGCAGAGAGAGAGAGAGAAAGAGAGGGGGAGAGGGAGAGATAGGGAGATGGGGACATATGGAGCAATGCAAGAATAGACACATGAGACTATGAGGAGTCATTTGACCAAATGCTTGAGGTTAAGGTTTGTCCTGTTTCCTGATTAGGAAATGAGTGATAAGAGCATTTCCTCGTTGTCAGTTCTGTCTCAGCCCCCCCCCCCCCCCCCCCCCCCCCCTGCTCTCTGTGTGCCTCCCTCTCCCATCCCTCTCTCACAGCCCTGTGGCTGGAAAATTCCAGTTTAAAAATACTGCAACAGTTCCTTTGTTATAGTAACCCATTTCTTTCCCCCTCTCTACCTTATTTATTTTTCTGTTCTCCATAAATAACAGTGGAATAGGGATGAGAAAGAGAGAGGGAGGGAGAGAGGGAGACTCTGCACCATGTGACTGCTGTGTGCAAGCAGGGAGAAGGAGAGAGGATGGGAGAGAAAGTTTATAAGGCACAGTTTATAAGGAAATGTGAGAGAGAAGCCGGGGAATCTGTGGTGGCCAGCTGCAAGAGAGGAGATAGCGGAGAAAGGCTTTTAATTCTCAATCCCCACAGAGCCTTTGAAAATTACCAATCTTCTTATCACAGACGCAGGGCTGCTTATGCAAATTGTTGTGGAGTGGAACGTTTAAACTGAAAATTACTCGACAGCAGTTTTTTTCCTTCCTCTCTCTCTCTCTCTCTCTCTCTCTCTCTCTCTCTCTCTCTCTCTCTCTCCACATAGAAAGCCTGTTTCGAGTCTCAGAAGATGCATTACTTTGAAGCGAGTCAGGATTTAAAGACTCCAGACCCAGCTCTGGTCTAACGCAGCCGCTCTCACTGCCTTTGTAGCGGAAAACAGGGAGGAAAAAAGAGAAAGGAAAAGCATTTGAAAACAACATTCTGGTCTCACCTCCCTGCTCTGACACATCACCCATCGCCTGAGGAGGCTAGGAGCCAGGGAAATATATAAATATCTCTAACCCCTGTTTTCCATTCTAGTTATTTTCATTTCTAGTTGAGGTTATTTTTCATTCATTTTTTAAATATATTTTTTTACTACACATTGAGAGTTATGAACATGGGAGGATAACACAGCTTGTGTTCTATGTGGGGAAGTTGTTTGAAGCATTTCAAGTTTTAAGTTACACCACAGGCGATAATAGAAAAAAAAAGTTGATAAATGATGTTGAAACAATTCCCAGTCCATAGATATAACCCCTTGTAATGAAAAAGAGGATAGAGAGCATGTGAAGGAAAATGTTGTTGTTTCTGTGTTCTGTGATCTGACACTACTGGCTCTTAATGGTTTCTCTCATCATTTACCACCAAGCACTTGACCAAACTCAAATCAAGTCTTTATGACAAGTTATTTCTGAAAACACATTCTGATGTACAAACCTAATGTAACCCAATAACCCACAATTGTGTTTCAGCCATTTCACCTGGTATTATGATGGGTGCCTGCATGGTGTCTATTTAGTAGGGAATGTTGGGAAAGTATTTGGTGTGTAACTCCAGGGAGGAGATTTATGTTTGTGTTTTTGTATGTATTGAATATGTTGCAGATTTTATCGTTTTCTAATTTAATCTAATCTGATCTGACCCACAGAGGGAGATTAGGAAGAGGAAGTGTTACATGCTGGTGGCGGGAGGCTTCATCCTCACCCTCCTCATCATCATCATCGCTGTGTCAGCAAGAAAATGAAACCAACCCCAGAGGTAAGCCTCCTAAACCATCCAACCCTACTGGTGTTTATAAACCAGCAGCAGCCCAAGAAACAGAGCTTTACTTAGTATTGATATTGTTATACAGGTACTATATTGGAGTATTGATTGCTATAGTGACATTCTATTCTGATTGTAATCTGCATAGAGGCCTGCGACGCAGAGCAGACCCTGAGAATATGGCACAACACGTTAAAAGAGAATTTAGCTTTTTTTAAACCAAATGTAAATGGAATCTTATAGAAGGGTCCAGATACTTTTTTACATATTTCACTTGTTTTTGAGAAACTTACCCTAACCAGCGATTCACTTCCTCATCCTCATTGTGCAGTATTGGGCTCAAATGCTCAAATGCTACAAAAACACCCAAATTATTCCTTTTAGAATCAGGAACGTTCTCAGTATAGTGATGCAAGTCTTTAGATGTTGTACACATGAAATTGTGTCAGTATGAACATTGTTACTTTTATTTCTTATTCTTATTCATATTTTTTATACTGCATTGTTGGTTAGGGGCTTGTAAGTAAGCATTTCACTGTAGGGTGAAACACCTGTGACTAATAATATTAACATTTGATATCTGCAAACCAGGATGAGGAACTGAATCGCAGGTTGGGGTAACTTTATCAAAAACAAGTGAAATCGCTAAGAAATAGTGTCTGGACCGCATGCCATTTATATAAAAAGAGATTTGGTTGTAAAGGGCTAACTTGTCCTTTAAGGATGCGTTCAGTGGATGCGTTCAATAGTTTTATTTTGTGATAAGAATTTGGGGTCAATTCTACGAAAACACAGCTTTTTAATTGGAGTGTCAGTAATGTGCAGGAAGGCTTCTTTCTTGAATTGGATCAATAATTGGAATCATAGTCAGAGGACACACTATGAAAGTGACTGACATTGACTAGCAACGTTCATAGCAACAAGACAGCAAAGTCATCTTTTTTTTCGCAGCTTGACATATTTGCTTTTATAGCAAATCAATATTTAAGTATTTTCTGTCAAGAGGAAATGTGGTGGGAAAGGATGTATCTTCATATATAACTGTGGCTGAAATACTGTAGATGGGTGTTCAATGATCTCTTAATGATCCTAATTTCCGATTGCTTCTGTTGGTATGATCTGAAAAGGCTTTTAACCACTTCAGTTTCCCTGTATGTGGTATGTTGGTTAGGCAACCACTACTTGACTATTTCTTTCTCAATGTGTGTTTATCACAGAGCAAGCCATTGTGTATAGAAAACATTAGGAACATCTTCCTAATATTGAGTTGGACCCCCCTTTTTCCCTACGAACAGTCTCAATTCGTTGGGGCATGGTGCCGAAAAGCGTTCCACAGTGATGCTGACCCATGTTGACTCCAATGTTTCCCACAGTTGTGTCAAGTTGGCTGGATATCCTTCGGGTGGTGGACCATTCTTGATAAACAGGGGAAACTGTTAAGCATGAAAAACCCAGCAGCATTGCAGTTTTTGACACAAACCGGTGCGCTTCACACCTATTACCATATCCCGTTCAAAGGCACTTACATTTTTTGTCTTGCCCATTCACCCTCTGAATGGGCAAGCAGCTGGAATGTTTCATGTGGTCGGTTAGCTCATTGTGTAGCTAGGGTAAAAGGTTGAAGAATGTTTCTCTGCCTTTCCAGGAAATATACAGATTTCTTCCAACCTTTGTGTTTTGTGACAGAAACAAAGACCCTCACTGTCAGCTCAGCAGAGGATAGAATCAGTGTAGAAGACTTTTGCCACTATTCACTAATTAACAGATAAATGAATAAATGTCATTGGATGTTGATGGAAATCCACAACTTTCCTTAAATGATATCGTAACCAATCTAAATGAACCCACAGTCTGGCGTCTTTATCTACCACTGATGGAATTACATTTAGGCCTCTTGTCTGACATACACAAATACACCTGAACCCACACGCAAACACAATCATAGTCACTGTATTGTACAGCCAATTGGTTCATCTTGAATTGGAGGTTGAGGCCTGTTGGGAGGTGTTCTCTAGTTATCTTCCCCACATTGATTCTCTCAGGTCACAGATTAGTGGGTCTGCAGGTTTGTGGAGCAACTTGTATCAAATCATTTGGAGCAGATGAGATGGAATTTCTCAAGTTGGTGTGTGTGTGTGTGTGTGTGTGTGTGTGTGTGTGTGTGTGTGTGTGTGTGTGTGTGTGTGTGTGTGTGTGTGTGTGTGTGTGTGTGTGTGTGTGTGTGTGTGTGTGTGTGTGTGTGTGTGTGTGTGTGTGTGTGTGTGTACTGAGCCCTATAGAAGAGGAAAGAACAGGGTTAGCAGAACCGCCTGGGTTTTTGCCAAAGCAGACGCAGCCATAAGCCTGGTATGGTCTGCCAGTTCTTGTACCAGAAACAGGATCCAAATAAACAAACAGAGTTTAAACAGAATTAAGCGTTCCGAGTATGTACCAACAACAAATTCAGTTTGGCTGCCATTGTTGTTGGTTGTTGGGCCTTCTTCCATTCTCGTTGATGCTGTTGAATGATTTTGAAGAAGGTACCGGTACTACAATACAGTACTCTCACATAATAATAATAATAATAATCCCTAATAATGATAACTTTATTTGTATAGCTCTTTTCAGTACTCCCACATACTCTAGCTGGAGTAGACTATAGTATGTTATACAGAAACATAATGAAAGACAGAGATACAAAGACAGAGAGAGACAGACAGAAGGGCACAGTATTACATAGTCATAGAGAGGGGAAACATTGACAGGTACGAACTATGAACACACTGAGGGTTAGAGAGGATATAAACTGAGCAAAAAAAGAAACGTCCCTTTTTCAGGACCCTGTCTTTCAAAGATAATTCGTAAAAATCCAAATAACTTCACAGGTCTTCATTGTAAAGGGTTTAAACACTGTTTCCCATGCTTGTTCAATGAACCATAAACAATTAATGAACATGCACCTGTAGAACGGTCGTTAAGACACTAACAGCTTACAGACGGTAGGCAATTAAGGTCACAGTTATGAAAACTTAGGACACTAAAGAGGCCTTTCTACTGACTCTGAAAAACAGCAAAAGAAAGATGCCCAGGGTCCCTGCTAATCTGCGTGAACGTACCTTAGGCATGCTGCAAGGAGGCCTGAGGACTGCAGATGTGGCCAGGGCAGTACATTTCAATGTTCGTACTGTGAGACGCCTAAGACAGCGCTAAAAGGAGACAGAACGGACAGCCGATCGTCCTCGCAGTGGCAGACCACGTGTAACAACATCTGCACAGGATCGGTACATGCGAACATCACACCTGCGGGACAGGTACAGGATGGCAACAACAACTGCCCGAGTTACACCAGGAACGCACAATCCATCCATCAGTGCTCACACTCTCCGCAATAGGCTGAGAGAGGCTGGACTGAGGGCTTGTAGGCCTGTTGTAAGGCAGGTCCTCACCAGACATCACCAGCAACAACGTTGCCTATGGGCACAAACCCATCATCACTGGACCAGACAGGACTGGCAAAAAGTGCTCTTCACGGATTCGCCTTTATCATCAAAGGAATGAGCGTTACACCGAGGCCTGTATTGATTTCGGGTTGATTTGGAGGTGGAGGGTCCATCATGGTCTGGGGTGGTGTGTCACAGCATCATCGGACTGAGTTTGTTGTCATTGCAGGGAAGACATTCTCCTCCCTCATGTGGTACCCTTCCTGCAGGCTCATCCTGACATGACCATCCAGCATGACAATGCCACCAGCCATACAGCCAGACTGCTCGTTCTGTGCGTGATTTCCTGCAAGACAGGAATGTCAGTGTTCTGCCATGACCAGCGAAGAGCCCGGATCTCAATCCCATTGAGCACGTCTGGGACCTGTTGGATCGGAGGGTGAGGGCTAAGGCCATTCCCCCCAGAAATGTCCAGGAACTTGCAGGTGCCTTGGTGGAAGAGTGGGGTAACATCTCACAAGCAAGAACTGGCAAATCTGGTGCAGTCCATGAGGAGGAGATGCACTGCAGTACTTAATGCAGTTGGTGGCCACACCAGATACTGACTGTTACTTTTGATTTTGACCCCCACCCCCCTCCCTTTGTTCAGGGACACATTAATCAATTTCTGTTAGTCACATGTCTGTGGAACTTGTTCAGTTTATGTCTCAGTTGTTGAATCTTATGTTCATACACATATTTACACATGTTAAGTTTGCTGAGTTTAGAAACAGAGAGAAAGAGAGCCAGAGATGAGAATACTATAGGCAGAGACAGGATGATATGGACAGGTATGAACAAACACTGAGGAGGATAGAGGATATAGACACTGAGAGAGTTACAGAGGCATAAAGGCAGAGAGAAGAATAGCGAGCACTATAGACAGAGACAAGTTGATATGGACAGGTATGAACAAACACTGAGGAGGATAGAGGATATAGACACTGAAAGAGATACAGAGGCACTATAGAGAGAGACAGGCTGATATGGATTAGAGGTCGATCGGCATGGCCGATTAATTAGGGCTGATTTCAAGTTTTCATAACAAGTTTTGGAAGCCGATTATGGCCAATTACATTGCACTCCACAATGAGACTGCGTGGCTGGCTGACCACCTGTTACACGAGTGCAGCAAGGAGCCAAGGTAAGTTGCTAGCTAGCATTAAACTTATCTTATAAAAACAATCAATCTTAACATAATCACTAGTTAACTACACATGGTTAATGATATTACTAGTTTATCTAGCTTGTCCTGCATTGCATATAATCAATGCGGTGCCTGTTAATTTATCATCGAATTACAGCCTACTTCGCCAAACGGGTGAAGATTTAACAAGCTCATTCGTGAAAAAAAAGCACTGTCATTGCATCAATGTGTACCTAACCATAAACGTCAATGCCTTTCTTAAAATCAATACACAAGTACATTTTTTTAAATCTGCATATTTAGTTAATATTGCCTGCTAACATGAATTTCTTTTAACAAGTGAAATTGTGTCAATTCTCTTGCGTTCTGTGCAAGCAGAGTCAGGGTATATGCAGCAGTTTGGGTCGCCTGGCTCGTTGTGAACTGTGTGAAGACCATTTTCCTAACAAAGACCGTAATTAATTTGCCAGAATTTTACATAATTATGACATAACATTGAAGGTTGTGCATTGTAACAGCAAAATTTAGACTTGGGGTTGCTGCCCATTCGATAAAATACGGAACGGTTCCGTATTTCACTGAAAGAAAAAACTTTTGTTTTCGAAATTATAGTTTCCGGATTTGACCCTATTAATGACCTAAGGCTCGTTTTTCTGTGTGTTTATTATATTATAATTAAGTCTATGATTTGATATTTAATAGAGCAGTCTGACTGAGCGGTGGTAGGCAGCAGCAGGCTCATAAGCATTCATTCAAACAGCACTTTCCTGTGTTTGCCAGCAGCTCTTCGCTGTGCTTCAAGCATTGCGCTGTTTATGACTACAAGCCTATCAACTCCCGAGATTAGGCTGGCAATAATATAGTGCCTATACGAACATCCAATAGTCAAATGTATATGAAATACAAATGGTATAGAGAGAAATAGTCCAATAATTCCTATAATAACTACAACCTGCGAGCTGCCCAGTGACACAAGCCTACCAGATGAGCTAAATCACTTCTGTGCTCGCTTTGAGGCAAGCAACACTGAGGCATGCATGACAGCATCAGCTGTTCCGGACGACTGTGTGATCACGCTGTCCGTAGCTGAAGTGAGTAAGACCTTTAAACAGGTCAACATACACAAGGCTGCAGGGCCAGACGGATTACCAGGACGTGTGCTCCGGGCATGTGCTGACCAACTGGCAGGTGTCTTCACTGACATTTTCAACATGTCCCTGATTGAGTCTATAATACCAACATGTTTCAAGCAGACCACCATAGTCCCTGTGCCCAAGATCACAAAGGCAACCTGCCTAAATGACTACAGACCCGTAGCACTCATGTCCGTAGCCATGAAGTGACTACAGCTCAGTGTTCAACACCATCAAAGCACCTCAAACACATCACTCAGCTAAGGCTCCTGGGACTAAACACCTCCCTCTGCAACTGGATCCTGGACTTCCTGACGGGCCGCCCCCAGGTGGTGAGGATAGGTAGCAACACATCCACAATGCTGATCCTGAACACTGGAGCTCCCCAGGGGTGCGTGCTCAGTCCCCTCGACTGCAGTCCCCACGACTGCATGGCCAGGCACGACTCCAACACCATAATTAAGTTTGCAGACGACACAACAGTGGTAGGCCTGATCACAGACAACGAAGAGACAGACTATAGGGAGGATGTCTGAGACCTGGCCGGGTGGTGCCAGAATAACAACCTATCCCTCAACGTAACCAAGACTAAAGAGATGATTGTGGACTACGGGAAAAGGAGGACCGAGCACGCCCCCATTCTCATCGACGGGACTTTAGTGGAGCAGGTTGTGAGCTTCAAGTTCCTTGGTGTCCACATCAACAACAAACTAGAATGGTCCAAACACACCAAGACAGTCGTGAAGGGCACGACAAATCCTATTCCCCCTCAGGAAACTAAAAAGATTGGCATGGGTCCTGAGATCCTCACAAGGTTCTACAGCTGCAACATCAAGAGCATCCTGACTGGTTGCATCACTGCCTGGTACGGCAATTGCTCGGCCTCTGACCACAAGGCACTACAGAGGGTAGTGCGTACGACCCAGTACATCACTGGGGATAAGCTGCCTGCCATCTTGGACCTCTACACCAGGCGGTGTCAGAGGAAGGCCCTAAAAATTGTGAAAGACCCCAGCCACTTCAGTCATAGACTGTTCTCTCTGCTACCGCATGGCAAGTGGTACCGGAGTGCCAAGTCTATGACAAAAAGGCTTCTCAACTGTTTTTACACCCAAGCCATAAGATCCTGAACAGGTAACCAAATGGCTACCCAGACTATTTGCATTGTGCCCCCCCCCCCCCCCCCCCCCCGCTTTTTAAAGCAACCCGCTTTTTACGCTGCTGCAACTCTCTGTTTATCATATATGCATAGTCATTTTAACTATACATTCATGTTCATTCTACCTCAATTGGGCCGACCAACCAGTGCTCCCGCACATTGGCTAACCGGGCTATCTGCATTGTGTCCCGCCACCCACCACCCACCAACCCCTCTTTTACACTACTGCTACTCTCTGTTCATCGTATATGCATAGTAACTTTAACCATATCTACATGTACATACTACCTCAATCAGCCTGACTAATCGGTGTCTGTATGTAGCCTCGCTACTGTATATAGCCTGTCTTTTTACTGTTGTTTTATTTCTTTACTTACCTACTGTTCACCTAATACCTTTTTTTGCACTATTGGTTAGAGCCTGTAAGTAAGCATTTCACTCTATGGTCTACACCTGTTGTTTTCGGCGCACGTGACAAATAAACTTTGATTTGATTTGAGCTTTCAATGTTCTGAGCAAGGAACTTAAACATTAGGTTTTTTACATGGCACATATTGCACTTTTACTTTCTTCTCCAACACCGTGTTTTTGCATTATTTAAACCAAATTGAACATGTTTCATTATTTATTTGAGACTAAATTGATTTTATTTCTGTATTATATTAAAATAAAATAAAAGTGTTCATTCAGTATTGTTGTAATTGTCGTCATTACAAATATATATATATATATATATATATATATATATATATATATATATATATATATATATATATATATATATATATATAAAAATCGGCCGATTAATCAGTATCAGCTTTTTTTGGTCCCCCCATTTATCGGTATTGGCGTTGAAAGATCATAATCGGTCGACCTCTAATATGGACAGGTATGAACAAACATTGAGAAGGATAGAGGATATAGGCACTGAAAGAGATACAGAGGCAGATGGGCAGAGAGGAGAATAGCGAGCACTATACATCAGTTTAATGAGAGTGACGACGACAGAAATAACTGTGGAGCCGCTTCTTCTCTCGAATCAATAGCCTGGCTCTTTATGGTGCACTAAATAACGCCATAACTGCACCCTGACACTTATATCTGCAAATGATATTGCCGGCACCGCCTTCACATCTTGTTTACAGACTCATTTGGGAAGTGAGATTTTTCAATGTGCATGTTAGCACAATGTGCTAACTGTAACTACACAAGGTCTTTGTGTGTATGGGGAGGAATGGTTGCTGAAATCAGGGGTGCTAAAAGAGAGAGGTTTCAAAGGGTTTCGTCTAATCAAGCAGTGACCATGGACACTAAAAATGTGCCTGTCCAGTCTGTATCCTAACAGTTAAACTGACTGTTGGACATCATTATGCATCTAGATATTAGTACAGTTAAGGGATTCTCCTCACACGGGGCCCCATTTACGTAATGGATTTCCCCTATTTACAGTGCCTTGCAAAAGTATTCACCCCCTTTGGCGTTCTTCCTATTTTATTGCATTAAAACCGGTAATTTAAATTGATTTTTATTTGGGTTTCATGTAATTGACATACACAAAATAGTCCAAATTGGTGAAGTGAAATGAAAAAAATAACTTGTTTCAAAAAATTCTAAAATATAAAAAATAGAAAAGTGGTGCGTGCATATGTATTCACCCCCTTTGCTATGAAGCACCTAAATAAGATCTGGTGCAACCAATTACCTTCAAAAGTCACATAATTAGTTAAATAAAGTCCACCTGTGTGCAATCTAAGTGTCACATAATCTGTCACATGACCTCAGTATATATACACCTGTTCTGAAAGGCCCCAGAGTCTGCAACACCACTAAGCAAGGGGCACCACCAAGCAAGCGGCACCATAAAGAACAAGGAGCTTTCCAAACAGGTCAGGGACAAAGTTGTGGAGAAGTACAGATCAAGGTTGGGTTATAAAAAAAAATCTGAAACTTTGAACATCCCACGGAGCACCATTAAATCCATTATAAAAAAATGAAAGAATATGGCACCACAACAAACCTGCCAAGAGAGGGCCGCCCACCAAAACTCACAGACCAGGCAAGGAGGCCATTAATCAGAGAGGCAACAAAGAGACCGAAGATAACCCTGAAGGAGCTGCAAAGCTCCACAGCGGAGATTGGAGTATCTGTCCATAGGACCACTTTAAGCCATACACTCAACAGAGCTGGGCTTTACGGAAGAGTGGGCTGAAAAAAATAAGCAAACATGTTTGGTGTTCACCAAAAGGAGACTCCCCAAACATATGGAAGAAGGTTCTCTGGTCAGATGAGACTAAAATTGTGCTTTTTGGCCTTCAAGGAAAACGCTACGTCTTGCGCAAACACAACACCTTTCATCACCCCGAGAACTCCATCCCCACAGTGAAGCATGGTGGTGGCAGCATCATGCTGTGGGAATGTTTTTCATCGGCAGGGACTGGGAAACTGGTCAGAATTGAAGGAATGATGGATGGCGCTAAATATAGGGAAATTCTTGAGGGAAAACTGTTTCAGTCTTCCAGAGATTTGAAACTGGGAAAGAGGTTCACCTTCCAGCAGGACAATGACACTAAGCATACTGCTAAAGCAACACTCGAGTGGTTTAAGGGGACACATTTAAATGTCTTGGAATGGCCTAGTCAAAGCCCAGACCTCAAACCAATTAAGAATCTGTGGTATGACTTAAAGATTGCTGTACACCAGCGGAACCCATCCAACTTGAAGGAGCAGGAGCAGTATTGCCTTGAAGAATGGACAAAAATCCCAGTGGCTAGATGTGCCAAGCTTATAGAGACATACCCTAAGAGACTTGCAGCTGTAATTGCTGCAAAAGGTGGCTCTACAAACTATTGACTTTGGGGAGGGGGGGTGTTGAATAGCTATGCACGCTCAAGTTTTCCGTTTTTTTGTCTTATTTCTTGTTTGTTTTACAATAAAAAATATTTTCCATCTTCAAAGTGGTAGGCATGCTGTGTAAATCAAATGATACAAACCCCCCAAAAATCTATTTTATTTCCAGGTTGTAAGGCCAAAAAATGCCAAGGGGGTGAATACTTTCGCAAGCCACTGTATCTAATATTATACAGACCACATAGTGGTGCTTGTCCCCCCAATACATTTCGCATGTGAAGGGCCACTAATCAGTGTGGTGTGCATACAATTTGCAGTCAACATTGTCTGATAATGACACATCAGCACATTTGCTCTAAAAATTGACAATTGTATTCCTTTCTAGTAAAGGTTTCCATTGTGGCTAAAAAGGATTTCATCATCATATTACACCGCTACTACTACAACACTATATTGGAATGGTTGATTTGATGGGACTCTCCTCTTAACTGGCTTCAAACAGGGAATCATGTGAATGGACACTCATGGGAGACCCTCTACTGCAGTGTATTGATCAGTAGTCAGGTAGCGTTGTACACACACACACACACACACACACACACACACACACACACACACACACACACACACACACACACGCACACGCACACACACCGGAAGAACAAGTAAAGCGGGGGGCCAGGGACACAGTGCTGTCTGATCATAGAGAATCTCCAGTTTACACAAACACAATCAGAGGAGAGATTACAACCACATCCTGGAGCACCCTCAAAACACAAAGCACATCTTCACACATACAGTGCCTTCAGAAAGTATTTATTTCACATTTTGTTGTGTTACAGCCTGAATTCAAAATGGATTCAATAGATTTTTTTTTATCTCACCCATCTATACATTATAACCCATAATGACAAAGTAAAAACATGTTTAGATATTTTTACACATTTTTTGAAAATGAATACAAAAATATTAATTTACATAAGTATTCACACCCCTGAGTCAATACTTTAGAATCACATTTGGCAGCGATTATAGATGTAAGTCTTTCTGGGTAAGTCTCCAAGAGCTTTGCTCATTGTTCTTTGAAAAAAAAAATCTAGTTCGGTCAAATTGGTTGTTGATCATTGCTAGACAACCAAGTCTTCCCATAGATTTCAAAGCAGATTTAATTCAAAACTGTAACTCGGCCAGTCAGGAGCATTCACTGTCTTCTTAGTAACCAACCCCAGTGTGGATTTGACCTTGTGTTTAGGTTATTGTCCTGCTGAAAGGTGAATTCATGTCTGGTGGAAATCAGACCAAACCAGGTTTTCCTCTAGGATTTTGCCTGTGCTTAGCTCCATTCTGAAAAATTCCCCAGTCCTTAACGATTACAAGCATACCCATAACATAATGCAGACTATGCTCAAAATGATGGCGAGTGGTACCCAGTAATGTGTTGTATTGGATTTGCCCCAAGCAAAATACTTTGTATTCAGGAAAAAAGTAAAGTGCTTTGACACATTTTTGCAGTATTACGTTAGTGCCTTGTTGCAAACAGCATGCATGTTTTGGAATATTTTTATTCTGTAAAGGCTTCCTTCTTTTCAATTATGGTGGAGTAACTACAATGTTGTTGATCCATCCTCAGTTGTCTCCTATCACAGCCATTAAACTCTGTAACTGTTTTAAAGTCACCATTGGCCTCATGGTGAAATCCCTGAGCAGTTTCTTTCCTCTCAGGCAACTGAGTTAGGAAGGATGGCTGTATCTTTGTAGTGACTGGGTGTATTGATACACCATCCAAAGTGTAATTAATAACTTCACCATGCTCAAAGGATATTCAGTGTCAGTTTTTTTATTTTTATCAATCTACCAATAGGTGCCCTTCATTGCGAGACAATGAAAACCTCCCTGGTCTTTGTGGTTGAATCTGTTTGAAATGCACTGCTTGACTGAGGGACCTTACAGATAATTGTATGTGTTGGGTACAGAGATGAGAAAATCATTCAAAAATCATGTTAAACACTATTATTGCAAACAGAGTGAATCCATGTGTCATATTCGTGTATGTAGGTGGCAGGGAAGTCAGGCGCAGGAGAAACCAAGTTGGTGAATATGGAGTATTTAATGAAAAACAAACTCCAAAACCAAAGTACAAAATAAAATAGGTAAAGGATACCCGTCGCACACCGATACACAAACCCACGTAACATAACGTACAAACAATCACCGACAAGGACATGAGGGGAAACAGAGGGTTAAATACACAAGTAATTAATTAATGGGATTGGAACCAGGTGTGATGGAAGACAAGACAAAACCAATGGAAAATGAAAAACTGATCAATGATGGCTAGAAGACCGGTGACGTCGACTGCCGAGCACCACCCGTGCAAGGAGGGGCATCGACTTCGGCAGAAGTCGTGACAGTAACACCCCCTGACGCACGGCTCCAGCAGTGCATCGACACCGGCCTTGGGGACGATGGAAGTCTCGCTGCAGGGAAGGATCTAACACATCCTCCACCGGAACCCAGCATCTCTCCTCCGACAGTACCCCTCTCAGTCCACGAGGTCCTGAAGGCCCCTCGCCCGACGTCTCGAATCCAGGATGGATCGAATGAAGTACGCCGGGGCCCCCTCAATGTCCAGAGGGGGCGAAGGAACCTCCCGCACCTCATTCTCCTGGAGCGAACCAGCCACCACCGGCCTGAGGAGAGACACATGGAACGAGGGGTTAATGCGGTAATTTGGGGGAAGCTTTAACCTATAACATACCTCGTTCACACTCCTCAGGACTTTAAACGGCCCCACAAACCGCAGACTCAGCTTCCGGCAGGGCAGGCGGAGGGGCAGGTTTCTGGTCGAGAGCCAGACCCTGTCCCCCGGTGCAAACACCGGGGCCTCACTGCGGTGATGGTCTGCGCCCATTTTCTGGCGTCGAACGGCGCGCTGAAGGTGGACGCCGGAACCAATAGTCCACCGCAGGAGCCTCGGTCTGACTCTGATGCCAAGGGGCCAGAACCGGCTGATACCCCAACACGCACTGAAAGGGAGAGAGGTTAGGAGTGGCGGAGCTAATTCTGAGCTATCTCTGCCCAGGGCACGAACACCGCCCACTCCCCCGGCCGGTCCTGGCAATAAGACCTCAGAAACCTACCCACATCCTGGTTAACTCTCTCCACCTGCCCGTTACTTTCAGGGTAAAAACCCGAGGTAAGGCTGACCGAGACCCCGCAGGTGTTCCATGAACGCCTTCCAGACCCTTGACGTGAACTGGGGACCCCGATCTGACACTATATCCTCAGGCATCCCGTAGTGCCGAAAAACATGTGTAAACAGAGCCTCCGCAGTCTGTAGGGCCGTAGGGAGACCGGGCAAAGGGAGGAGACGACAGGACTTAGAAAAACTATCCACAACGACCAGGATCGTGGTGTTACCTTGTGATGACTTAAATGCAAATGTAAATGAAGGTGGAAGATCGGTTATAAAATCCACCGATAAATGTGACCACGGCCGTTGTAGAATGGGTAAGGGTTGTAACTTACCTCTGGGTAGGTGTCTAGGAGCCTTGCACTGGGTGCACACTGAGCAGGAGGAAACATAAACCCTCACGTCCTTAGCTAAGGTGGGCCACCAGTACCTCCCAGTAAGACAATCCCAGGATGACCAGAGGAGGGTGACGTGTGAGCCCAGTAGATCAATCGGTCGCGGACAGCAGATGGAACGTACAGACGCCCAGATGGACACTGAGCGGGAGTGGGCTCTGCACGTGACGCCCGCTCAATGTCCGTGTCCAGCTCCCATACTACCGGTGCCACTAAACACGAGGCTGGGATTATGGGAGTGGGATCCATGGACCGCTCCTCTGTGTCATACAGCCGGGAGAGGGCATCTGCCTTAACGTTCTGGGAACCTGGTCTGTAAGAGAGGGTAAACACAAAACGGGTGAAAAACATGGCCCACCTTGCCTGGCGAGGGTTCAGTCTCCTCGCCTCCCGGATGTACTCCAGATTGCGGTGGTCAGTCCAGATGAGAAAAGGGTGTTTAGCCCCCTCAAGCCAATGTCTCCACACCTTCAAAGCCTTAACGACAGCTAACAGCTGCCGATCCCCCACATCATAGTTTCGCTCCGCCGGGCTGAGCTTCTTAGAGAAGAAGGCACAGGGGCGGAGCTTAGGTGGCGTACCCGAACGCTGAGAGTACACAGCTCCTATCCCAGCCTCAGATGCGTCCACCTCCACTATGAATTGCAAAGATGGATCCGGATGAGCCAACACAGGAACCGAGGTAAATGGAGCCTTCAGTTTCCTAAAAGCCTTGTCCGCCCCAGCCGACCACTGCAAGCGCACCGGACCCCCCTTCAGCAGTGAGGTAATGGGAGCAGCCACCTGAACAAAACCCCGGATAAACCTCCGGTAGTAATTGGCAAACCCTAAAAATCGCTGCACCTCCTTCACCGTGGTGGGAGTCGGCCAATTACGCACGGCTGCAATACGGTCAACCTCCATCTCCACTCCTGACGTGTATAGGCGATACCCTAAGAAGGAGACAGACTGTTGAAAGAACAGGCATTTCTCAGCCTTGACATACAGATCATGCTCCAACAGGCGACCAAGCACTTTGCGCACCAGGGACACATGCTCGGCGCGTGTAGCGGAGTAAATCAGAATGTCATCGATATACACCACTACCCCCTGCTCGTGCAGGTCCCTGAAAATCTCGTCTACAAATGATTGGAAGACTGATGGAGCATTCTCCATAAGCATTCTCCATCAACATAATTCCACTTTGACATTATGCGTTATTGTGTGAAAGCCAGTGACAAAAAACACACATTTAATTGGTTTTAAATGCAGGCTGTAACACAACAAAATGTGGAAAAAGTACATTATAGTGTCTAGTTTGAGAAACAGATACCTCACAAGTCCTCAACTGGCAGCTTCATTAAATAGTACCCGCAAACACCGATCTCCACGTCAACAGTGAAGAGGCGACTTCGGGATGCTTGCCTTCTAGGCAGAGTTGCAAAGAAAAAGCCATATCTCAGACTGGCCAATAAAAAGAAAAGATTAAGATGAGCAGAAGAACACAGACACTGGACAGAGGAACTCTGCCTAGAAGGCCAGCATCCCGGAGTCATCTTTTCACTGTTGACGTTGAGACTGGTGTTTTGCGGGTACTATTTAATGAAGCTGCCAGTTGAGGACTTGCGAGATATCAGTTTCTCAAACTAGACACTCTAATGTACTTGTCCTCTTGCTCAGTTGTGCACCGGGGCCTCCCACTCCTCTTCCTATTCTGGTTAGAGCCAGTTTGCGCTGATCTGTGAAGGGAGTAGTACACAGCGTTGTATGAGATCTTCAGTTTGTTGAACATTTCTCGCATGGAATAGCCTTCATTTCTCAGAACAAGAATAGACTGATGAGTTTCATAAGAAAGTCTTTGTTTCTGGCCATTTTGAGCTTGTAATCGAACCCACAAATGCTGATGCTCCAGATACTCAACTATTCTAAAGAAGGCCAGTTTTATTGCTTTCTAATTCTCCAACATATTTTTCCATTAATAATTTCAGATTTTCATTCTTTCCATTTTGCGAGAGGAGAGAGAAGACGCCTTTATATCTGCCTTTGTGTATTTACGGTCCTCTCTGTCTAAACTTCAGGATGCCTTTAAACTTTTCCTCCCTTCCTTGTTCCTTCATTCTGCACCAGATGCAGTCAGGCTGAACAGCTGCATATGTTATTGGCATCGGCAATTATAAAGTAAGCTCAGGCTATTTGTGTTGGAGGGAGGCAAAACTGAAGAGGCCTACAGGGCCCGGACCCCTAGCTTTAAGTGGATCATCGGGTAGGCTGGGAGAAGGTGACCGCTCAGTTTAATAGCACTTCATTAAAGCAGGAGTATAGTCTCAGCATTCATCCACATCTGATCCTCAGGTAACACTTGATTTAAACTATGAGTAGACTGTCAGTAAGATGTTTGCAACATGTCTATTGACTTGCAGCTACTTGCCACTACAATGATTCTTCACATTGACTGGTATAGTAGTGTGGATATTGGAACAAAGCCAGCATCTCTCTGTATCAGGAATCAAGGTAAGACCCAAGTGCAGACTGTTGAAGTAACAATGTTTAATGTAACCAGAGGGGCAGACAAACGACAGGTCAAGGCAGGCAGGGGTCGATAATCCAGAAGTGGAGCAAAGGTACAGGACGGCAGGCAGGCTCAGGGACGGGCAGAGTTGTCAGGCGGGCAGGTACAGGGTCAGGACAGGCAAAGGTCAAAAACCAGGAGGACGAGAAAAAGAGAGGCTTGGAAAAGACAGGAGCTGACAGGACGAATGCTGGTTAGCTTGACAAACAAGACGAACGGGCAACAGACAAACAGATAACACAGGTATAAATACACAGGGGATAATGGGGAAGATGGGCAACACCTGGAGGGGGGTGGAGACAATCACAAGGACAGGTGTAACAGATCAGGGCATGACACTCTGACTCTTAAAACATTGTATCACCAAGACAGAACATACAGTACATTTCCCTCAGATGCTAAGTATGCCACATAGATAAAAAGAGAGCCCTCCACACACTCTGGACTAAATGTGTCCCATAGTCTTTATACCTGACAGAAGGTAAGGGACAGCCAGATAGCTGTAAATCAGGGTCAAGTTTGTGGAAGAAATACATATAAATCTGAAAGGGATGTTTGGTTATGTTGCAAGGATTGTTGTAAAGTCTTCCTGTTTTGGGTCAGAAGAAGCTGATTTTAGTCATGTATTTTAGGCGTTGGGTGAGGCTGTGAGGACCCATGTCTCCAGTCCATACCGTTCGTGTCCCAGACAGCACTAGTGAAATACTGTGATATGAAAGTACCAGAGAGACTGTGACTTCCTCTAGCTAGCTGTCGTTGTTGCCTCAGGAACAGGCTAGAGGGTGGGTGACATAGCTAGCTTCACTGTTTTCACACACACTTCCTTATTCAGTCAAAATGAGTCTAGTCTAGTCAGTGGAGATAGGAGAGGAGGAACTGTGCAGCTGCCAATGTGATTTTATGTATCTTCTGTGCTCATCCTTGTCTGAATAGTATATCACTGACAGTCTCTTTGCTTTCTCAAGGGAACAATGTGTTACTTTGATATGTTGCAACTTGTTGAATGTTCCTAATGCAGCTTTTATTTAGTTTAGTGTTGATTCTCAAATATTCACTGTCATCTTGAATTTATTCTCCAGTGTTCTATAGTTCACAATGCCAATAGTCTTTTTTAATATACAGAAATGGAGTTGACAATATATTGAAATATTTTCCACAGTAGTAAGGCATTTCTGAGCAGTGCTGCAGGAGAAATGTGTATTTCAATACCATAAAAATATTGATAATCATAATCTGAAATATGGGAGTTTCAGGGATCAAACGAGGTGTCAAAGCTTGTTTATAACTTATGTGTTCACACAGCTTTCATGCTGAATTTCTAACACGGATGAAGCCACATTTCAAGCACTTTTTTCTTCTGATAAATATTAAAGAATTAATGCATCAGATCCATGTTAAATTTAGCATCCAAAGCTGCTTTCCTCACTATAATGAAACACTGCAGACAGGCTCATACTGAAAGAGGCTTATTCAAATGACTTAAAAAGCTAAGTTGACAACACAGAACAGGGATCCAGCAACAACGAGACACTGCAAAGATGAAACAAGATTTTTTTTGAATATATCTTTTTTTTTTAATAATATTTATAAAATAGTGACTTATGAAAGGTCTTACCACCGAGAATGGTATAAGTACTCTGAAGTGGGGAGTTATTACGTCATTTGAATATTACCATTAATAGAGAACCCTTACGTTCAGACAGGTGGAAAAATATTACTTAATGACACCCTCAGACAGGAAAGATGACACATGAACCTACCGTTTTCAAACAAAACATTGAACCAGAAAAAAATGTTTTACATGCGGGCGATTCCATGCCAGGAAGGCCTGGAATTATTTTTGGGATCTCTGATTGTTCTGGCAATTCTCACGTACAAACTTCATTGGGAGGAAGGAAGATTGATATGCTTTTTACATTTGTAACAAAACATTTTGGGGAGAAAATCATGATGGAAGTGGCAATTTTAGGCCCTTTTTAGAATTACCCATACCTCCTGTACTCTAAAATATGGAATATGTATAGATTCTGAAATAAACATTTCACGTTCATGTATTCCATGTATTCAATCTCAAAAGAACACTTGAATTTGAAAAAAATATAAATTGTCATATTGCTTTAAACAATTATACTCAGGGGTGAAAGTAAGCTGGTACGGTCTGGTACTAGTAAAACGTGAGCCTATCACAGTTAACACAATATGCCAAAAAACTATAGACTATTACATCATTGTTTAACATTACTGCATGTCAGCCGTGTTAAAAATGAGCAAATTGTCTTGAAACTGGGTGGTGTATGCTCCAAACTGTGTTGTTGTTTGATGAGAACACTTCCATTTTGCCAAGGCGTAGATGAGTGGCTGAGACACACGGACAAAGCGGAGATGAGTAGCAGAGACCGAGGCGCAAGTGGACAACAGTGGAGGCATCAATTCAGGCTACAAGTGTAAGCATAATGACAATCGCCCGAATGTCATTACAATTCACATAGGTGTTTTGTAACTGATGTCGCTTTCCATTCATGAAAATGTGGGTAAACAGTGCGCTGTTGGGGTTTGGATGCTGGAATTATTTTCTGAGTGGATGAACATGCGCGGGTAGCCTACAGGAGCTTTTTTAAGTGATTGTTTGACAATCAGATGAAAACATAAGGGAAGCTTTCCCTAAAGTATATTGAATTAAATTGCCAAAATGATATAGCCTAATTAGCTTACTCCTCTCTATACAGAAATAAATTTAATAATTCAAAATAGGCTACTACACCAGAAAGCATGATTAGCCACAGAAGATCATTAGCTTCTTAAAAAAACATTTGTTTTAAATGGCATAGTCTACAGTCGGAAGGGCCTACAATTTGGGCAGCGCAAGCGGCAAGTACCAAATAGATTTACATTTACATTTTACATTTAAGTCATTTAGCAGACGCTCTTATCCAGAGCGACTTACAAATTGGTGCATTCACCTTATAATATCCAGTGGAACAACCACTTTACAATAGTGCATCTAAATCTTTTAAGGGGGGGTTAGAAGGATTACTTCTCCTATCCCAGGTATTCCTTGAAGAGGTGGGGTTTCAGGTGTCTCCGGAAGGTGGTGATTGACTCCGCTGTCCTGGCGTCGTGAGGGAGCTTGTTCCACCATTGGGGTGCCAGAGCAGCGAACAGTTTTGACTGGGCTGAGCGGGAACTGTGCTTCCTCAGAGGTAGGGAGGCGAGCAGGCCGGAGGTGGATGAACGCAGTGCCCTTGTTTGGGTGTAGGGCCTGATCAGAGCCTGAAGGTACGGAGGTGCCGTTCCGCTCACAGCTCCATAGGCAAGCACCATGGTCTTGTAGCGGATGCGAGCTTCGACTGGAACCCAGTGGAGAGAGCGGAGGAGCGGGGTGACGTGAGAGAACTTGGGAAGGTTGAACACCAGACGGGCTGCGGCGTTCTGGATGAGTTGTAGGGGTTTAATGGCACAAGCAGGGAGCCCAGCCAACAACGAGTTGCAGTAATCCAGACGGGAGATGACCAGTGCCTGGATTAGGACCTGCGCCGCTTTCTGTGTGAGGCAGGGTCGTACTCTGCGAATGTTGTAGAGCATGAACCTACAGGATCGGGTCACCGCCTTGATTGTTCAGTTGCGACTGTCAGTGAAAAGCAGAGAGAATCTTAGCTAAGCATATCGCAATATAAAAAATACAATCTTGGAAAAACATTTTGGAAAGCAAATGTCTATTGTAAAGAGATGACAATGAAAAGACTCCAATCTCTCTTTTAGTTATCAAAATGCTCAACTTAATTGAGCGAACAGTAAGTAGCCTGTCTTATTGGCACCAGTGGAGAACATCGGCCATATCTCAGGTGAGTGTGCAAATTCACTGTCTGTATCATTGGGTCAGTGCCACTTATGTTCATTTTTGGACAATAATTTCCTCCTCCAGGTTAGACGGACATCATATTGTATGTGTGTATCCCCTTTCGTAGGCCAACTACATGGATCAGGCAATGTAGTTTTTATTGATCTGTTTGTCAGTGTCAGCAGAGTAGACTACCCAGTCATTTTTTGTCGTATTAAAAAAGATGTCTCCAGTCATATAAAGTGTAGTAGAATAGCAGGAAATGTGTTTATAAAATGCCAATAAGAAATGTACAGTTGAAGTCAAAAGTTTGCATACACTTAGGTTGGAGTCATTAAAACTCGTTTTTCAACCACTCCACAAATTTCTTGTTAACAAACTATAGTTTTGGCAAGTCGGTTAGGACATCTACTTTGTCTATGACACAAATAATTTTTCCAACAATTGTTTACAGACAGATTATTTCACTTACACGGAACCCAAACTGGCTGTGCGCATGCGCCATCGTGCATAAATGTATTTTGTCCCCCCACACCAAACGCGATCACGACACGCAGGTTTAAATATCAAAACAAACTCTGAACCAATTATATTAATTTGGGGACAGGTCGAAAAGCATTAAACATTTATGGTAATTTAGCTAGCTAGCACTTGCTAGCTTATTTGTCAGATTTAGCTAGCTGTCACGGGTGTCGTAAGGATTAGACCAAAACGCAGCGGGAATGTGTATACTCATCTTCTTTTTTAATAGGCAGAAAGAAGGAAAACCAAAACAAAACGCACGTATACAAAAACAACGACGATAACAGTCTTGTCAGGCACACAGCTAAACAAGAAACAACTAACCACAAAATCCCATAGAAAACACCCCTCTTAAATAGGACCTTCAATTAGAAGCAACTAGGAGTAGCTGCTTCCAATTGAAGGTCAACCCAACAAACACCACATAGAAATAGACATACTAGAACATAACCCAACAAACCCCGAAACACTCTAAACAAACACCCCTCTCAAAACAGAACATAGCCCAACAAACCCCGAAACACTCTAAACAAACACACCCCTGCCACGTCCTGACCAAACTACAATAACAAATAACCCCTTTACTGGTCAGGACGTGACACTAGCTTACTGTTGCTAGCTAATTTGTCCTAGGATATAAACATTGAGTTGTTATTTTACCTGAAATGCACAAGGTCCTCTACTCCACCAATTAATCCACACATAAAACGGTCAACCGAATCGTTTCTAGTCATCTCTCCTCCCTCCCAGGCTTTTTCTTCTCTTGACTTTATATTGCGATTGGCAACTTTCATAAATTAGGTGCATTACCGCCACCGACCTATTTCGTCTTTCAGTCACCCACGTGGGTATAACCAATGAGGACATGGCACGTGGGTACCTGCTTCTATAAACCAATGAGGAGATGGGAGAGGCAGGACTTGCAGCGCGATCTGCGTTAAAAATAGAACTGACTTCTATTTTAGCCCTTGGCAATGCAGACGCTTGTTGGCGTTCGTGAGCAGTGTGGGTGCAATAATTTAATAATATAGATTTTTTAATTTATTTTGCAATGCTCGCGCACGTGATGCGAGCGGTGTAGTCAGCTTGTTAGAATTCACTGTATCACAATTTCATTGGGTCAGAAGTTTACATACACTAAGTTGACTGTGCCTTTAAACAGCTTGGAAAATTCCAGAAAATGATGTCATGTCTTTAGAAGCTTCTGATACGCTAATTGACATCATTTGAGTCAATCGGAGGTGTACCTGTGGATGTATTTCAAGGCCTACCTTCAAACTCAGTGCCTCTTTGCTTGACATCATGGGATAATCAAAAGAAATCAGCCAAGACCTCATAAAAAATTGTAGACCTGCTATTTTGCAAACATTATGGGGTATTGTGTGTAGATTGCTAAGGAACATTTTTTAAAATCAATTTAGAACAAGGCTGTAACGTAACAAAATGTGGAAAAAGGGAAGGGGTCTGAGTACTTTCCGAATGCTCTGTATTTGCACATTATTCTTGTTAAAATTATTCAAGCTCTGTCAAGTTAGTTGTTGATCATTTCTGGACAGCTATTTTCAAGTCTTGCCATAGTGTCACATCCTGACCATAGTAAGATGTTATTTTCTATGGTAGAGTAGGTCAGGGCGTGACAGGGGGTGTTTTGTGTAGTTTTTCTATATCTATGTTTAGTTCTAGTTTTCTATTTCTATGTTGTTATTTTTTGGGTTGATCTCCAATTGGAGGCAGCTGGTCCTCGTTGTCTCTAATTGGAGATCATATTTAAGTAGGGGTTTTTCTTCCTGGGTTTTTGTGGGTTATTATATATTTTGAGTAGTGTTTGTTTCTCTTTGTGTTACGGTTTGTTGTTTTTGTATATTCAGTTATTTATGTATTGCAAAGTTTCACGGATTAAATAAAATGTGGAACTACAACCACGCTGCACTTTGGTCTGCTCCTTTCGACAGCCGTGACAGAATAACCCACCATCAAAGGACCAAGCAGCGTGCCCAGGAGCAACATAAATGGACCTGGGAGGAAATTCTGGACGGGGAAGGACCCTGGAGTCAGGCTGGGGAGTATTGCCGGCCGAAGGAGGAAATTGAGGCAGCGAAGGCAGAGCGGCGATATTATGAGGCACTATACTGACCATGAGGCAAGTGCGAGAGGCAGCCCCCAAACATTTTGTTTTGGGGGGGGCACACGGGGAGATTGGCAGAGTCAGGGTGGACACCTGAGCCAACTTCCCGTGATTACCGTGGGGAGCGAGTGATGAGGCAGGCACCATGTTATGCGGTGACGCGCACTGTGTCGCCAGTGCGCACTCACAGGCCGGTGCAATCTGTGCCGGCACCCTGCAGTTGTCGAGCTGGGTTGAGCATCCAGCAAAGGCGGGTTGTGCCAGCCATACGCTCCAGACCTCCGGTGCGCCTCCACTGCCCAGTACGTCCTGTACCTGCTCCTCTCACTCTCCCTCCAGTGCGCCTCCACAGCCCAGTACGTCCTGTGCCTCCTCTCCGCACTCGCCCTGAGGTGCGTGTCATCAGCCCGGTGCCACCTGTACCGGTCCCATGCATCAGACCTCCAGTGCACATCCCCAGTCCGGAGCCTCCAGCGACGCTCCCCAGTCCGGAGCCTCCAGCGATGCTCCCCAGTCCGGAGCCTCCAGCGATGCTCCCCAGTCCGGAGCCTCCAGCAACACTCCCCAGTCCGGAGCCTCCAGCGACGCTCCCCAGTCCGGAGCCTCCAGCGACGCTCCCCAGTCCAGAGCCTCCAGCGACGCTCCCCAGTCCAGAGCCTCCAGCGACGCTCCCTAGTACGGAACCTCCTGAGATGGCCTGCAGCCCAGAACCTCCTGAGACGGCCTGCAGCCCAGAACCTCCTGAGACGGCCTGCAGCCCAGAACCTCCAGCGATGATCTACTGTCCGGTTCCTCCGACGACGATCCACGGTCCGGCGGTACTAAAGCAGAGGGATCAGCGGGTGGAGCGGGGGTTACGCCCCGAACCGCAGCCACCTCCTCTGCTGGAGGATGAGGTTATGTGGACTGCACTAGAGCCACCATAGATAGGAGTTACCCACCCAACCCTCCCTTTTTGTTTTTGTTTGTGTTTTTGTTTAGTGGCATTCGGCGTCTGCACCTTTGGGGAGGGGGGGGTACTGTCACATCCTGACCATAGTAAGATGTTATTTTCTATGGTAGAGTAGGTCAGGGCGTGACTGTGGGTGTTTTGTGGGTTTTTCTATGTTTTCTATATCTATGTTTAGTTCTAGTTTTCTATTTCTATGTTGTTTTTTTTAGGGTTGATCTCCAATTGGAGGCAGCTGGTCCTCGTTGTCTCTAATTGGAGATCATATTTAAGTAGGGGTTTTTCTTCCTGGGTTTTTGTGGGTTATTATATATTTTGAGTAGTGTTTGTTTCTCTCTGCGTTACGGTTTGTTGTTTTTGTATATTCAGTTACTTATGTATTGCAAAGTTTCACAGATTAAATAAAATGTGGAACTACAACCACGCTGCACTTTGGTCCGCTCCTTTCGACCGCCGTGACATAGATTTTCAAGCAGATTTAAGTCAAAAGTGTAACTATGTTGTCTTGGTAAGCAACTCCAGTGTATATTTGGCCTTGTGTTTGCGTTTATTGTCCTGCTGAAAGGTGAGTTTTTTTACCAGCAGACTGAACCAGGTTTTCCTCTAGGATTTTGCCTGTGCATAGCTCTATTCCAATAATTTTTATCCTGAAAATCTCTGTAGTCCTTGCCGATGACAACCAAACCCATAACATGATGCAGCCACCACCATGCTTGAAAATATGAAGAGTGGTACTCAGTGATGTGTTGTGTTGGATTTGCCCCAAACAAAGCTTTATATTCAGACATAAAGTTTACCACATTTTTAGCTAATTTACTTTATTGCCATATAGCAAACAGGATGCATGTTTTGGAATATATTTCTTTCTGTACAGGTTTCCTTCTTTTCACCATGTCATTTAGGTTAATATTATGGAGTAACTACAATGCTGATCCATCCTCAGTTTTCTCCTATCACAGCTGTTATATTCTGTAACTGTAGACACACTAATCCATGATGGCGGACTGAACATAGCTATGTAGACCACCTCAAGATAAAAACGTAATATTCAATGTCGGCAAGTTAGACTAAATATTAGCATTACACAATCTGGTGGGTAATAACATTCAATCTGAATAACAACACAAAACAAATCATAAAACTAGTGAAATTTATCAACAAATATTACGAAAACAAGCAACACCCAAACATGACGGAGAGTAAGACAGGGGAACCAATCCCAAAACGAAAACGTGCCTCTTCTACAAACACAGACGATTTAATATTTTCACCACTGGGAATGGTTAAGGTCGAAACCGATCTGTTAAAATCAATAAATGACAAACTGGGTATACTTGAACTCGTCAGTAAAGATGTAAAAGAGTTGAAGGCCTCGAGATGAGTGATGAAAAAGCTGTGACATTGGAGAAAGAAACAAACAAGCTAAAAGGGACAGTCAATAAGATTGAAACCGAAGTTAATGAACTTAAAAAGGAGAACTTCGTTCTGAGAGAAACCTTACTTGAAATACAGACTAGAACCATGAGAGAAAATCTGGTACTTACAGGTATCCAAGAGAAAGAAGAAGTTCCTGAATTTGTTGTTAGAGAGTTCGTCCTTACAGCGCTTCAGATCCCACGTGAAGCTATCAACAAAATCCAACTCCAACGTGTACACCGCTTCGGACAGAGAGGGCAGAGGTATGAACGCCCAATCCTTGCCAAATTTGCTTTATTTAAAGATAAAATAATGGTTAAAAGCCTGAGTAAAAGACTTGCTTGCATGAATGACCAGTTCCCGAAGGAAATTGCTGAAAGGCGTAAAGTTCTGTGTCCAATCTTCAAGGAAAATAGATTGAAAGGGAAACGCATAGCTCTCATGGTCGATAAACTGTATATTGATAACCAGTTGTTCAGAAACACAAAGACTACTCCATGGCTATTATAACAATTACAAAGTTCTCATAGAGGAGGCAAATAATGAAACACACAATTCTAGCCCTGTTATGGATTGTAATAATACAACAACAAAATATAGCTTTTCTATCTATCTTCAAATATAACTCATTGGAACAGAAAAGCACTAATTCAACATGGTGGGGATAAAAACACAGTAAACAGAATGTGTGGATGGATGGTGTGGTGTGTGTTTTTTTGGTGTTTGGGAAAGTGTGGCGTTAAGTGAGTGAGAAAGGAAATGGTTGCATATCCCAGAACCAATGTATTTCTGTGAGCAGGGGTTGTGAGAGAGCTTTCAATGTTGTGCAGATGAGGGATATACATTTTTATAATGAATTATACATCTTATTTATTTATTTATTGTCCTATCATGGGGAACTACATTTTTTAAATAAATTATACATCTAATTTATTTATTTATGGTCCTATATTTATGGAACCCTATACCCTAGACACCCACCTGAACAACCTAGATACTAAGGAGAAGCCCCTATCTGTTTAATGGGCCTGCTGTAAGCGGCCTGTATGCCGCTTCCATGGATGGAAGGCTCATGGCAGTTATTGAAAATAAGGGTGGCTATATTGGTCACTGAATATTTTTGAAAGGCCGAAAATATTATATAATTGTCATTTTGTGTTACTTATCTGTTACACTTACTCTAAAAATTGAGAATAAACAAGTGAGTTGAGAGAAAATATTTTTGTAATTTAGTTGCCTAATAATTCTGCACACTAATAGTTGCCTAATAATTGTGCACACTTATATATTTCCCTCAGAAAGACAAAACTCACTTTTCTTTTGTTAAACATTCAGATTTGAGGTTCAATAACATTTTGGATTGACTGAGAGCATTGTGTTTGTTCAACAATAAAATGAATCCCGAGGAATACAATTTGCCTAATTATTGTGCACGCAGTGTATATATATATATATATATTACATACACATAGGTTGGAGTCATTAAAACTCGTTTTTCAACCACTCCACAAATTTCTTGTTAACAAACTATACTTTTGGCAAGTCGGTTAGAACATCTACTTTGTGCATGACACAAATAATTTTTCCAACAATTGTTTACAGACAGATTATTTTACTTATAATTCACTGTATCACAATTCCAGTGGGTCAGAAGTTTACATACACTAAGTTCACTGTGATTTTAAACAGCTTGGAAAATTCCAGAAAATGTCATGGCTTTAGAAGCTTCTGGCAGCCTAATTGACATAATTTGAGACAATCGGAGGTGTACCTGTGGATGTATTTCAAGCCCTACCTTCAAACTCAGTGTCTCTTTGCTTGACATCATGGGAAAATCAAAATAAATCAGTCAAGACCTCAGAAAAGAAATTGTAGATCTCCACAAGTCTGGTTCATTCTTGGGAGCAATTTCCGAACGCCTGAAGGTACCACGTTCATCTGTACAAACAATAGTACGCAAGTATAAACACCATGGGACCACGCAGCCGTCATACCGCTCAGGAAGGAGACGTGATCTGTCTCCTGGAGATGAACATACTTTGGTGCGAAAAGTGCAAATCAATCCCAGAACAACAGAAAGGACCTTGTGAAGATGCTGGAGGAAACAGGTCCAAAAGTATTTATATCCACAGTAAAACAAGTCCTATATCGACATAACCTGACAGGCCACTCAGCAAGGAAGAAGCCACTGCTCCAAAACCTCCATAAATGTCAAACGGTGGGTGTAGCTGGTGCATGGAAGTCAGGCGCAGGAGAGCAGAGATGAGTGGATAAAGCACTTTACTGAGGCAATTATTAGAACAGACGCAACCGCATCACAAAAACAAATGCCCAAAGAACAAGTGAGGTAGCACAAAGTACAACAACCAAGTACAAAGTACCAGCTGCCACAATGCACGGGTACAAAACAAAACCCGGAGCAAACCAGCCGGAAGCATGCCAACCTTAACGATAAACAATACCCCACACAGACATGGAGGGAACAGAGGGCTAAATACACATAGTACTTAAGAGGAGGGTAAACCAGGTGTGCAGGAAAACAAGACAAAACAAATGGAAAATGAAAGGTGGAGTGGCGATGGCTAGAAGACCGGTGACGTCGACCGCCGAACGCCGCCCGAACAAGGAGAGGGACCGACTTCGGCGGAAGTCGTGACAATAAAAAAGCCAGACTACGGTTTGCAACTGCACATGGCGACAAAGATTGTACTTTTTGGAGAAATGTCCTCTGGTCTGATGAAACAAAAATAGAACTGTTTGGCCATAATGACCATCATTATGTTTGGAGTAAAAAGAGGGAGGCTTGCAAGCCGAAGAACACCATCCCAACCGTGAAGCACGGGGGTGGCAGCATCATGTTGTGGGGGTGCTTTGCTGCAGTAGGGACTGGTGCACTTCACAAAATAGATGGCATCATGAGGCAGGAAAATTATGTGGATATATTGAAGCAACATCTCAAGACATCAGTCAGGAAGTTAAAGCTTGGTCGCAAATGGGTCTTCCAAATGGACAATGACCCCAAGCATATTTCCAAAGATGTGGCAAAATGGCTTAAGGACAACAAAGTCAAGGTATTGGAGTGGCCATCACAAATCCCTGACCTCAATCCTATAGAATATTTGTGGGCAGAAGTGAAAAAACGTGTGTGAGCAAGGAGACCTACAAACCTGACTCAGTTACACCAGCTCTGTCAGGAGGAATGGGCCAAAATTCACCCAACTTATTGTGGGAAGCTTGTGGAAGGCTACCCGAAAAGTTTGACCCAAGTTAAACAATTTAAAGGCAATGCTACCAAATACTAATTGAGTGTATGTAAACTTCTGACCCACTGGGAATGTGATGAAAGAAATAAAAGCTGAAATAAATCATTCTCTCTACTACTATTCTGACATTTCACATTCTTAAAATAAAGTGGTGATCCTAACTGACCTAAGACAGGCAATATTTACTAGGATTAAATGTCAGGAATTGTGAAAAACTGAGTTTAAATGTATTTTGCTAAGGTGTATGTAAACTTCCGACTTCAACTGTGTGTACATGGTTATATATATTTACCCCCAAAATATAGGGGATTGGGAATGATGCAGACAATTACATTGATGGAAGCAACAATCTATCCGCAATATTAAAGCTGATCCACCCCTTTACATTTTTTTTAATTAAACAAACTCTGAAACTGTTTTAAAGTCACCATTGTCCTCATGGTGAAACCCCTGAGAGGTTTCCTTCCTATCCGGCAACTGAGTTAGCAAGGATGCCTGTATCTTTGCTGTGACTTAATTAATAACTTCACCATGCTCAAAGGGATATTTAATGTCTCTTTTTTCTACCAATCTACCAATAGGTGCCTTTCTTTGTGAGGCATTGGAAAACCTCTCTGGTCTTTGTGGCGGGACCTTACAAATATACAAATGTATGTGTGGGCTACAGAGATGATGGAGTCATTCAAATTTCATTGTTAACACTGTTATTGCACACAGAGTGAATCCATGCAATTTATTATGTGACTTGTTAAGCACATTTTTACTCCTGAACTTGTTTAGATTTGCCATAACAAAGGGGTAGAACACTTATTGACTCATGACATACATTTTCAGCTTTTCATTTTTTATTAATTTGTAAACATTTCTAAAAATGGAATTCCACTTTGACATTATGGAGTGTTGTATGTAAGCCAGTGACACAAAATCGAAATTTAATACATTTTAAATACAGGCTGTATCACAACAAAATGTGGAGAAGGGGTGTGAATACTTTCTGAAGGCACTGTATAAGGTGTATATTGACACCAATATATTGTCTGTATCATGTGCGGTGACAGATCATAGGGTCTTACAAGCAACAATATCTCACATTTTCCTTTCGGGAATCCGACGTATTATGGATGAACGTCTATTTTTGACACATTAATTTTGCGTGTTTACAGAGTAAATTCAGTGTAGTTACAGGGTTAAAACAGAAACAACTCAAAGATGAACAGTTTAGGCATTCATTTCGAGTGGTTAAGGTTAGGGCTATGGTTTGGGGAAGGCTTAAAACTAAATAAAAGATAACAACGCGCTTGGTGTTTCCGTCAACTATCATAAACTATTCTCATAGCTTGCTGGAGCGTTGTAAACTACGCTGATGCAGTGGTCTAAGCAGCGCGCTCCGGCTGTTGTTGCCCAGTGCTGGGCAATCGTTTTTCTTTTTTTTTGTGAGTGCTGAGGAAGGCATATATTGACGTTCTCACAACCTTTTCAAATGCTTTAAATCGAAGTCTATTTGTAGTGATCAGGCTGCTGACAAGAGGAATGTATAGGGCTAAAAAGGACCTAAAATGGCCACTTTCATCATGATTCTCCCCAAAATGGCTTGTGATACAAATATAAAAAGCATATTCGCCATCATTCCTCTGAATTAAGTTTATATGTGAGAAATGCCAGAACAATCTGAGTTACCCAAAATACTCTATTTTCAGGCCTTTCTGGTGTCCATAAACACCTGATTTTGAAACTGAAGTCAAAAAGGCAAATAACCATGCAGTAAGTACTCATGTGAAATGAAAGGAAATCAAGAGTACAGAGTAGCTATTAATCCATAGATGTCACAGAAGTAACTGCTGCATTGTAATTTGCTGTATTTTCGCCACTGAAAGAGAGATCTCTTCACTAGCAATGCAGTGAGGGGGAACTTGTGCGCCTTGCCATGAAGTTAGTGCAGTCCTTTTGTGGTCTACTACCGTTAATCCGTGTCTATGAACAAGTGTGACAATAAGCTCTCTGTCTGAACTGCAATCCTCTTAGGCAAGGCTTTGTGGGTAAACTCGCCTCATGCAAATTCTAAACCCCATTTAGCTTTGAGGGACTAGTCAGCTGCATTGAGATTAATGGTCGAGTGACTACTTGATTTAATAGGGTTATTTCACTGCTTACGGGGGAAAATAAACAACAAAGTTAATGCAAGACATTCGTCACTGACGTCCTCAATCTATCCTCTGCTCTACGAGGGAAGGGAAGAAAACATTTTCTTTTTTTTTGCTTTCAGAATGTTTCACTCTGACTGTCACTTTTCTTTTTGTTAACTTCAGATGTTTGGGAGATTTTGCAGTTTTTTATTATTGAGAAAATGACTGTATTTTGTTAAATGATAGGAGTCAATTTAAATAAAAGTATTCCCTTTGTGGTTTAGGAAAAAATTCCAATTCAGATTGTTTTGATATTGTGGATTCAGGCCTTGTTGCTCAACCTATTTCTGCTTCTGATATCTTCCCTAAAGTAAGAAGGAAATAGCTAACTAAAATGGAATAAAGAAAACAATGTGCAAAGAATTAGAAAGTATATGTTGTGTGTAGAAATGATTGTGGTAAATTAGATTGTATGGATTTTTTAAAAACTCTATTAGCGATAAATGCTGTGGAGAGAAAGTGCTGTGCAATTTTCCATTACGGGGTGAAAAATGACAATCCTTGTTTATCTTTTTCCATGCCGTCAGCTTACTCCCAACTTTGCTGCTGGGGATTACTGTGACTCTGTGGGTGAGGGACTGTCACTGACGTTTCTCTTTCCGTGAGACAACACAACACTATGTGACACAGGTGATCTGAGCCTAACAGTAACACATTTCACAAACTAGTAGCTATGGTCAAAATGATTAACACAACTTACAAATACATGTTTTAATTACTCTCCATTTACTGTAAACCTTATCATTTCAGAATTATACACCCCACACACATAGACATATAGACCCTCCACATCAAAACACACACACACACACACACACACACACACACACACACACACACACACACACACACACACACACACACACACACACACACACACACACACACACACACACACACACACACACACACACACACACACACACACACATATTCCCAGCTGCCCAAACCGCCTGTCTGTCTCCAAGCCTGCTCAGCATAGCCAGCATTCTCCAGGAAGTAGAGCTGAGATTACCTAAAGCTGATTGGCCAGCGCCTTAATGTGTGAGACCTTCCAACGGACAGCTTAGGCTGTCATTACACCAGCCTGATCAACACAGAGCTCATCACACAGACAGATGCCATTTTGGAGAGAGTCAATCGAGGGATAGAGGGAAGGATGGATGGTGGGGAGCAGATTAGGTATGGAGGGACCTCACATGGAGGGTTAAAGAGCCAGTGTAAATCCATCCACTATGTCATTGTGTTCACCAGTGTATTTGAGTGGACAGACTGTAGGTTTGATATTCAGGACAATGGGTGAGCTAGGTTCATATTGGATATACTTTTGTACACAACGGTGTAGCCATCAAATGTGTTAAGATAGAGAGACTGACAAATAGAGATACTTTAATGTGAGTGGTCAAACTAGGCTGTCATGCGAAATATCTGCTTCTCCTCTTCTCTCTTTCCCCCCACAATCACACACACACCACCCGGTCAACCTGTTGGCTCCGAGTCTACGCCATTCATCCAGCCTGTGACTGACAATCGATAGCTGTGATAGCTGTGCCATGGAACCAGTTTGGGTTGTATTTGATATGGCCTATCAGCTCCATGCATCTGGACACTGGCTCTGCTGGAAATGGGCCGTGACGGACAGAACAGGGGCGTTCAAAACACAACCCCTCCCCAGCTGCTCACATTGATCCCATCCACCCTGGATTTCAGTTTGACTTCTAAATCTTCCTTCACTCTGGCTGGGCGATAGTAAACACCTCCACCAACTCACTCAGTACAAAGGAGATTTGACATGTCTTTTTCAGTGCAGGCAAGAGAAGGGAAGCTGGAGTATTGTAATGGGTGGAATGGATTAAGGTATCAAACATGATTTAATGTGACAGCAGGTTCCACTGGTCTGTTGTCTGACTTGACTATGTTATCTACAGTACAGTACAGTACAGTACAGTACCTTGACACTTTCATCAATATATTTTTTTAATTCAGTTTATCTCCTGTCTTTTTCTCATTAGACTGTCTGTCTGGAGTTTTTATATTGTTTGATTGCAGGAAATGGATCTACTGAGGCACATTACCAGATGTCTAAACTGCTGCATTGCTATTTCCCTCAGCTTGTCACTCGAGCATACATCTTGGGGACTGTCTGTGTTTATTGGCTTTCATTCCCTCCCTCCTAACCTTCCTCCTTTCCTCCCTCCTTTCTGTCCACGTCTTTCAATGACAAGGTGGAGTTATGTTCAAATAGCTTTCTAGCGCCCCCTTGCTTTACCCAAGATACACTGCAGAAGATTCATCTCTCTGCGTGTGTGTGCACAAGTGTGTGTCTGTGCACAAGTGTGTGTGTGTGTGTGTGTGTGTGTGTGTGTGTGTGTGTGTGTGTGTGTGTGTGTGTGTGTGTGTGTGTGTGTGTGTGTGTGTCTGTGTGTCTCCCAGACTCTTCCGGAAGGAGAAGGGGGTCTCCGTTGTGGTGGCACAGAGACAGAGCTTTGAAGTGGGTGATACTGGCAGAGCTCTCTCTCTCTCCCTCTCTGTGTGTGTGCCAGGGAGACGGGGTAGCCCCATGCCCTCTGATCTCTTCAAAGTACCATATCTCCCTACCGTTACTCTCTACCTCACTCTCTCTCCTTTTCTCTTCCTTTCGTTTTCTCTCTTGATCAATCAATCTCTCTCTGTTCCTCTCTCTCTCGTTCACTCTCTCTTTCACTCACTCTCATTCTCAATTACGCTCTCTCTTTGCCTTTGCTTGTTCTCTACTCTGTCCCATTCATTTTATCCACCATACTCCTCATTTTTATCCACAATTCTCCCCATTTTTTGTCCCCTATTCCTCCCTGAAACGTTTTGTTCTCTCATTCCATCAGTTCATATGTGCCTCTATCTCTTCTCTTCCCCCTCCTTCCTGGCATCATTCCAACCTGTCTGGATCAGGACATCGTTCAGATGGGTATACAATCACCAATCTGACGGAAGCCTGGGGTCTTCATAGACAGAGGTATGCAGCGTAGTCATCTTCATCCCCCTGTCAAACGTCATACTCTTTCCTCCTCTCTCCCCTCCACCTCTCTAAGATCAGAATGAATGGTTGGTTGGTTGAAAATCCAGCACTTGCAGAAAGAGGAAATGAAGAATATTTGTATAATTATTTAACTACATGTACCGTACATGTGAGCAGTAGAAGTAGCAGTAGAAGTATTGTTGTCCGTTAGTTTACTCCAATCAGGGTAGGGATGGTAGGGTGGGGTGCAGATAGATTGTGGGTTCTATCAAGTTAATTGCTTGCATCATTTATTTTTTTATTTTTTTTTGTATCCATTATATTCCTTTATACTCCCCCCACCCCACCATATTGACATCATATTAGCTATCATCATAGTCAACATAGTTAGAACTAACGCGTTGTTAGTAAACCCGCTACAATCATGCAGTACAGTGTACAGAAAGCAGTTGAACAATTTCTCTGGCGGGCCCTGGTGGCAATAAATTAATAAAACCTAAAGCGTATCTTGACTTAGAAGAGTTCCATTGTTGGATAGCCATAGCCAGCTAGCTAACATAAAATCCCTCTCTGTTTGAGCCGGGTGTTTGAGTATGCTAAACTAGCTAGCTGCATTCACTAGCTAAGTAAGTGAAAGGGAAAGTGAAAAGAATACAAGGAAATATAGCTAGCTCTCACTCTCTCTCTCTCTCTTGCTTCTCCTTCAATTTTAAAGAAATTAATTTGTTCAAAACTGTTCAAATACTCACCACATTTTATGCACTGCAGTACCAGCTAGCTGTAGCTTATGCTTTCAGTACGAGATTCATTCTCTGATCCTTTGATTGGGTGGACATGTCAGCTCATGCTGCAAAAGCTCTGAAATTGTCATAATTACTGTGTAAGGCTATGGAAGGGGGTTAGAACCATGAGCCACCTAGGTTTTATATTGAAGTCAATGTACCCAGAGGAGAACGGAAACTATCTGTCCTCCGGCTACACATGGTGCTACCCCAGAGAGTGCTGTTGAGGCTACTGTAGACCTTCATTGCAAAACAGTGTTTTTTCATCAATTATTTGGTGACGTGAATATACTGTATTTAGTATAGTTTAATCTCAAAAAGCGAACTTTTTTTATGTTTCACTATTTAAAAAAAAGGAAATTCACTGAGTAGGAAGGTCCTCCCCTTCCTCCTCTGAAGAGCTTCCACTGGTCCTGAACCTCCATATTTGTAACATTTCTACTGATATTGCCATAAAAATAAATGCTTTACCAAAGAGCATAATGATATACAAGCAGGTCTGAGTTTTCCATTTTCAATTTCCTAGTTTTGTGTGTCGCAGGAACTTGGAATATTGTAAAGCTGCTGGTTGCACTTGCTTGCCTTTCTTACACTAGGATCTATCTTGACCAAAAAAATAGATAGTGTCTGAATTAGACAGACCTACATGAATGAAAAATAAAACACCACAGTGGTGTATTATTATAATTTTTTCCAACTTCAGTTGTATGGGTCTTTTCTCTTCTAGACTCTTACCCAAACCAGCATGCCTGGCTCCGGGCAGTCTCAGCCAATGGCCATCAGTCTCTCAGAAAGGATTGCAGGAACTCTGCCCCCATTTCACAGACTGTGGCCTCTCTTAATCCCTCTCCTCTCTCTCTCTTTGTCTTTCTCTCATCCTTTCTTTCTCCCTCCCTCTTTCCCTCTCTCTTTGAAATAAGGTGGGGTGAGTTTTAATCAGAGATTGGCTGGTCAGGTCCTGAGTAGCAGTAGATAGAGAGAAGAGAAAAAAAAGAGTGAGGAGAGAGATTGCTGGAGAGAGATCTGCTTTGGTGATTAGCCCCCTCTGACATGACCACCAGACCCCTCCAATGGACGTATTTGGAAAGGTAGTTATGGACTGACTGGAGAGGAGAGGAGAAATAGAGAAAGACAGACTGAGTGACAGACAGCTTGGAAGAATGGACTCCATAGTGTCAGGTGTGAGGCAGAGGTAGTTGGAGGAAGACGCCATTGTTTGCCCTGTGGGTGTTGTTTGCCCTGTGGGTTCAATACAAAGCCGATCTCAGCAATAGGTCTATGTGACTCACCCCAGATGTCTATTCATTTACACCTTCAATTATGACATGGAACGATAACGATTGAATAGTTCAACATAACTTAAACACTTCATCTAAAGCACAATACATGGTATTTTCTCAGCACAACACACAGTATAACCCTGAAATCATCTTAGAAGTTGTATAGTTAGACACATAACATAAACATCTAAAGCACAATACTGTATATTTTATTTTCATATTGTGTACTGCATAACCCTTAGATCATCTTAGCTACATGCTGTAATTAACAGATCAGTCTCCTGTTGGCCAACTCCTGAGTATAATTTGAGATAAAAGTGATGCACTGTGGCCTTTTGTGGTTCTACTTTATGCCCGTCACAGGGGGCTGCTGATTAATGAACCATTTGGATCTCCAGCTGGTTGAACTCTGGCCCAGACTTAATTAGAACTCATACACTGACCACCAATCATAAATTACTATGCACAACCTTGTGGCACTTCCATAATAAAAAGTACAAATTAGTTCCTTACCAATTAATAATTCATAAAATAAAAGGGGAAATAATATAAGCCCAAGGCGATTAGTAGTGGATGTACATGAATATTACACCTGTGGTATTGGCTTAGACTTGGTTTAGAAAGCTTAGCTTTGTGAGTAGCCTACATTAGTGGTTGTCATCCCATCGTTAGCTTGCCTATATAGCGCTGGTTAATGATTGATGTATGTTGTCTGGTGTGCTTGTGTTTCCCAGGTAGCTGCAGTCATAGTGCTGTGACCTCTCTGCTTCTGCCCCACCTGACCACCTGACCCCTGACCTGTACCAGCTGTCTCAGACAGGAGGGGCCTGCCCCACACCAACACCTCTGCTTCGTCATGGCTGTGCCTCCTTGGTTATGTAGTTAGATATGTGGTGTGCGCAGGTATATGAGTGTGTGTGTGTGTGTGTGTGTGTGTGTGTGTGTGTGTGTGTGTGTGTGTGTGTGTGTGTGTGTGTGTGTGTGTGTGTGTGTGTGTGTGTGTGTGTGTGTGTGTGTGTGTGTGTGTGTGTGTCGGGCAGGGGGCGGGGGGATAGCTGGTACTTCTATTATCATTTTCAAATGAATGGCATACTAGTCTACTGTGATTCATTTATACTGTACCTAACTGTGGTAGCTGTGGCAGCCAACCAGCCAATCATGGAAGAGAGATTTTGATGTATCCACTTACTTTACTCTGTTTTCCTCTGTGTTTGTTTACTTGTTTTTGTTTTTTAAGCACTGGATCATATTTATCTGATGCTACTGTATCTACGAAGTATGATATTCAAATGTTGTGTAGTACTTATGATTATATGAATATATAAATGATCATTAGACAAAAATGTATCAAATGGTATGATAAAAACCAACAGTACTTTAAAATATGATTTACAGCTTTTTTCATTGTGCTATTTTAATATCATTTTACTCTTGCTATCCTCTCTCTCTCTCTCTCTCTCGCTCATGCAAACACAGGCACACTTGCACACAAACATTTCTATCTGCCATGATCTGAGTGTAAAGAGTGGAACATGTGACATAAATGACAGGTTTGTTGATCGCCTGAAGCTCTCACCCTCTGGCCAATCAATAGGCAGTAGTCAACCACTTTCCCTCCATTCCCTCCAAATGTCTCATCCTGTTACATATTTTCCAGGAAGCCTTATTTAGAGATAGTAATAGGCTTAATTAATCTCTCAGAGGGGTGATTATCATCTCTCTGATTTCTCCTCTGGGCTGTATGTGTGTGCTATCACTGAGTTCGCTGAAAAGATGGGTAAGACTGTTCAGTGTGCAGCTTCAGTGTCAGCTCCTAGCCTTCTCTGCTTCCGACGTCATGCATCTTTATTATCACTCTTCCCTCACAATCCCCCGGCATCAGTGGGCTCTAGCTCTTAACTCATTGCATGCATACACACATCTGAAGTGTTTTATTATTGTTATTTTCTATTAGTCTTACTGAGTCAGTGTGCCCAGATATTTATTTGTGTTTTTTCATTTGTACCTTGCAGAGAAAAGGAACAAAATGAACCAAAAGCACCAAATTGTTTGTGAATCTATCACAAGACATGGTGGCACTCTAATTGGGGAGGAAGGACTCGTGGCAATGGCTGGAGCGGAATGTTGGAATGGTATTAAAACATCATTGATGCCATTCCACACTCCGTTCCAGCCATTATTATGAGCCGTCCTCCCCTCAGCAGTCTCTACTGGAACCTATCTTCAAGGTCTGGCATCACTATTCAAATCTATGCATATATTTAAGGTGATGTAACTTACTGTAGCTTCTCATATCCCCGACAAAAGCTTAACGTTTCTAGAATTGTGGTGTGGGCGATGAGAAGATGAATGATAGCTGTGGATACTTGTGAAGGTTTTCTGTTTGAATTAAGTTGTGCTTTATTGCTGTGATATGTTCCTTCACTGCTTGTAAAAATTCTCAGCGTCGCAGAATATGATTATTCACAATGGGAATCATATTTTATGAGAACGTTGATGTTCAGAAAGGAATTGGTGGCACCTTATATTACTCCTCAGCTCTTTATTTTACCATTGTAAAATGTCCTTACATTGTGTCCTTTTGATGAATAAAATCTCCTAAATATCAGAAGTGAATATGAGAATGTTTTACTCTTTCAAAATAGCAGTACTGTTGTGTTTTGTCTGCTGTACAGAATCACCAATGATTGAGACCTACAGTATGTTAGTGGTTCAATATTTCCTCTTAAACATGCTAATTTTGGTACATACAGCTGAAGTGGGAAGTTTACATACACAAAGGTTGGAGTCATTAAAACTCGTTTTTCAACCACTCCAAACATTTATTGTTAACAAACTATAGTCTGCTTTGTGCATGACACCATACATTTTTCCACCAATTGTTTACAGACAGATTATGTCACTTATAATTAACTGTATCACAATTCCAGTGGGTCAGAAGTTTACATACACTAAGTTGACTGTTCCTTGAAACAGCTTGGAAAATTCCAGAAAATGATGTCATGGCTATAGAAGCTTCTGATAAATGATGTCAATTAGCCTGAGTCAATTGGAGGTGTACATGTGGATGTATTTCAAGGCATACCTTCAAACTCAGTGTCTCTTTGCTTGACATCATGGGAAAATCAAAACAAATCAGCCATGACCTCAGAAATAAATTGTAGACCTCCACAAGTCTGGTTCATCTTTGGGAACAATTTCCAAACGCCTGAAGGTACCATGTTCATCTGTACAAACAATAGTACACAAGTATAAACACCATGGGACCACGCAGCCGTCATACCGCTCAGGAAGGAGACGCGTTCTGTCTCCTAGAGATGAACGTACAAATCAATCCCAAAACATCAGAAAGGACCTTGTGAAGATGCTGGAAGAAACAGGTACAAAAGTATCTATATCCACAGTAAGAAGAGTTCTATATCGACATAACCTGAAAGGCCGCTCAGCAAGGAAGAAGCCACTGCTCCAAAACTGCCATGAAAAAGCCAGACTATGGTTTGCAACAAATATCTTACTTTTTGGAGAAATGTCCTCTGGTCTGATTAAACAAAAATAGAACTGTTTGGCCATAACGACCATCGTTATGTTTGGAGGAAAAAGTTGGAGGCTTGCGAGCCGAAGAACACCATTCCAACCGTGAAGCACGGGGGTGGAAGCATCATGTTGTGGGGGTACTTTGCTGCAGGAGGGTCTTGTGCACTTCAGAAAATAGATGGCATCATGAGGCAGGAAAATATGTGGATATATAGAAGCAAAATCTCAAGACATCAGTCAGGAAGTTAAAGCTTGGTCGCAAATGGGTCTTCCAAATGGACAATGACCCCAAGCATACTTCCAAAGTTGTGGCAAAATGGCTTAAGAACAACAAAGTCAAGGTTTTGGAGTGGCCATCCCAAAGCCCTGACCTCAATCCTATAAAAAAAAAATATGGGCAGAACTGAACAAGCATGTGCAAGCAAGGAGGCCTACAAATCTGACTCAGTTACACAAGCTCGGACAGGAGGAATGGGACAAAATTCACCCAACTTATTGTGGGAAGCTTGTGGAAGGCTACCCAAAACGTTTGACCCAAGTTAAACAATTTAAAGGCAATGCTACCAAATACTAATTGAGTGTATGTAAACTTCTCATCCACTGGGAATGTGATGAAAGAAATAAAAGCTGAAATAAATAATTCTCTACTATTATTCTGACATTTCACATTCTTAAAATAAAGTGGTGTTCCTAACTGACCTAAGACAGGGAATGTTTACTAGGATTAAATGTCAGGAATTGTGAAAAACTGAGTTTAAATGTATTTCGCTAAGGTGTAACTTCCGACTTCAACTGTAAATCTAAACCTCTACCATGTGTTCCTTTATCGTGGCACTATTGTACCCAAATTGATGGACAAGCTTAACCCAAAAGATGGGGACAATTATTCACAATGGTAGACTCAGATTGCACACCCCTCTCTGTAAATAGGACATGGACAAGCTGATTAATCCCTAGGAGAATGTGTGCTGATGGGAATTTCAATTTTTAGGAGAGCAGTTATCACTTTTTTGGTCAACGTCGGCTAGAATGTTAATAGTGTTTTGCAGAGGGAACGGCTGTGAGGATGTGGTTTGAAGTGCTGTTGAAGTAAAATGCTTCACTTCTATATTGAAAACACTTCTCTCCAGTACATATGCCTCTAAAGTAAAGAGCCCTTCTTTTAATGTACTATACTTGAAAGCACAAGATTTGCAATAAAGGTCTTTTCTCAAGTGTTACACATAGGGCAAGGATCCTCCATTGTTTGAGTTTGCAGACAACTGGCAAGGAGTAATGGGGAAAACTGAACTATTTTATCCACCGAACAATGACCCACTACAACAAGTGCCCATTATTAAACATGTGCAATAATATGTCCCACTGAAATAAATACCTGTTTGTCTGCATATTAGGGACCCCAGATCCAGCCACACAATGCTTTTCCAAACACAATACCTTTACTTGCGTTGGTTTTATCAAAGCTCTCTCTAACCTTCATGTGCCTTATAATACAAATCAATGCAACCTCCAAAGAGAGATAGGGCGTGTCCTGTACAAATCATATAACTCCATTGCCAGCTTCTAGGATTGCGTCATTTTACAAACCCTCTTCTTGAGCAAGGACAGATGTTATGTAAGTACTTTAAAGCCATAGTCAGAAATTCACGGTCTCATCCTGTAAGACATCCTTGATGAGAGAAATAAAGAAGAGAAAGAATAGGTTTTATTCTCCCTCTCCAAACACTCAGGGATGTATGGTTTTTTGAACCCTCCAAGAATTGCTCTTATAATTTGCTCCCGCTATTCCAACCTGATGAATCTTAATCATGCAATGCTCTGCTCCGTTCGCTGCACTCAGACATGATTAGCTTGTCCTGATGCCAGACCAGAGAGCTACAGCTCCAACCGACCATTAGGACAACACAGCACAGGGTTTTAAATAGATTTCATTCCTATTAAACGTTTTCTGTGTCTGTACTATCTGTTTCTGTTCTCTCTGTTTCTCAAGTCATTAGATTTTAGGGCTATTTGTAATAACCTTTAGCGCAGGTTGAGACGTGTGTTTGAAGTCAAGTAATTTCTCACAATTTAACCCTTTAGAACCAATACTGGCTGTCGGCTGCCTTCCCTTAAATTACTATGGCCTTGTTTTTCTAACAATAATATCTGTGTCAATATCACAAAGGGAATGCTGTCATTTGACTTTTTCCTTTTTCTTTTTACTTCATTACTCAAAATGACAGCGCAGACGTGACTTTTCATTGTGAAAGAGGCTGTATCTATGTTGGTTGATGATACAAGTTCAGACATGTCGTTGCACTTTGAATAGCGATAATGTCGAGATGAATTAAATAAGTAAACAATAGATATACAATACCGTTCAAAAGTTTGGGTTCACTTAGAAATCTCCTTGTTTTCCATGAAAACATAATGAAATGAGTTGCAAAATGATAGGAAATATAGTCAAGACGTTGACAAGGTTATAAATAATGATTTTTTATTTAAATAATAATTGGGTCCTTCAAACTTTGCTTTAGTCAAAGAATATTCAATTTGCAGCAATTACAGACTTGCAGACCTTTGGCATTCTAGTTGTCAGTTTGTTGAGGCATTCTGAAGAGATTTCACCCGATGCTTCCTGAAGCACCTCCCACAAATGCAGTCAAGCTGCTCCCACAACACATCAATAGGATTGAAATCAGGTGAATGTGCTAGCCACTCCATTATAGACAGAATACCAGCTGACTGCTTCTTCCCTAAATAGTTCTTGCATAGTTTGGAGCTGTGCTTTGGGTCATTGTCCTGTTGTAGGAGGAAATTGGCTCCAATTAAGCACTGTCCACAGGGTATGGCAAGGCGTTGCAAAATGGAGTGATAGCCTTCCTTCTTCAAGTTCCCTTTTACCCTGTACAAATCTCCCACTTTGCCACCACCAAAGCACCCCCAGACCATCATATTGCCTCCACCATGCTTGACAGATGGCATCAAGCACTCCTCCAGCATCTATTCATTTTTTTCTGTGTCTCACGAATGTTCTTCTTTGTGATACGAACACCTCAAACTTAGATTTGTCTGTCCTTAACACTTTTATACAATCTTCCTCTGTCCAGTGTCTGTGTTCTTTTGCCCATCTTAATCTTTTCTTTTTATTGGCCAGTCTGAGATATGGCTTTTTATTTGCAACTCTGCCTAGAAGGCCAGCATCCCGGAGTTGCCTCTTCACTGTTGACGTTGAGACTGGTGTTTTGCGGGTACTATTTAATGAAGCTGCCTGTTGAGGACTTATGAGGCATCTGTTTCTCAAACTAGACACTTTAATGTACTTGTCTTCTTGCTCAGTTGTGCACCGGGGTCTCCCACTCCTCTTTCTATTTCAACATGTCCCTGATTGAGTCTGTAATACCAACATGTTTCAAGCAGACCACCATAGTCCCTGTGCCCAAGAACACAAAGGCAACCTGCCTAAATTACTACAGACCTGTAGCACTCACGTCCGTAGCCATGAAGTGCTTTGAAAGGTTGGTAATGGCGCACATCAACACCATTATCCCAGAAACCCTAGACCCACTCCAATTTGCATACCGCCCCAACAGATCCACAGATGATGCAGTCTCTATTGCACTCCACAATGCCCTTTCCCACCTGGACAAAAGGAACACTTATGTGAGAATGCTATTCATTGACTACAGCTAAGCGTTCAATACCATAGTACCCTCAAAGTGCATCACTAAGCTAAGGATCCTGGGACTAAACACCTCCCTCTGCAACTGGATCCTGGACTTCCTGACGGGCCACCCCAGGTGGTGAGGGTAGGTAGCAACACATCTGCCACTCCGATCCTCAACACTGGAGCTCCACAGCGATGCGTGCTCAGTCCCCTCCTTTACTCCCTGTTCACCCACGACCGCATGGCCACGTACGACTCCAACACCATCATTAAGTTTGCAGACGACACAACAGCGGTAGGCCTGATCACAGACAACGACGAGACAGCCTATAGGGAGGAGGTCAGAGACCTGGCCGGGTGGTGCCAGAATAACAACCTATCCCTCAACATAACAAAGACTAAGGTAATGATTGTGGTCTACAGGAAAAGGAGGACCGAGCACGCCCCCATTCTCATCGACGGGGCTGTAGTGGAGCAGGCTGAGAGCTTCAAGTTCCTCGGTGTCCACATCAGCAACAAACTAGAATGGTCCAAACACACCAAGACAGTCGTGAAGAGGGCACGACAAAGCCTATTCCCCCTCAGGAAACTAAAAAGATTTGGCATGGGTCCTGAGATCCTCAAAAGATTCTACAGCTGCAACATCGAGAGCATCCTGACTGGTTGCATCACTGCCTGGCACGGCAATTGCTTGGCCTCTGACCGCAAGGCACTACAGAGGGTAGTGCGTACGGCCCAGTACATCACTGGGGCTAAGCTGCCTGCCATCCAGGACCTCTACACCAGGCGGTGTCAGAGGAAGGCCCTAAAAATTGTCAAAGACCCCAGCCACCCCAGTTATAGACTGTTCTCTCTACTACCGCATGGCAAGCGGTACCGGAGTGCAAAGTCTAGGACAAAAAGGCTTCTCAACTGTTTTTACCCCCAAGCCATAAGACTCCTGAACAGGTAATCAAATGGCTAACCAGACTATTTGCATTGTGTGCCCCCCCCCCCCAAACCCTCTTTTTACGCTGTTGCTCTCTCTGTTTATCATATATGCATAGTCACTTTAACTATATATTCATGTACATACTACCTCAATTGGGCCGACCAACCAGTGCTCCCGCACATTGGCTAACCAGGCTATCTGCATTGTGTCCCACCACCCACCACCCGCCAACCCCTCTTTTACGCTACTGCTACTCTCTGTTCATCATATATGGGTAGTCACTTTAACCATATCTACATGTACATACTACCTCAATCAGCCTGACTAACCGGTGGCTGTATGTAGCCTCGCTACTTTTATAGCCTCGCTATTGTATATAGCCTGTCTTTTTACTGTTGTTTTACTTCTTTACTTACCTATTGTTCACCTAACACTTTTTTTGCACTATTGGTTAGAGCCTGTAAGTAAGCATTTCACTGTATGGTCTACACCTGTTGTATTCCGCGCATGTGACAAATAAACTTTGATTTGATTTGCTTAGAGCCAGTTTGCGCTGAGTAGTTCACAGCATTGTACGAGATTTTCAGTTTCTTGGCAATTTCTTGCATGAAATAGCTTTCATTTCTCAGAACAAGAATAGACTGTCAAGTTTCAGAAGAAAGTTATTTGTTTCTGGACATTTTGAGCCTGTAATCGAACCCACAAATGCCGATGCTCCAGATACTCAACTAGTCTAAAGAAGGCCAGTTTTATTGCTTCTTTAATCAAGTCATTCCACGATGGCATAGCAGTCAGACATCCTTTGTCGTCCTCTTGTCGTGTCCTGTGTATATATATATTTACATCTTTTCTTCGCATATGTTTTTATATATTTTTTCTAAAAACTCAACATCAAAACACTCTCCTGCAACCCGCCTCACCAATTAAAAAAAAGAAGTATTATTTACCTCAAATCTGAAATCCACAACAGAAGCTAGCCAGAGGTTAGCCAGAGGTTGGCCAGATCAATGGCTAACGTTGGAGTTCAGCTAGCCACGGTTGGCGGTCATCAGCTATCCTTTAGCTCGAAAAGCTATCGCAAGTTTTGTACAGCGCGACTCAGACCAGAGCATACCGGACTTATTTTCTCTCCATATCTCCGGATTTCTACCGCAGGCTTTGGACATTTACACCTGGATCTTGCAGCTAGCTAGCTGCTACCCGAGTGACTATTGGCTAACGTTGGTCCCGGAGCTAACATCAATTTTTCCGGAGCTAGCCAGCTGAAGAGTTTCATCAGCCTCTTCTGGGCTACAATCACCTATCCGGACCCGTTTTACTGCCGATGCGGAGCCCCATCGGGCCGTCACGACTAGACTACCGACGTTATCTATCCTGAGGGAGTTATCCAACTGGCCCCTTTGTCGCGACGTAACCTGAACACCCATCTGCGGCCCACTAACCGTTAGCTGTCTTATCGGCTGCTATCTGAATAGGTCTATCGGACAATTTTCTTGGGCCACTATAACTATAACTATTTTGCCAATTGGACTGGTCCCCCCTACCACACGGAACCCCACTTATCTACAGACGGAAATGCACGAGGTGGCTAAAAACAGACCTCCCTCCATCTTCTGCCTGCTTGCTACCTATGGCCCGGCTAGCTGTCTGAATCTCACTGGACCCTTGTGATCACTCGTCTCAGCATGCCTTTCCTTAATGTCAATATGCCTTGTCCATTGCTGTTCTGGTTAGTGTTTATTGGCTTATTCCACTGTAGAGCCTCTAGCCCTGCTCATTATACCTTATCCAACCTTTCAGTTTCACCACCCACACATGCTGACATCTTCTGGTTTCAATGACGTTTCTAGAGACAATCTCTCTCTCATCATCACTCAATGCCTAGGTTTACCTCCACTGTATTCACATCCTACCATACCTTTGTCTGTACATTATACCTTGAAGCTATTTTATCACCCCCAGAAACCTGCTCCTTTTACTCTCCATTCCGGACGTCATAGACGACCAATTCTCATAGCTTTTAGCCGTAACCTTATCCTAGTTCTCCTCTGTTCCTCTGGTGATGTAGAGGTGAATCCAGGTCCTGCAGTGCCTAGATCCACTCCTATTCCCCAGGCACTCTCTTTTGATGACTTCTGTAACCGTAATAGCCTTGGTTTCATGCATGTTAACATTAGAAGCCTCCTCCCTAAGTTTGTTTTATTACCTGCTTTAGCACACTCTGCCAACCCGGATGTCCTAGCCGTGTCTGAATCCTGGCTTAGGATGTCCACCAAAAACTCTGAAATCTTTATCCCTAACTACAACATTTTTAGACAAGATAGAACGGCCAAAGGGGGCGGTGTTGCAATCTACTGCAGAGATAACGTGCAGAGTTCTGTCCTACTATCCAGGTCTGTACCCAAACAATTTGAACTTCTACTTTTAAAAATCGATCTCTCTAAAAACAAGTCTCTCACCGTTGTCGCCTACTATAGACCACCCTCTGCCCCCAGCTGTGCTCTGGACACCATATGTGAACTGATTGCCCCCCATCTATCTTCAGAGCTTGTGCTGCTAGGTGACCTAAACTGGGACATGCTTAACACCCCAGCCATCCTGCAAACTAAGCTTGATGCCCTCAATCTCACACAAATTATCAATGAAACTACCAGGTACCACCCCAAAGCCGCAAACACGGGCACCCTCATAGATATCATCCTAACCAACTTGCCCTCTAAATACACCTCTGCTGTTTTCAACCAAGATCTCAGCGATCACTGCCTCATTGCCTGCATCCGTAATGGGTCAGCGGTCAAACGACCTCCACTCATCACTGTCAAATGCTCCCTGAAACATTTCAGCGAGCAAGCCTTTCTAATTGACCTTGCCCGGGTATCCTGGAAGGATATTGACCTCATTCCGTCAGTAGAGGATGCCTGGTTATTTTTTTTAAATGCCTTCCTCACCATCTTAAATAAGCAAGCCCCATTCAAGAAATGTAGAACCAGGAACAGATATAGCCCTTGGTTCTCTCCAGACCTGACTGCCCTTAACCAACACAAAAACATCATGTGGCGTTCTGCATTAGCATCGAACAGCCCCCGTGATATGCAGCTTTTCAGGGAAGTTAGAAACCAATATACACAGGCAGTTAGAAAAGCCAAGGCTAGCTTTTTCAAGCAGAAATTTGCTTCCTGCAACACAAACTCAAAAAAGTTCTGGGACACTGTAAAGTCCATGGAGAATAAGAACATCTCCTCCCAGCTGCCCACTTCACTGACGATAGGAAACTCTGTCACCTCCGATAAATCCACTATAATTGAGAATTTCAATAAGCATTTTTCTACGGCTGGCCATGCTTTCCACCTGGCTACCCCTACCGTGGTCAACAGCACTGCACCCCCCACAGCTACTCGCCCAAGCCTTCCCCATTTCTCCTTCTCCCAAATCCAGTCAGCTGATGTTCTGAAAGAGCGGCAAAATCTGGACCCCTACAAATCAGCCGGGCTAGACAATCTGGACACTTTCGTTCTAAAATTATCTGCCCGAAATTGTTGCAACCCATATTACTAGCCTGTTCAACCTCTCTTTCGTGTCGTCTGATATTCCCAAAGATTGGAAAGCAGCTGCTGTCATCACCCTCTTCAAAGGAGGGGACACTCTTGACCCAAACTGCTACAGACCTATATCTATCCTACCCTGCCTTTCTAAGGTCTTCGAAAGCCAAGTCAACAAACAGATTACCGAACATTTCGAATCCCACCGCACCTCCTCCGCAATGCAATCTGGTTTCAGAGCTGGTCATGGGTGCACCTCAGCCATGCTCAAGGTCCTAAACGATATCGTAACCGCCATCGATAAGAAACAATACTGTGCTGCCGTATTCATTGACCTGGCCAAGGCTTTCGACTCTGTCAATCACCACATCCTCATCGGCAGACTCAATAGCCTTGGTTTCCCAAATGATTGCCTCGCCTGGTTCACCAACTACTTCTCTGATAGAGTTCAATGTGTCAAATCGGATGGCCTGTTGTCCGGGCCACTGGTAGTCTCTATGGGGGTGCCACAGGGTTCAATTCTTGGGCCAACTCTTTTCTCTGTATACATCAATGATGTTGCTCTTGCTGCTGGTGAGTCTCTGATCCACCTCTATGCAGACGACACCATTCTGTATACTTCTGGCCCTACTTTGGACACTGTGTTAACAACCCTCTAGACGAGCTTCAAAGCCATACAACTCTCCTTCCGTGGCCTCCAACTGCTCTTAAATACAAGTAAAACTAAATGCATGCTCTTCAACCGATCGCTGCCTGCACCTGCCTGCCCGTCCAGCATCACTACTCTGGACGGTTCTGACTTAGAATATCTGGACAACTACAAATACCTAGGTGTCTGGTTAGACTGTAAGCTCTCCTTCCAGACTCACATTAAACATCTCCAATCCAAAGTTAAATCTAGAATTGGCTTCCTATTTCGCAACAAAGCATCCTTCACTCATGCTGCCAAAATAACCCTCGTAAAACTGACTATCCTACCGATCCTCGACTTCGGCAATGTCATTTACAAAATAGCCTCCAATACCCTACTCAATAAACTGGATGCAGTCTATCACAGTGCCATCCGTTTTGTCACCAAAGCCCCATATACTACCCACCACTGCGACCTGTACGCTCTCGTTGGCTGGCCCTCGCGTCATACTCGTTGCCAAACCCACTGGCTCCAGGTCATCTACAAGACCCTGCTAGGTAAAGTCCCCCCTTATCTCCGCTCACTGGTCACCATAGCAGCACCCACCTGTAGCACACGCTCCAGCATGTATATCTCTCTGGTCACCCCCAAAGCCAATTCTTCCTTTGGCCATCTCTCCTTCCAGTTCTCTGCTGCCAATGACTGGAATGAACTACAAAAATCTCTGAAACTGGAAACACTTATGTCCCTTACTAGCTTTAAGCACCAGCTGTCAGAGCAGCTCACAGATCACTGCACCTGTACATAGCCCATCTATAATTTAGCCCAAACAACTACCTCTTCCCCTACTGTATTTATTTATTTATTTATTTTGCTCCTTTGCACCCCATTATTTCTATTTCTACTTTGCACTTTCTTCCACTACAAATCTACCATTCCAGTGTTTTTCTTGCTATATTGTATTTACTTTGCCACCATGGCCTTTTTTGCCTTTACCTCCCTTATCTCACCTCATTTGCTCACATTGTATATAGACTTATTTTTGTACTGTATTATTGACTGTATGTTTGTTTTACTCCATGTGTAACTCTGTGTTGTTGTATGTGTCGAACTGCTTTGCTTTATCTTGGCCAGGTAAATGAGAACTTGTTCTCAACTTGCCTACCTGGTTAAATAACGGTTAAATATATATATTTTTTAATCTCTCCCTCTGCTTTGTCCTCTCCCTCGTCCTCTTTCTCTCCCTCTTCCTCTACCACCAATCTCCTCTCCGCCCACTCCTCCCTCCTTGCTCCACATCTCTATCCCTCCAATCATCTCTAACTCCTCTTCCTCCCTGGCTTCTGCTGCTGAGCCCTGACTCTCCACATCACTTCCCTCACTTTCACTGACCTAGAGGAACACAGTAATAGAGGGAGAGGAGAGGAGCAACAAATAGGATACAATTGTGGTCAGGAAAATAATCTCTCTTCCTTCCTCTTTCTTTTTCTCATCCATAGACAAACTCTCTTCCTAATAAGGGCTTTCCATAATAAATTGTGTGATACAGTTACACGCCTACCCACCCCCTCTTTTTTTTCTTTTGATATATTTTTTTTACTCTCCTCTAATCAACTCTTGTTTTCTTGCTTGACAGACTAACTACAGAGTTCGCCAATGTTAGCTGATTAGTTTCGAAGCTGGGACAGTTTCCAAATGAATTGCTTTGGTAGAAACAGAATAAAAAAAGCTACTTGTTAGCTGGCTATGTAAACAAATATCCAACTCACCATATGAGCTTCACTGTGCAGGCATCTACTACAGTAACATGACAGCTAAGCTACTAATTGTATTGCTATAAACAATACAAAACAACCAACTAGTTTCTGACTATATACAGCTAAACAGTGCAACTATTTCACAAAGACAGAAATGAATAATTTCAGTACCACCGCTGATGTGCTCGCCTGTACCAACCAAGTTATCATGACATGACTTGCTAATCTGAGAGCTATTCCCTAGCGTCAAAAATCGACAACATCAAACACACACTACTGTTCAAACGTTTGGGGTCACTTAGAAATGTCCTTGTTTTTTTTTAAGAAAAACAACTTTTTTGTCCATTAAAATAACATCAAATTGATCAGAAATACAATGTAGACATTGTTAATGTTGTAAATGACTATTGTAGCTGGAAACTGTTGTTTTTAAAAGTGTTAGGAATTTATATCTGTTCCAGAGCTTGTAATGGATTACAACAAGAAAATGGGCAGGGTTGATCATCTTGACCAACTGAGGAACTATTACAATGTTGGACACACAGGCAGAAAATGGTGGAAGTATGTGTTTTGTGGGATTCTCAACATTACCATCATAAATGTGTTCATTGTGTGAGGGAACCTGCAAAGGCCCCTTCCCAGAAATCGCAGGCGCTGGTCCCTGAAGGCATTCAAAATGCAGCTTGTGCATTCACTTTGTGATATGGCTACAGTGGCAGGAAGAGGAGAGCCAGGAGTGTGGCACCAGGTCTTCTGGACCGAACTGTAACTCATTTAAAAGCAGGTGAAGTTTGAAGGGCGCAAGAGAGGGTGTGTGGTGTGCATCCTGTGTGGACGCAGGGGAAAGAGGGGGCGATGTGTAGAAACCTCCTTTGGGTGCTCTACGTGTTCTGTGCCACTTTGCATGATGGGGCAGGGCTTCCAGAAGTTCCATGACATGTTGTAGGCTAAATGCAAACACCAAAATTACAGTGTGAAATGTGAATTAGTCCTACAAATCTTTTATTGTCTCTGAACAGTTGTTGTGTCTTCTCTCTTTATCTGTCTCTATCGAATACTTATTGCAAAGTAGACTACTATTTATATGTGTTGTGTCAGGCCTGGTCTGTACTAAATCTATTTGAGAGAGGTTATCGTCATTTTGAAATAGTTGTTTGCATTTTTACATTGTTACAGAATTTTATTTTTTATTTATTTAACCCTTATTTTACCAGGTAAGTTGACTAAGAACACATTCTCATTTACAGCAACGACCTGGGGAATAGATACAGTGGAGTGGAGGGGATGAATGAGCCAATTGTAAACTGGGTATGATAAGGTGACCGTGATGGTATGAAGGCCAGATTGGGAATTTAGTAAGAAGTAAGAATTGTTGTCAATCAAATAGCCTACTTTTTGTGGTTTTTGAAATACTTTCTGAATATTGTCATCCTGTCACATTTTGGATTAAAAAAATTGTATTTACCTGTCAAAAATATTTATAAGTATAATATATTATACTTGGTACATTTTAAGTAATTTAGTCAAATTTACTACAATTTAAATACTCTAGGGTTTTTTGTTGTCTTGAGTGTTAATCATTTTTTGATAGTGAGTGTCTGCACAATGGAAGACAAAATTAGCGTTATTCCTATTTACATGAATGTGGTGTCATATTAAGGAAGAGGTTGTGCTCTTTAAAGGTAAGTTAACTTGTAATTGTCATTTGTTCTTTGTTTTGAGTTATGTCAGTTTGTTTGAAATGTGTGAGAAAATGAGCTTCATTTTGAAAATTCTCAGTAATCTACAGTAGCATTCTAGAATTATTTTGGGGTCTAAAGGGTTAACAGTTTTAAATTATACTGAACAAAAATATAACAACAATTTCAAAGATTTGACTGAGTTACAGTTCATATAAGGAAATCAGTCAGTTAAAATAAATTCATTAGGCACTAATCTATGGATTTCACATGACTGGGAATACAGATATGTAGCTGCTTGTCACAGATAGCTTAATAAAAAAGGTAGGGGCGTGGATCAGAAAACCAGTCAGTATCTGGTGTGACCACGATTCGCCTCATGCAACACGACACATCTGCTTTGCATAGAGTTGATCAGGCTGTTGACTGTGGCCTGTGGAATGTTGTTCCACTCCTCTTCAATGGCTGTGCGAAGTCCTGGATGTTAGAGGGAGCTGGAACACGCTGTCATACATGTCAATCCAGAGCATCCCAAATATGCTCAATGGGTGACATGTCTGGTGAGTATGCAGGCCATGCAAGAACTGGGACATTTTCAGCTTCCAGGAATTGTGTATACTGTATATCCTTGCGACATGGGGCTGTGGGTTATCATGCAGAAACATGAGGTGATGGCGGCTGATGAATGGCATAACAATGGGCCTCAGGATCTCGTCACGGTATCTCTGTGCATTCAAATTGCAATCGCTAAAATGCAATTGTGTTCGTTGTCCAAAACGTATGCCTACCCATACCATAATCCCACCGCCACCATGGGGCACACTGTTCACAATGTTGACATCAGCAAACCGCTCACCCACACAATGCTATACACGTGGTCTGTGGTTGTGAGGCCAGTTGGACACACTGCCAAATTCTCTAAAATAACGTTGGATGCGACTTATGGAAGAGAAAATAATATTAAATTATCTGGCAACAGCTCTGGTTGATATTTCTGCAGTCAGCATGCCAATTGAACGCTCCCTAAAAACTGGAGACATCTGTGGCGTTGTGTTGTGTGACAAAACTGCACATTTTAAATTGGCCTTTTATTGTCCCCAGCACAAGATGCACCTGTGTAATAATCATGCTGTTTAATCAGCTTCTTTATATGCTACACCTGTCAGGTGGATGGATTATCTTGACGAAGGAGAAATGCTTACTAACAGAGATGTAAACAAATGTGTACATAACATTTGAGAGAAATAAACGTTTTGTTTGTATGGAACATTTCTGGGATCTTTTATTTCAGCTCATGAAACATGAGACCAACACTTTAAATGTTGCATTTATATTTTTGTTCAGTGTAGTTATGTCAAAGTCATTACACACAGCGCTATAATCAGCATGCATCCCAAATTATTATTACTTTATTTCTGACTCACAAGCTAGCACATTTGGTTCCTTGGAACTTAAATGTGTTATTACCATAGCATTTTTGTATGTTCTCTTTCGTTGTATTCTATGTACTTGAACATATACAGTTGAAGTCGGAAGTTTACATACACCTTAGCCAAATACATTTAAACTCAGTTTTTCACAATTCCTGACATTTAATCCTAGTAAAAATCCCTTGTCATAGGTCAGTTAGAATCACCACTTTATTTTAAGAATGTGAAATGTCAGAATAATAGTAGAGAGAATGATTTATTTCAGCTTTTATTTCTTTCATCACATTCCCAGTGGGTCAGAAGTTTACATACACTCAATTAGTATTTGGTAGCATTGACTTTAAATTGTTTAACTTAGGTCAAACGTTTCGGGTAGCCTTCCACAAGCTTCCCACAATAAGTTGGGTGAATTTTGGCCCATTCCTCCTGACAGAGCTGGTGTAACTGAGTCAGGTTTGTAGGCCTCCTTGCTCGCACACGCTTTTTCAGTTCTGCCCACAAATTTTCTATAGGATTGTCGTCAGGGCTTTGTGATGGCCACTCCAATACCTTGACTTTGTTGTCCTTAAGCCATTTTGCCACAACTTTGGAAGTATGCTTGGGGTCATTGTCCATTTGCAAGACCCATTTGCGACCAAGCTTTAACTTCCTGACTGATGTCTTGAGATGTTGCTTCAATATATCCACATAATTTTCCTTCCTCATGATGCCATCTATTTTCTGAAGTTCACGAGACCCTCCTGCAGCAAAGTACACCCACAACATGATGCTTCCACCCCCGTGCTTCACGGTTGGGGTGGTGTTCTTCGGCTTGCAAGCCTCCCCCTTTTTCCTCCAAACATAACAATGGTCATTATGGCCAAACAGTTCTATTTTTGTTTCATCAGACCAGGGGACATTTCTCCAAAAAGTAAGATATTTGTCCCCATGTGCAGTTGCAAACCGTAATCTGGATTTTTTTTATGGCGAATTTGGAGCAGTGGCTTCATCCTTGCTGATCGGCCTTTCAGGTTATGTCGATATAGGATTTGTTTTACTGTGGATATAGATACTTTTGTTCCTGTTTCCTCCAGCATCTTCACAAGGTCCTTTGCTGTTGTTCTGGGATTGTTTTTCACTTTTCGCAACAAAGTACGTTCATCTCTAGGAGACAGAACGCATCTCCTTCCTGAGCGATATGACGGCTGCGTGGTCCCATTGTGTTTATACTTGCATACTATTGTTTGTACAGATGAACGTGGTACCTTCAGGCGTTTGGAAATTGCTCTCAAGGATGAGCCAGACTTGTGGAGGTCCACAATTTGTTTCTGAAGTCTTGGCTGATTTCTTTTGATTTTCCCATAATGTCAAGCAAAGAGGCACTGAGTTTGAAGGTAGGCCTTGAAATACATCCACAGGTACACCTCCAATTGACTCAAATTATGTCAATTAGCCTACCAGAATCTTCTAAAGCCATGACATAATTTTCTGGAATTTTCCAAGCTGCTTCAAGGCACAGTTAACTTAGTATATGTACATTTCTGTCCCTCCTGGAATTGTGATAAAAATGAATTATAAGTGAAATAATCTATCTGTAAACAATTGGTGGAAAATGTACTTGTTTCATGCACAAAGTAGATGTCCTAACCGACTTGCCAAAACTATAGTTTGTTAACAAAGAAATTGTGCAGTGGTTGAAAAACGAGATTTAATGACTCCAACCTAAATGTATGTAAACTTCCGACTTCAACTGTATAAATTGACCAATTCGGCACATTTGGGCAAACTCCTGGCAGACTTGAAGCAAAATATTGTGTAGTGAGGTAACTCTTCACTGGATCAGTCTGAAACGTTGCACACACTGCTGCCATCTTGTGTATGTATATGTTTATGTTTGTATATGTTTTTTTTTTTACTTTAATAATGTTTTCTTGTGGTTTTTATGGAAAGTTTTCTTCACATTCTGAGAATGGAATATATGTTTTTCATTATCATTCTCAGAACGTTCCCTGAACATTACAAAAGTTTACTTTGGGTTTTTATGGAAAGTTTTCTTAACGTTCTCTGAACAATTTAAGAACATGACTTTAAATAGAACCATAAAGAAACATATAGGAAACGTTATGCTGAAGTACTGAAATTCCCACAGAAGAATGTTGTTTCATAACATTCTCTGAACTATTTGAGAACATTCAAACCAGTTGGAAAACATTCCTAGAACATTACCAAATTTGTAATTAAATGTAACCATGTTTGAACTTTTAGGAAACATTCTGTTATAGTAATGAAATACCAAGAAAAAAATGTTTTGTCAAGTTCCTTAAATGTGCTGAGAATGTTCAAAACCCAAGCAACTATCATGCACCATTCCAAGAAAGTTGTGGGATGGTTGTATGCAAAATAACCATATGACAATGCTCTCACCAAGCTCTAAGAAATATATGGTTCTTAGAACATTATGTGCTAGCTAGGAAGGGTCCTACAGTCCAGTGTTCCCAAACTCAGACCTGGATACCCCAAGCGGTGCACATTTAGTTTTTTGCCCTAGCACTTCACAACTGATTAAAATAATCAACTCATCATTATGCTTTGATTATTTGAATCAGCTGGGAAACACTAATATAGTCAACTAACTAATTGACTGAGAAGCATCATTACTGTATAGGGTTGTCGTTGTAAGATTGTTGGTGTGAAGTTATTATTGGGAGAGCTGTGAAAGTCATGAGGTTTTTTTCATGCTTTTGTCTGGCCTCACCTTGCTTGAGCCCATACAACTGGGACCAGAGACAGTGAGAAATTTGCTAATCTCAGGTACTAAATTCTCCCTCCCGCTACTGTCTGGATTAATGATGACAGCCTAGAATCATATAGCTACTTAAAACAAAGATGCTGACTATTTGTTCCCTATCCATCTTTATCTCTGTATTAAAACATTGGCTAAGTGGCAGAAATAGTACATCATTATCTCCTCTCTCTTCTCTGTTTCCGCGGCTCTGGTAGAAGGATATAAACCAATGGTTTATGGCTCCTAGGGGCCCCGTGAATCACCCAGGCCTCTGTGGTGAGATGTTAAAGGCTTTCTAATAGGCTGTAGGCTGCTGCAAAAACATATTGCTGTTTTTTGTGGCTTCCCCTTTACATCTCCTTACATCAGTGTGCTCGATCTCCATTTCGACTCAGCCAATGGATGCCCTCCATCTATCCTCAACCCTGGTGAAGACAAGGGCACCACCTATTTTCCACCATATTGCTTTCACATACCCAGTCCTAGGTAATGTCCCAATTATCTCTCCTTCCTCCCAAAGTGTGCACGTTTTCACTTCCCTTTACTGATTTGAAAGGACATTACTGGTATAAGAAATATAGTGGAAACTTTGAAACTCCCACTAGCCCATACCTCCACCAATCCAATTTCTTTAGATTTGCAAGAAGTAGTGATGCACACTTCAGGAGAAAGGAGATATTATTGGGACACAACCCTAGATAATGGGGTGTGAATCTGGGCAGAACTGAGGGAACAACTTTCTGGAATGACACACAACCTATTAAAGGACACTGGAAGATTTGGCTCAGTACCTTTGTGAGGCGCCAACATCAAAGACTGGAGGGTCCGGTTTCAACTCTAAACTTAAATGGAAATCTGTCCTTTCCAAGGAAATAGAAGGCGTTGCCTTCTAGGATTTTCTCTCTGTCTTAATTTTAGCTTTGTCCTTCTTTCATCTTGAATTGGTTTCATCTTCCTTATGGTCACGCTGGCTTTATATCCCTCTTTGTATGTCTATTTATAAATCCACCTAAAAAGAACTATGGTATGGTATATTGTATATTTCCTGAGTACCTTTACTAGGGAATCAGGACAGCCTGAATATTTAAGGACAGAAAGTTCAATTGTGTTTGTTTGTGTCTTCGCTATCAGGTTATTGTTACTGTATGTCTCTTTAAGACTATATATGCATTCACTGCAGTCAAATTACGGCTTTCACATGGCATTGCAAACAGGCGAGTGTAGGCTGGGGATCAGTAATAAACAGCTGTTTACCCTGATGTCTGCCTGTCTGTCTGTTTCCTCTTCTCAGCCACACATGCCTCTTTACAACACAGCCAACACAGCCTGCAAATCAGCTCCTGACAGATACAAGAAGGAATATGAAAGAGGAGCGGGCCATGCTTATTATCGATGATTTCTCCACCACTCAGGGGCTGGCATTGATCGCTGCACGTGAACTGTCGGGCACACAGTCGACGGAGGATGTTTATGTGTCAGGGTTTACTGGCGGGCCGCTCTGCTCTGACAGGATGCCTCTTATCACTGACATATGGAAAAAAGTCTCTCCTCTCCTCAAGACGCTTCCTGACTCCTCTCAGGCCGTCTCCCCCTGTCTCTTTCCATCTCTCACACCCACCCATCCCTCGCTTCTTAAAGAGCAACAAAATGTCACATATCCAAATCCATAAACAGTGATGTATGAGCCCACTAACAGTGTGTGTGTGTGTGTGTGTGTGTGTGTGTGTGTGTGTGTGTGTGTGTGTGTGTGTGTGTGTGTGTGTGTGTGTGTGTGTGTGTGTGTGTGTGTGTGTGTGTGTGTGTGTGTCTGTGTGTCTGTGTGTGTGTGTGCGCGCACTATGTTGGCAAATGGGATTCAGAGCCTAAGGCATGTGATCAAGACAGAAATGTAGTAGTTGAATGGTAAGGAACACTCATTAAAACCACACATCTCTGTCCTCCCTCCTGTGAGAAATACAAATATGGTCTCCTACATTGATGATACTGGAGGAGAAGGTATAACAGTAGCCTCAGTACTCTCCTCCCTCTCCACCCTCACCCCCAACCCAGGAGTCAGCCTGTCCACAGAAACCCCCATCACACATCTTAACGACATGAAAGATTCATGGCCCGAGTAAAATAGCCCATTATCTACCTGGCAATAGACAAATTTTGGAACCCGGGCACTCCGTCATGAAACAACGATAATACTCTGGACGCTTCCCAGAATTGCGAGCCCCAGGTACTGCGTCCCTCCGATCTGTCAGAGGAGAATTATGAATATTTGAGGAAATTAGATTAAATGAGATCAGTTGAAATCAACAGGAGGATGTACAATGAAGGCAGATATTGCATATGATCAACTCAGACTAATGTCCACAAAACCGATACAGAGAATACTGTAGTATTTTACTGTGGTATAATGACCTATTTACAGTTAACTATAGTATAAATACTGTATTAAAAGAAAACATTTGTATATATTATAGTAATTAATGTTGTGTTTTTGTGGATTGAACTATACTGTAGTATTTACTGCAGTGTTTTTGCGGATTGTACTATACTGGAGTATTTAATGTAGTGATTTTGCAGACTAATATACTGTTAGTATTTACTGTAGTGATTTTGAAGACTGTAGTATACCGTTAGTATTTACTGTAGTGATTTTGCAGACTGTAGTATACTGTTACTATTTTCTGTAGTGATTTTGCAGACTGTAGTATACCGTTACTATTTACTGTAGTGATTTTGCAGACTGTAGTATACTGTTAGTATTTACTGTACTGTTTTTGTGGACATTACTGTAGTATTTACTATAGTGTTTTTGTTTTATTATCTTTGACATGGACGTGGAGACTTTTTCTTTCAGGAAACCTACTGGAGAAATACTACACTGAACAAAAATATAAACGCAACATGTAAAGTGCTGTTCCCATGTTTCATGAGCTGATCGCAGAAATGATCTTCCATAAGCACAAAAAGCTCATTACTCTCACATTTTGTGCACAAATTTGTTTACATCCCTGTTAGTGAGCATTTTATCCTTTGTCAAGATAATAAAGACCTTTTGAGGGGTAAAACAGATTCTGATTGGCTGGGCCTGGCTCCCCAGGGGGTGGGCCTGGCTCCCAAGTGGGTGGATCTATGCCCTTCCAGGTCCACCCATGGCTGCGCCCCTGCCCAGTCATGTGAAATCCATAGATTAGGGCCAAATGCATTTATTTCAATTTCCTTATATGCAAATCATCAAAATCTTTGAAATAGTTGCATGATGCGTTTATATTTTTGTTCAGTATAAAAGAGCACATTTTCCATAACATGTAGGTAGGTAGGATTGGAGTCTGAATGAATAGTTCAGAACTTCTGTAATATAGGGTCTATTCGAGTAGGTTTGTAGGTTTCTCACTTATGGGTGTCACAATTTGTGATATAGGGGAGGGATATGGGCAGGGTATATGCAAATTAAATACTATAGTATTTACTATAGTTAAAAAAGTGTTGTGTTTTTGTGGACATTACTGTAGTATTTACTAGTGTTATTTTGCAGATAATACTGTAGCATTTACTGTAGTATTCTACAGTATACTACAACATTCTATAGTAAGTAAGACACATGATCGAGGGATACTGCAGTGGTTAGTATAGTATTCTACAGTACTCTACAGTTTACTACAGGATTCTAAAAGTGTTTTCATGTGGGTTTTTATTGGTGTTAAAGGTCAAAGATAGAGGTTTGCTCTCTGGAGATTCTCTTTTGTCCTGTAGTCTGCGTTGAGCAAGTGAAGCCACACCGCTAACTAAAAGCGTCACAGTGATGTCCACAGACCTAAGACGGCCTCAGTGGGGGGGGAGTGAGACTGACCACCAGGCACCAGGGGGACTGTTAATGACCTGATCATATATGACTTGAAGATTTTAGATGGTGTGTGTGTGTGTGTGTGTGCGTGTGCGTGTGCGTGTGCGTGCGTGTGTGCGCATACAGACCCTCATAGACATCCAAGGCTGCCTGTTGATCTGCAGAGCTCTTTAACTTGTGTCTGTGTCTTACACATCATTAGGGAGTGTGACCTTTGGCATTTGAGGCTTGTCCTAACTTTAACACACACACACAGCACAGATGTCAGATGGAGCTGTAGAGCGAGAGGTATAGTGTGTAGTGGTGTGCAGTGGTGTGTAGCGTGTAGCAGCGTTACTCATTACTGACAAGCCTTTCATGTGAATCCTCTTCCTGTTTCATTGGAACTTGTAAAAACATCTTAATAACCCTGTAATTGACTATGTATTTTTGTAATCCTGTATGATCTGTTTCCTCTACCATGTAGCCAGGTCGCTTTGGATGAAGGCGTCTGCTAAATGGCATATATTATTAGTCTCCTTTGACTCTGCCAACTAGCTGCCCAGTGTAGTTACCATTCCTTTGCAATAGATGGCAGTCAAAGCTAGTTGACTTCACTACTCTAGCAACAGGGACACGGCGTTAATGCCCGTTGAAAGTAGTTTTATCTTACAGCAAGTTTATCTGGTTACACTTGAACCTGTTGTTATAGTGGACAAGCTAACTAATACTATTTTTACATAAGGTGCAGGCATTAGGCTTATGTCTTGAAAAAAATTACAGCAAGCTAGATTTACTAAATTAACTGGTTTTATTTCAACTCAAACCCTATGTAGATTCCACTTGATTCTGGGTATGCGCGCTTTGTGGAAGAGACAACAGACGCAGGGATGATACGCCGTACACCTCGTCCAATTCTCCCTTGTGCCCATAGGGTGAACTGGCGATAAGATGCCAGCCTGTGTGCTCTGCAAAAGAAATCATAAGAAAAGTAAGTCTAACACCGAAACTAAATCATAATGTATTTATAATGAGCACGTCCCATTATTGGTTAGAATGAGATTTCATAAATCATGATGCTGTCTGCGATTCGAACTCTGGTTGTTTTATCAAAAGGGGAATGCATTACCATCGCACCAAACAGCGCTTCTGATAAACATCGTTTTAGGTACTTATTATATATATTGAGCACCTACCCACTACTGATGTTAGCTTTAAACAATTTATAATCAAGCAAAATTGTATCAATTATTTAACTGGCATACCGGCAGCTGACTGGTCAAGTAACCTCTTCTGCCAGGAAGTCCTTCATAAGGATTAGTGACACGTCCAATACATCGCCATCCAGACAGACTGACAGGAACCTCTGACTGGACAGCATCCACACTCACACCAGCCACCATCCTATGGGATTTTGTGCTGTATCGCCACCATTTCCCTACAACGCACACACTTGTTCTATCGAGCCATTATTTGGCAGCATCCACACTCACACCAGATTGTGTCACCGCTACGCCGACCCACTATCTGAGGTGTTTCAGGCAGCATATCTGTGTTACTGTTACGAGAACAAACTCTTTCATCTGGGGCAACGATCGGCTCAAACATGAACGGCTCAGTAGGTTTATTGGCTCCCTAACTAACGTTATTTCATCCTCTGGTATGAACTCATTCTCAGACTCGAAGCTACTCTTGGTAAATTGAGCCATTTTTTCAAAATGTTCTCTTCTGCCAGTGATGCAACAATGCCAATATGTCGATTTACAGTTACAGTTAGCTGGCGTTCTAAATCCTGCTGTTTCCAATCCCCTTTATACAACGGGTGGGTCTAATCCTGATTGCAGACTTAAAAGCGCATTCCAGCCAGTGTCTATTCCACAAGTTACCACTGGCTAAATCTATGATTTTAAAATGTCTATTTACTCTGTTCCATTTGACTGCGCAAGCCACTGTCTCATCAGCCTAGGCAGGGAAGTTATAAACTTGATTATGTCTATTGAAAGCATCTAGACATTATCTCACATCTCACATTCTTTTAGACTAACATTTCTTTTCAACAGAGGAGATTTGCAACATTGTTTCAATATTCAAATTCGATCTCCGACTGTACCATAGTAATGAAAGGGTCAGGAGTCGGGACTAGAGAGAGAGGCAGGCATTGTTTCTCAGCCAGTCGAAATCATGAATCCGCTGGCATAATTGTATGGATATATACAAAGAAATGTAAATTGAAAAAAGGTCAAACTAAGCGAAGTGCAACTAGTTTGCATTCTTTACAGTTTCAGAAGCTCCCCTGAACAACAGTGTCCTAACGAGAGAGCACATTTTCTATACGAGGCAAAATCGTGCCTCATTAGCTCATTGTTATGGATGTATCCAACTAAATGTCACTAGAAAACAGCTTAAACAAATGCAGCTTCTGTTGTTATTCTATCTGCACTGTTTGACGTGACTGTAAGTTAGCCATAGTTGACTAGCTAGCAAGCAAGCGACAAGAACCTTGCCAGACAGTATGGCAACGGAACATTTAGAACGAACGACTGGGTCGCGTTCACTGGCAACCGAACCAACAGAACAAACGACCAGCCGGCTTGGGTAGCAACCCTAGATATGTTTCGGGACTTGTGGAAGGATGAAATAGTATGAATAAATTCATCAAAATAACATTTGTTATGAAAATATGTCAATCATTATTTGAATATGTTGGTAACCCGTTGTATAAATGTGATAATGTCCTCGAAGTCGGTGTTTGGAGGATATATCCTAACAACACCCGTACCAAGATATCCTCCAAACACCGGCCTCTAGGGCATTATCACTTAATTAATACACACACACACACACACAGCACAGGGGCTGAGGGAGTGTGTAATGTGTCCGATGTAGTTGTAGAGTGAGTTGTGCAGGGGTGTGTAGGGGTGTGTAGTGGTGTGTAGTGTGTAGCAGCATTACTCGTGAAACACAGGTTTCTTATGCATAATGGATCTTGGATCTTACCGCATCTTTAAAAGAGCTAGCTGTCGCTGGCAGTTAAGGCCCCGGCACACACCCTATTACCCCCATGTCCTGCCCAGCCTGCACCTCCGCTCTGAACATTAACACGTCTGTTCTCATCATCTGTGTCTGTGGATCCACGCTTCCAGCAGGAGTTAGGGGAAAGACAGGCAGGGAGGAGGAGGGACATGAGAGGCAGCTAGGTAAGAAGTGTCCCCACACTACAGTGTTAAGACTGCAGTCCACACAAGCTCAATATGTGTTTGTTTATTTGGGGGAAATGAAACAGATAAACAAATTAGAAGCACTAGTTTTATCTTATTTGTATTTAACCTTTATTTAACTAGGCAACTATGATGGAGTTTGGTTGTAGATCACTGAACTGTGTTCTTGTGTTATTGCCAATTAAGTAATGCAGTAATCACACATTCAAACTCGCTCTTCTCTTGCAATACTTGTACTTATATTGCACTAACAATAAGTACACTTGCAATACTGAAATACACTTGTTGAATGATCTATAATATGATGTTCATTTACCCTCATATCTGGTCTACCTGTTTTTCTCACCAGCAGCTAGCAATGACCGCAACCAACTCAGACCCAAAACGCCTTCAAATGCCCAAAAAAAGGAGGTTCAGTTCAGTTCTCTCATTCTCTCCCATTTACGTTTTTTGAACAGCCGTCAGGAAGGTACACATTTCGGTTGTTACACATAACCTGGTTACCTCCTGGTTTCTGTTTTGGAACGAGGAAAGGAAAATGACATTCTGTCAGTGCTGGGTGCTAGGGGCGAGATGATGCCTCTGGATACATGATGAGGACTAGGCTGTCACTGTAAGCAGTCAAGCGCTTATTCATGAAATGGAATTACATTCTGACAGTGGCTCCGCTCGCTGCTCGCTTTTGAAGCAGCCTGTCTTTTTTTCTGTACTGTAAATCCTTTGGCTAGCACCTAGCATGGGCTCCTCTGTTCACACACACATACACGCTCGTTGCTTGTACACCACTATGTCTGGAGGAGTGGGATTGCAAAAAGTCAGCCCTTTATTACTGCACAAAAAGAGCAGGGTTTCTCTCCTTCTTCAACAATTCCTATACAAAAACCTTGAGGATAAGGCAAACAGATTTAAAGTTTCAACGTCTATTTTCCTGTCACGACTTCCGCCGAAGTCGGTTCCTCTCCTTGTTCGGGCGGCATTCGACGGTCGACGTCGCCGGTCTTCTAGCCATCACCGGTCTTCTAGCCATCGCCAATCCACCTTTCATTTTCCATTTGTTTTGTCTTGTTTTCATACACACCTGGTTTGCATTAACCTAATTACTTGTCGTGTATTTAACTCTCTGTTCCCCCCATGTCTGTGTGTGAAATTGTTCGTTGTAAGTGCTTGTGCACATTGTGACTGGTGCGCGATGGGTTTTGTACCCATGTTTTGTTATTCTGGATGAGGTCCGGTTATTACCCAGTTCTGCTCTCCTGCGTCTGACTTCTCTGCCACCAGTTACGCACCCCTTACATTTCCATTTGCACAGGATACAACAAGTGTAAAACAGCACATTGAAAATCAAACAATGCAGTGATAATACTAATATTGATAATAATAAAAAATTGAATAAAAAATGTAAGTAAGAATAAAAACCACACAAGAACTACGATGACAGTTAAAGAAACACGAGAATGCAAGTACAGTTGAAGTCAGAAGTTTACATGCACCAAGGTTGGAGTCATTAAAACTCGTTTTTCAACCACTCCACAATTTTCTTGTTAACAAACTATAGTTTTGGCAAGTCGGTTAGGACATCTACTGTGTGCATGACACAAGTAATTTTTCCAACATTTGTTTACAGACATCTTATTTCACTTATAATTCACTGTATCACAATTGCAGTGGGTCAGAAGTTTACATACACTAAGTTGACTGCCTTTCTGGAAAATTCCCGAAAATGATGTCATAGCTTTAAAAGCTTCTGATAAGCTAATTGACATAATTTGAGTCAATTGGGGGTGTACCTGTGGATGTATTTCAAGGCCTACCTTCAAACTCAGTGCCTCTTTGCTTGACATCATGGGAAAATCAAAAGAAATCAGCCAAGACCTCAGAAACAAATTGTAGACCTCCACAAGTCTGGTTCATCCTTGGGAGCAATTTCCAAACGTCTGAAGGTACCACGTTCATCTGTACAAACAATAGTACGTAAGTATAAACACCATGGGACCATGCAGCCATCATACCGCTCGGGATGGAGATGCGTTCTGTCTCCTAGAGATGAACGTACTTTGGTGCGAAAAGTGCAAATCAATCCCAGAACAACAGCAAAGGACCTTGTGAAGACGCTGGAGGAAACAGGTACAAAAGTATCAATATCCACAGTAAAACGAGTCCTATATCGACATAACCTGAAAGGCCGGTCAGCAAGGAAGAAGCCACTGCTCCAAAACCGCCATGAAAAAGCCAGACTATGGTTTGCAACTGCATATGGGGACAAAGATTGTACTTTTTGGAGAAATGTCCTCAGGTCTGATGAAACAAAAATAGAACTGTTTGGCCATAATGACCATCGTTATCAAATCAAATCAAATCAAACCATCGTTATGTTTGCAGGAAAAAGGGGGAGGCTTGCAAGCCGAAGAACACCATCTCAACCGTGAAGCACGGGGGTGGGAGCATCATGTTGTGGGGGTGCTTTGCTGCAGGAGGGATTGTTGCACTTCACTAAATAGATGGCATCATGAGGCAGGAAAATGATGTGGATATATTGAAGCAACATCTCAAGACATCAGTCAGGAAGTTAAAGCTTGGTCGCAAATGGGTCTTCCAAATGGACAATGACCCCAAGCATACTTCTAAAGTTGTGGCAAAATGGCTTAAGGACAACAAAGTCAAGGTATTGGAGTGGCCATCACAAAGCCCTGACCTCAACCTTATAGAAAATTTGTGGGCAGAACTGAAAAAGCGTGTTAGAGCAAGGAGGCCTACAAACCTGACTCAGGTACATCAGCTCTGTCAGGAGGAATGGGCCAAAATTGACCCAATTTATTGTGGGAAGCTTGTGGAAGGCTACCCGAAACATTTGACCCAAGTTAAACAATTTAAAGGCAATGCTACCAAATACTAACTGAGTATATGTAAACTTCTGACCCACTTGGAATTATTTGTTTTATTTTTTTCACCTTTATTTAAACAGGTAGGCTAGTTGAGAACAAGTTCTCATTTACATCTGCAACCTGGCCAAGATAAAGCAAGGCAGTTCGACACATTCAACACAGAGTTACACATGGAATAAACAAACGTACAGTCAATAATACAGTAGAAAAAGTCTATATACAGTGTGTGCAAATGAGGTAGGATAAGGGAGGTAAGGCAATAAATAGGCCATGGTGGCGAAGTAATTACAATACAGCAATTAAACACTGGAATGGTAGATGTGCAGAAGATGAATGTGCAAGTAGAGATACTGGGGTGAAAAGGAGCAAGATAAATAAATAAATACAGTATGGGGAAGGGGTAGTTGGATGGGCTGTTTACAGATGGGCTATGTACAGGTGCAGTGATCTGTGAGCTGCTCTGACTGCTGGTGCTTAAAGCTAGTGAGGGAGATATGAGTCTCCAGCTTCAGTGATTTTTGCAGTACGTTCCAGTCATTGGCAGCAGAGAACTGGAAGGAAAGGCGGCCCAAAGGAAGAATTGGCTTTGGGGGTGACCAATGAGATATACCTGCTGGAGCGTGTGCTACGGGTGGGTGCTGCAATGGTGACCAGTGAGCTGAGATAAGGTGGGGCTTTACCTAGCAGAGACTTGTAGATGACCTGGAGCCAGTGGGTTTGGCAACGAGTATGAAGCGAGGGCCAGCCAACGAGAGCTTACAGGAGTGGTGGGAAGTATATGGGGCTTTGGTGACAAAACGGATGGCACAGTGATAGACTGCATCCCATTTGTTGAGTAGTGTTGGAGGCTATTTTGTAAATGACATCACCGATGTCGAGGATCGGTAGGATGGTCAGTTTTTACGAGGGTATGTTTGGCAGCATGAGTGAAGGATGCTTTGTTGCAAAATAGGAAGCCGATTCTAGATTTAATTTTTGGATTGGAGATGCTTAATGTGAGTCTGGAAGGAGAGTTTACAGTCTAACCAGACACCTAGGTATTTGTAGTAGGTATTTGTAGTCCACACATTCTAAGTCAGAACCGTCCAGAGTAGTGATGCTGGACGGGCGGGCGGGTGCGGGCAGCGATCGGTTGAAGAGCATGCATTTAGTTTTACTAGCATTTAAGAGCAGTTGGAGGCCACGGAAGGAAAGTTGTATAGCATTGAAGCTCATCTGGAGGTTAGTTAACACAGTGTCCATGTGATGAAAGAAATAAAAGCTGAAATAAGGACTCAAAACACCATTATATTGTTTTCAAGCTTTTCCAGGTTAGGTCTCCCAGTCTCTGGGCAAGGTGTTGCACAACTCTTGATTATGTGGTGTTACAACACACCATGTCATGTTTCAGAACACCTCGGGATGAATGTTTCAGTGCACCTTAAATCTGTCCCAATACCCTCAGAACCATGTGTTTCAATACTCCAGCAGTTAATGTTTCATCTCCTTTAAGGTGGTAGCAGTTCAGTTGTCACCACTTTTAATGTTACAAAGCACTTCATTTTTACAGTGTACATGTAAACAGCAGTAATAGTGACCAGTAGCAGGATAAATAGATAAATACTAACGGTAATGGCAATCAATAATCAATGAACAGCAGCATAGTGGAGTAATAAATATGTGTCTGAGTAGGTAGAGACCACTGGATGGGCCTAGAGTCAGTGTGGATAGTCTGTGGCAGAAGGAGATAAGTAGTTGTTAGGCATTTCATTCTTGTGGCCAGGGGATAGAAGCTGTTTAGGATTCTTTGTCTGAGCCTTAATGCACCGGTACTGCTTGTTGGACAGGAGCATGGAGAACAGTCCATGTTACGGGTGGCTGGAGTCTTTGGCAATTTTTCGTGCCTTTCTCAGACACCGTCTGGCATGTACGCCCAGGATGGCTTGGAGCTCGCCCCCAGTGATGGGTTGGGCCGTCCACATTACACTTTGTAGAGCCTTCCGGTCGTGGACGGTTCAGATGCCATACCAGACGGTGATACAACCAGTCAGAATCAAATCAAATCCCACATTTTTTGGGGGAGAATGCTCTCAATGCAGCTGTAAACGTTCCTGAGGATCTGAGGGGCCATGCCAAAAAATGAGGGAGAAGAGGCATTGCCATGCCTTCTTCACAACAGTTGAGAGGACCATGTTAAGTTAACATTTTATTAAAAATTCATGTTTAAATAAATGCAGCCAGGTTTTTAAGCCTTACCATCATTCATACAGTAGGAGAGCAAAGACAAGGTCACATCAGATCTAACTCTGTATAGTTCAGTAGCCAAGGGACATATGTTAACTTGCTATGCCAACAAGTTACTGTAGTTCCCTCCTTTGTGCAAGTCTCCTTGCAGGATCATTGCAGCATTGCAAATAATTAGTGAACAGATTTTTAATCTGAAAAATAGATTTCATGCATTTTGAATATGTCGATTTCAAAAACAAATGTTGTGAAGACAGCCATAAGTCCTACACTAGACAATGACATTATCTCTATGAGCCCCAGAGAACAAAATGTGTCCTCTTTCTCCTGTCTGTTCCTGCCCTCATCTCCAAAGGGGAAATAACATAACTGTAATTAACATAATATCTCTTCTGGCAAGATGATTTCGCCCCCTGTGAAAATTATTTGGTACACTGTCAAAATTTCAGAAGTTGAGATGTCATATTTGTCAGAAATAATTCATCAAAAAACTGCCTGACGCATTCCTCACTTCACGAACTTTATACTATTTGTACGCTACTTCTGGCACATTGTGTTAGCAATGCCTTTTGGCCCAAGGGTGAGATGTGGGTGAAAGTATGACCCAGGCACAATTACTGTCTTTTCCTCCTGCGACAGAGAGTTGAAACCAAACCAGATGGCTGTATTCATTAGAGTGGATGGAGTCATCAGCCTCTCACTGTGTCTCTTCACAGCGCTTCCATTCAGAGAATCCATCCCACTGGCACTGGTAAAATGGTTTGACTCATTTTTCTCTACAGCGTGTTGCTTTGATAAAAATGATCAAAGTAGGCACAAAGCGAGGTGAGGGGCAAGAAACCAGACAGAGAACCAAACATCAATTTGGTTGAATCAAACAGCCAATTCTCCAGAGGTTAGAAGAGTTTGCCCTTTTATGCTTTAGAGGGAGAACTAATAAAGGTAGAAGTCACAGCACCTTCTGTGAGAAACGTAGAACAGTGTTAATTATCGTGATCTAAAGCCTCCAGTAAGTAATTAGAGACCTGGAACTGACTCAGATATACTGCTGAGCAGAACTACCTACGTACATCAGCCCTCACAGCACTCATATTTTGCAGATGTTATCGCAGGTGCAACAAAATGCTTATGTTTAAAGCTCCAACATTGTAATAATACCTAACAATACAAAACAATACACACAAATCCCAAAAATTTAAAGAAAGGAATGAAGAAATGTCTTAAATATAAAATATCTTATAAAGCATTAGTAACTGGACACTTCATGTAAGTGAATTAGCTAATTAGTAAGACTAACTAACTGACAGTCCATGCATATGTGTGTGTGTGGATGTACCAGTTCATCTATGTACAGCTGTATCCTCTCCCCTGGTCCACTCTGCTCCATAGCCTACTGCCTCACTGACCACCCTCTCCACAGCTTCTTTACTGGTCTGGGTGCCCCTCCACCCTCCCCCTCCTTGCATGCTGTCCCTTCTTCCCACCCTGCCTGACTGTAACTTGTAACATGGGCCACAGTCCTCATCAAAGCAGGCTATTACTCAGCCTGATTACTAGACAGCCACACATAAGTCAACAGCAGCTGGGAATAAGCAGCTAGCACCCATCGCAAGACAGAGAGACTCTCACACCCCTGAACCAACACTGCCATCTATTTTAATAAAGATGTATGTCTCCAACACCGACCGAAAGGAGATGGAGAGGAGGAGAGGGTGAGGGAGAAAGAGAGGGAATAAACAAGAGGGGGAAGAGGGATCAAGAGAGAGAGAAGGGTGGGGGGGGCAGAGAGAGAGAGAGAGATCATAAATCAAATCAAATTTATTTATATAGCCCTTCGTACATCAGCTGATATCTCAAAGTGCTGTACAGAAACCCAGCCTAAAACCCCAAACAGCAAACAATGCATGTGAAAGAATCACGGTGGCTAGGAAAAACTCCCTAGGAAAAACTCCCTAGAAAGGCCAAAAACCTAGGAAGAAACCTAGAGAGGAACCAGGCTATGAGGGGTGGCCAGTCCTCTTCTGGCTGTGCCGGGTGGATATTATAACAGAACATGGTCAAGATGTTAAAATGTTCATAAATGACCAGCATGGTCAAATAATAATAATCATAGTAGTTGTCGAGGGTGCAACAAGCACGTCAGGTGAACAGGTCAGGGTTCCATAGCCGCAGGCAGAACAGTTGAAACTGGAGCAGCAGCACGGCCAGGTGGACTGGGGACAGCAAGGAGTCATCATGCCAGGTAGTCCTGAGGCATGGTCCTGGGGCTCAGGTCCTCCGAGAGAAAGAAGGAAAGAGAGAAAGAGAGAATTAGAGAGAGCATATTTAAATTCACACAGGACACCGGATAAGACAAGAGAAATACTCCAGATGTAACATAACATAAAATGTCATAAGAGCATCAACGTATAGAGACAAGAGTTGCATGTAATTGGTTGGTAGAGTTGTGTGGAGGGAGACTTTTCCTGATAAGGAAGATGTCGGTTTTCCACTCTACACTATGTCCTGTGTGCACTGCAGTTCCCTAACAGAAACAACCCTCTCCAGTGTGAGTGGTGATGGGGGGTGGACAGACAGCCTACAGATTGATAATATGAGTGACACATTAAAGATGCAATAATAACTCATATGTAATTTTTTATGAGATTTCCTGCCAGTGCAGCAGAAACATGATGGGACATTCATTCACAGTCCATCCCTGAGGATACTGACAGCATATCAGGGCTACTTCCACTACCATCATCAGACTTCAAGCACCATGAGTAAAACCTACTGCCATGTGTAGTCAATCATTAACTGATACTACTCATCCAAGCAGCCCGTACCATCCACTGTGTGTGTGTGCGTGCGTGTGTGCGTGTGCTTCATCAACCCTCTTCTGATGTCTCCGAAAGGGAATTTAATACATTATCTAATTACAATGTTGCAGGAAAGTGAGTGGCACGCCACTGAATAAAATAGTCACCAAGCCACCCATTGGATAAATCAACTCTTAATTAAACAGTGTTATTAATTAATGTAGTATTTGAAGAAAGAGCAGTCATTTATGACAGAGCTGGGTAATCATATCAAGAACCAATAGAAACATGGCCAACAGAAGCCTCAAGTGGTAATAACATCTTACTGAGAATCTGTCTGGATGTTTCTCTCTTCAAGTACTCTACTGTTCTATTGGATGCAATGCAATCAATACAATGACACTAGATATAATACTGTGATGTTCTGCATGGGCTAGAGTATGGTACAATATACACTTTGTAGTGCATGGGGGTGATAGTGTTTAAAAAAGCACATCATTTATAAGTCTGATATGTCTCAGAGGATTTTGACCATTAAGTATGCCTCTCAAAAAGCAAAGTTCAACACTAAAATATAAATAATTGTTTCAGGGAGAAAACTTACAGTACCAGTCAAAAGTTTGGACACACCTACTCATTCCAGAGTTTTCTTTATTTTTACTACATTCTACATTGTAGAATAATAGTGAAGACATCAAAACTATGAAATAACACATATGGAATCATGTAATAATAGTTCAGATACTTCAAAGTAGCCACCCTTTGCACACTCTTGGCATTCTCTCAACCAGCTACATGAGGTAGTCACCTGGAATGCATTTCAATTAACAGTTGTGCCTTGTTAAAAGTTCATTTGTGGAATTTCTTTCCTTCTTAATGCGTTTGAGACAATCAGTTGTGTTGTGACAAGGTAGGGGTGGTATACAGAAGATAGCCCTATTTGGTAAAAGACCAAGTCTATATTATGGCAAGAACAGCTCAAATAAGCAAAGAGAAACGACAATCCATCATTATTTAAGACATCAAGGTCAGTCAATCCGGAAGATTTCAAGAACTTTGAAAGTTTCTTCAAGTGCAGTCGCAAAAACCATCAAGCGTTATGATGAAACTGGCTCTCATGAGGACCGCCACAGGAAAGGAAGACCCATAGTTCCCTCTGCCGGATAACTTCATTAGAGTTACCAGCCTCAGAAATTGCAGCCCAAACAAATGACACATCTCAACATCCACTGTTCAGAGGAGACTGCATGAATCAGGCCTTCATGGTCGAATTGCTGCAAAGAAACGACTACTAAAGGACACCAATAAGAAGAAGAGACCTGCTTAGGCCAAGAAACACAAGCATTGGACATTAGACCGGTGGAAATCTGCCCTTTGGTCTGATGAGTCCAAATTTGAGATTTTTGGTTCCAACCGCCGTGTCTTTGTGAGACGCAGAGTAGGTGAATGGATGATCTCCGCATGTGTGGTTCCCACCATGACGCATGGAGAAGGTGGTGTGGGGGTGCTTTGCTGGTGACAGTGTCTGTGATTTATTTAGTATTCAAGGCACACTTAACCAGTTTGGCTACCACAGCATTCTGCAGCGATACGCCATCTCATCTGGTTTGCGCTTAGTGGAACTATCCTTTGTTTTTCATCAGGACAATGAACCAAAACACACCTCCAGGCTGTGTAAGGGCTATTTGACCAAGAAGGAGAGTGATGGAGTGCTGCATCAGATGATCTGGCCTCCACAGTCACCCGACCTCAATCCAATTGAGATGGCTTGGGATAAATTGGACCGCAGAGTGAAGGAAAAGCAGCCAACAAGTGCTCAGCATATGTGGGAACTCCTTTAAGACTGTTGGATAAGCATTCCAGGTGAAGCTGTTTGAGAGAATGCCAAGAGTGTGCAAAGTTGTCATCAAGGCAAAAGGTGGCTACTTTGAAGAATCTCAAATATGTTTTGATTTGTTTAACACTTTTTGGTTACTACATGATTCCATATGTGATATTTCATAGTTTTGATGTCTTCACTATTATTCTACATTGTAAAAATAAAGAAAAACCCTTGAATGAGTAGGTGTTCTAAAACTTTTGACTGGTAGTGTATATGAAATATGGTTTTCATCACAGCTACAATTTTCCTGTGTATTATGTGAGATGATTTATTCATATAAAAACAACATCAGGCTGTAACAAAGACAAACAGGCTGTGCAGACAAAGTGTGCGATTCATTATTGTGTGTGATTCAATTATGAACAGGGCCAAGGTCTGTGCATCCTCACTGTAACAAATTGCCTCCCAGAACATCATTAATGCTCAACATAAATCACTTGTCGTATTTCATTATGGCACAAATCAGCAAGGGATATGCTCTGATTTTCCCCCAGAACTTCCCACTTCCCACTTTGGACTTGCAGCCTGCTTGGAGTGTGTGTAGGTGAGGATTGTGTGTGTGTTTCGTAGTGTGTTGTGATAATGTAGCTCTGTTTATTTATCATGACATGCAGAAAGAAGACATACATCTACTTTTGTAATATTAACTTAACACTTTTTATCAGTTTACAGACCTATGCCTCCTCATCAATGCGTACCTCACTTGCTACTTACTATAGCCTACAACATATCTCTACCCACACTGTTACCCTGACAATACCAGGTCTGTGCTGTTCAATGGCTCAATACAATACCATGTTTCACCAGGGTGAAATAGGACGTTACTCTTAACCTTGTACAGAGCCGTGTGCATGCCAAACAAACATCGAACCAACCATCCCGCCATATGTGCAGTGCACATGAAATAAAAGCTCATAGGGTCTCACATTACTTAGTCTGCCTAACTTACTTTGGAGATCACAGCTATGGTCAATTGAGCTCTCAACCATTTGGTAAATGTTTATTCAGCAAAGGAGGGATAATGGTCGCCACAGGGGGTTCAGTGCCTGTAAGCACCAAGCTCTTTCTCTATTTTTCTTTTTCTTTCTATTTCTCTCCCCCAGCTTAAAATATCCCCAGTGACCTCCATTCGTGATCATTGAGGTTTTCGCTTCAGCATTTAACCCCATGAGGGTGTTTGAGATGAGAGCTGAGAGACCAGATGCAATGGGCTCACAGAACAGAAATAGGCTTGACAATGCTTCCATCTACAGTACCAGTCAAAAGTTTGGACACACCTACTCATTCAAGGTTTTTTTTTTATTTGTACTATTTTCTACATTGTGGAATAATAGTGAAGACATCAAAACTATGAAATAACACATGGTATCATGTAGTAACCAAAAAAAGTGTTAAACAAATCTAAATATATTTTATATTTTTGATCCTTCATTGTAGCCATCATTTGCCTAGATGACAGCTTTGCACACTCTTGGCATTCTCTCAACCAGCTTCATTAGGGATGATTTTCCAATAGTCTTGAAGGAGTTCCCACATATGCTGATTTTCCTTCACTCTGCTGTCCAACTCATCCCAAACCATCTCAACTGGGTTGAGGTCGGATGATTGTGGCGGCCAGAGCAGCTGATGCAGCACTCCATCACTTTCCTTCTTCCTTCTTGGTCAAATAGCCCTTACACAGGAGGTGTGTTGGGTCATTGTCCTGTTGAAAAACAAATGATAGTCCCACGAAGCGCAAACCAGATGGGATGGCGTATCGCTGCAGAATGCTGTGGTAGCCATACTGATTGTGTCTTGAATTCTAAATAAATCACAGACAGTGTCACCAGCAAAGCACCCCCACACCATCACACCTCCTCCTTGCTTCATGGTGGGAACCACACATGGGGAGATCATCTGTTCCGCTTTTTAATTTTTTATTTTATTTTTTTATTTAACCTTTATTTAACTACTCTGCGTCTCACGAAGACACGGCCTTTGGAACCAAAAATCTCCAATTTGGACTCCAGACCAAAGGACAAATTTCCACCGGTCTCATGTCCATTGCTTGGCCCAAGCAAGTCTCTTTTTATTGGTGTCCTTTAGTAGTGGTTTCTTTGCAGCAATTCGACCATGAAGGCCTGATTCACGCAGTCTCCTCTGAACAGTGGATGTTGAGATGTGTCTGTTACTTGAACTCTGTGAAGCATTTGTTTGGGCTGCAATTTCTGAAGCTAGTAACTCTAATTAACTTATTGTCTGCAGCAGAGGTAACTCTGGGTCTTCCATTCCTGTGGCGGTCCTCATGAGAACCAGTTTCATCATAGCACTTGATGGTTTTTGGGACTGCACTTGAAGAAACTTTCAAAGTTCTTGACATTTTCCGTATTGACTGACCTTCATGTCTTAAAGTAATGATGGATTGTTGTTTCTCTTTGCTTATTTGAGCTGTTCTTGCCATAATATGGACTTGGTATTTTGCCAAAGAGGGCTATCTTCTGAATACCACCCCTACCTTGTCACAACACAACTGATTGTCTCAAATGCATTAAGAAGGATAGACATTCCACAAATTAACTTTTAACAAGACACACCTGTTAATTGAAATGCATTCCAGGTGGCTACCTCATGTAGCTGGTTGAGTGAATGCCTAGAGTGTGCAAAGCTGTGATCAAGACAAAGGGTGGCTATTTGTAGAATCTCAAATATAAAACTTATTTCGATTTGTTTCACACTTTTTGGGTTACTACATTATTCCATAGAGTATGTGTTATTTCATAGTTTTGATGTCTTCACTATTATTCTACAAAGTAGAAAATAGTAAAAAATAAAGAAACTCTTGAATGAGTAGTTCTAAAACTTTGGACAGGTAGTTTATATATATTACATATATTTCTGGAGGCTGAATAGATGTTTGCATTTTACATTCATGTTGTTAGAATTGTTCATCACTATAGCTAATAGATATATAGCTTTTAAATGTTTAATATATACAGTATGTACCTTAAATATATAGTGTGTTGATCCCAATTGGGACACTATTCTTTATCTATTGCACTACGTTTGACAAAGACCCAAAGGGCATTTTGGACACAAACATATTATATTGATATTACATAGAGGCCATTAAGTCATTTTGAAATTACATTCCCTTTAAACAGAACAGGCATTCTCTATGATTTGTCATGGTCTAATTATGCAGTCATGTTGTGGGCCTTGCCAAAATAAACCAAGGCCAGGGTCATTAAAATGGTCTATTAAGAAACCAGGCATAATTACATCCTGGAAATTGGTTCTTCTCTATTTTGAAAGGAGCATAACAATTAATGTCCTAATCAACCTTTCTGAAACACATTATTCAGTTAATTTGGAATTACCCTGTTGTTAGCATAATGACTAGAAATAAACAAGACATGTTATAGTTAACAGAATTAGGCAGCTAAGAAAGAGTAATAAGGAAAATGGTCAATGTAAAGCAGCATACAATGGCTAGACATCTCAACAGCCTCTCAATCCATTAGGTCACTTACATGATGAAAAATCATTGTCAGGGTTGCCATATCTCAGTAGCCGGTGAAGCTTGCCAGACGTATATAAACATCTCAATAAGGATTTACACCAGCAACGCTACATCAATACAATCTTAATTGTCATTTTTCACTCATTATGTCCTTATTTGTGACCCCATCAAATAAGCGGATGTGAGGTTTTACCCTATTGCCCCTCAAGAGAGTTGAATTTCTCAATGACCTTTTGACTAATAGTGATAAAACATCTATGTTCTTGAAATTCATCTAAATATCCATAAATCAGAAATACAACACTGCGCCTGGGCAACAATACCGATTTGACAGATCCACATTGATCTCGGAATCGGTTCTTCTATGAGGTTTTAAACAGAGGACAACAGGGTCAAAGGTCGGGAGTCATGGGGGTCATCCTGTTTCTCAGGGGGACCAGACTAATTTTGTGAACTCTATATCATGGGAAATCTATGCAGGAAACGCGAGAGAAATCCATTTAATTAATTAAAATGTCTTGAAGGAGGACCCATATCACCTCGCTCCTTAGCTACACTCTCTTTCTCCAACCTGGTCTCAGAACATTTCATATTGTTCTGTATGTAAATCCGAGACACTCCATTTAGTATGATATGTTATGTTTGGTATGGTTACATATTCAGATGGTTACTTAAGGCAAAAACGAAAGGAGGGTGGTTGGTCAGGGTGGATAGGTGGGCGTATAAATTAATCATCTAGCAACCCAAATGTTGCGCGTTTGAATCTCATCACGGACAACTTTAGCATTTAACTAATTATCAACGTTCAACTGCTTACTGGTTTTTAGCTACTTTGCAACTACTTAGCATGTTAGCTAACCCATCCCCTAACCTTAAACCTTTACCTAACTCCTAAACTTAACCCTAACCCTAACCCCTAATCCTAATACCTAGCCTAGTTAGCATTAGTGAACTAGCTAACATTAGCCACCTAGGCACCTAGCTAGATTTTGTAAAATATCATACTTTTTGCAATTTCGTAACATTTGTATATTTTAAAAATGTATAACATATAATAATAATTGTAATTCATAACATATCATACGAAATGGGTAATGGACCACCACAAATGAATACATAAGTACGGAATAGTACAAAATGCTCTGAGACCAGCTTGCTCTCTCAGCCCATTAGATGGGAATTGGGAAGGTTGGGAGGCGCAAATAAAACAAGATCTAAAAAGAATCGATAAATGTTTCATCAGATTTAAAAGACAGCGTTAGCCTTAGCTTTATGGAGGCTGAGACACACTTTCAGGGTGGCCAAGTCCTTGGGTTTAAAAGAAAGGTTTATGGTGCTGTAAACACGGCCCAATTCTCTTTTCCATTTCGCCCACATAAAGATCTGACACATAAGTAAATCTACAATGGAGATTGGAGTCCCCTCGTTGGCCTCTTCTCGCTTCCTTTATTCTACTATTTCTCTCCATTTTCTCATTTCTTTCCTCAGGGCTGGATCTGATGTGGGATGAATCTAGAGATCAGGATTCCGGGTGTGTGTGGTTTATATCAAAGGGGAATACAGACCTACTGGGTCCTGCGATGTAACTAATTATTTATCTTGGTGGTGGGGGGTGGGGGGGTAGTTCAGTAGTTGACTTGACTTAAGAGTATTCACCGCTCCTTTTATGACTTTTGTGTAGTTAGAGACGAGAAGATACTGGCTGAAGGACTGGAAATTTGTCTCAGGTAAGAATGACACAAAGACAATTCACCATTACTACACTTGGGTTTTCACAAAACCAGCCAACAGAATGGGGTGCAAAATTAATATTAATTTAGCATGCCATCATGCAGGGCAAGCTAGGGATTTGAAATCAGTACTCTATATGGGAACAACCAGTTCAATGTATTGATATTGCTAGAGACGAGTGACAGAAGAATAGAAACAAATTAGGAGAATAACTTTCATCTGTTCTGATATAGTGTAACGATGTGCGCTGAGAGTTGGGAGAAAGTTCAGGGAGTGAGTGTTTTAATAAATAAACGTAACATAATACAAAACAAGAAACCACGACCAACACACAGACATGGCACAGAAACAGAAACAATGACGCCTGGGCAAGAAACCAAAGTGAGTGACATATATAGGGAAGGTAATCAGGGAAGTGATAGAGTCCAGGTGAGCGTAACGATGGTGACAGGTTTGCGCCACAATGAGCAGCCTGGTGACCTAGAGGCCGGAGAGGGAGCACACGTGACATATAGCTTTGGTCGAACAGGGCAAAAATGATCTTCTCCATGCTGCAAACCGTTCTGCGACTTTGCAAAGCACATGTGCATCAAGTACGCAAAATGTGGGCCACTGCGCACATTTGTGTTTAAAAGGTTGCGAAAACCTTTTTTTCTCCTCAAACCTATAGTTCTGTACACATTCTCAGGTGTCTCCACAACATTTTAGGTGGGGCTCCATATGAGTAAGAATCGAAAAGTGTCCTAATCCATAAAAGTTTCTGAGATATTAGTAATTTGTTTTGATATGTGTCTGAGGCATTTGTATCTGAGACTGAATGTATGATACCTAAATAATGATCAATGAAAATTATACTAATAAAGTCCATTAGAATAATAATAACCCAACTGATTCGTCCACCATTAGGGATAGGCTTCCTCCTACCTATACATGCAGTTCTGCCTCTATTTCAGATACAGTATATACAGCCACATACTGTACAGTAAACCCATCTAAACAGCCATGACCGACCTATAAACAGCAGAAACCCTCTCTCCCTGGTTGCCTGGTCCACCTGGACCCTGGTGAGCATCACACAGGGGCCGTGTTAAATTTGGGTCAGGACTTTATTAACTGTAACAGATGCCTTGGTGCTCAGTCGGCCTACCATCGGGTGGGGGAATTGCATTTGCGGTTTGGCTCTGCACTGACAGAATGGCAGACAGTTATGATAAGAGAGCGGCAGAGCGGAATCCATTTAGCCCCAGTCAGACCTCCCCAAAGGGGGAGAGGAGAGGGGAGACCCAGCCAGGAGAGTGGGAGTCTCACTGTGGGAGGCAGAGGGAGAGCCAGGGGGCGGTGGAGGGGAGGGAACAGGTCGTATGGGGGAGAGAGGATAGGGGAGACCCAGTGAGGATAGTGGGAGTCTCACTGGGCCTGCAGTGTGAGAGGAAGGTGGGGGAGGCAGAGGGAGACGGAAGAGGCAGGGGGAGGCGGACAAGAGGTACAGTGAGGGAAAAAAGTATTTGATCCCCTTCTGATTTTGTACGTTTGCCCACTGACAAAGAAAGGATCAGTCTATAATTGTAATGGTAGGTTTATTTGAACAGTGAGAGACAGAGTAACAACAAAAAAATCCAGACAAACGCATGTCAAAAAATGTATTAAATGATTTGCCTTTTAATGAGGGAAATAAGTATTTGACCCCTCTGCAAAACATGACTTAGTACTTGGTGGCAAAACCCTTGTTGGCAATCACAGAAGTCAGACGTTTCTTGTAGTTGGCCACCAGGTTTGCACACATCTCAGGAGGGATTTTGTCCCGCTCCTTTTTGCAGATCTTCTCCAAGTCATTAAGGTTTCGAGGCTGATGTTTGGCAACTCGAACCTTCAGCTCCCTCCACAGATTTTCTATGGGATTAAGGTCTGGAGACTGGCTAGGCCACTCTAGGACCTTAATGTGCTTCTTCTTGAGCCACTCCTTTGTTGCCTTGGCCGTGTGTTTTGGGTCATTGTCATGCTGGAATACCTATCCACGACCCATTTTCAATGCCCTGGCTGAGGGAAGGAGGTTCTCACCCAAGATTTGACGGTGCATGGCCCCGTCCATCGTCCCTTTGATGCAGTGAAGTTGTCCTGTCCCCTTAGCAGAAAAACACCCCCAAAGGATAATGTTTTAGGCAGCATTCCTCCTCCTCCAAACACGGCGAGTTGAGTTGATGCCAAAGAGCTCTATTTTGGTCTCATCTGACCACAACACTTTCAACCAGTTGTCCTCTGAATCATTCAGATGTTCATTGGCAAACTTCAGATGGGCATGTATATGTGCTTTCTTGAGCAGGGGGACCTTTCGGGCGCTGCAGGATTTCAGTCCTTCACGGAGTAGTGTGTTACCAATTGTTTTCTTGGAGACTATGGTCCCAGCTGCCTTGATTGACAAGATCCTCCCGTGTAGTTCTGGGCTGATTCCTCACCGTTCTCATGATCATTGCAACTCCACGAGGTGAGATCTTGCATGGAGCCCCAGGCCGAGGGAGATTGACAGATCTTTTGTGTTTCTTCCATTTGCGAAAAATCGCACCAACTGTTGTCACCTTCTCACCAAGCTGCTTGGCGATGGTCTTGTAGCCCATTCCAGCCTTGTGTAGGTCTACAATCTGGAGAGCTCTTTGGTCTTGGTCATGGTGGAGAATTTGGAATCTGATTGATTGATTGCTTCTGTGGACAGATGTCTTTTATACAGGTAACAAACTGAGATTAGGAGCACTCCCTTTAAGAGTGTGCTCCTAATCTTAGCTCGTTACCTGTATAAAAGACACCTGGGAGCCAGAAATCTTTCGGATTGAGAGGGGGTCAAATACTTATTTCCCTCATTAAAATGCAAATCAATTTATAACATTTCTGACATGCATTTGTCTGGATGTTTTTGTTGTTATTCTGTCTCTCACTGTTCAAATAAACCTACCATTAAAATTATAGACTGATCATTTCTTTGTCAGTGGGCAAACGTACAAAATCAGCAGGGGATCAAATACTTTTTCCCCCCACTGTATGTGGGAGAGAGGGGGAAGAGGGATCTCATGGAGAGCCGTCTATACACATCGCCTCAACCTTCCAATTTCTCCATCATTAAGCTCACTTAACCATCACACCACCTTTGGAGTCAGTCAGAGATGACTCCACTGTGGAGTCAGTCAGAGATGGAGTCAGTCAGAGATGTGGAGTCAGTCAGAGATGACTCCACTGATGACGTATACAGGCAGGATTGGGATTTTGATCAGTCAATTTAGATGTGATCAGTCAATCAAACATTTTGAGTAAATCTTACTGGGCTTCCTTATTGTGGTAACTATATATTCATATGTTCAACAGGGAGACACTATTTCTGAAAATATATTCAGAAAATAAATCACACATATTCACTTTTTATAATAAAATAATTTTCTGCAGTATTTGTATTGACTTAGATCAAAACAGTAAAAGCTAAAATATGGCTGGCTGTGAGGATGTTTTTATCACAAACAGAGCAGTGTGAAGGATTTGATCTCCTTGGATTTGTATTGCTGCTAAACTAACTGGTGTTATTCATCTCTCCTGGACTCCAGTGTTCCTGCCAGTATCGTATTCATGCTACCAGCTGGATCCACCAGATGTGTCTATAACAAATCATAAACACAGCCATTGACTGCTGGTTCAGATTCATAAACCTAGCAATTGACTGCTGGTTGACTGCTGCTCAGATTCCTATAGCGTAGGGATTAACTGGTGACACAAAGTGCTAACCAGGGCGATTAACTGCTGCTTGGATTCATAAGCGTCGTGATTGACTGCTGTTGGCACAATTGCTACCACCAGAGTCGGTGGCAGCTGACAAACGATGGTGGGAACGGCAGCGGCGGGTGGCAAGGGAAATTACCCAGCCCTATCTGAGGCCGCTGGTAATCATTCCACATGCCTTACACATCTCTCGCAGTGGCTTTTTACTGCCACACTCAATCACAGACCTAGAGATAATACTACAGAACAATTACAGTAGAGGACATTATGTGGACTCCCTGTATATGAGTGTGGGTTTATTACATAGATTACTTGTGGTGTTACATAGACAATATACAGAGACAACTCAACTGGAGAGAAGAGAGACACCCTTTGCTGCCTGGTGTTGTCTCTAGAGGGCTCCCTGTGGCCTGCAGGGACACACTCAACCAACATCTCTCAAAAGATAGAAAACACCATTAAACGTAGAACATGTATTTGACTGCAGCATGAGGCAGCTTAAGACTGTCGGCTCATGAATTACCATTGTCTATTTTCTCTTCGGCACTTAGTTTGTCACGCCCTGATCTGTTTCACCTGTCTTTGTGATTGTCTCCACCCACCTCCAGGTGTCTCCTGTTTTCCCCATTAGTCGCCTGGTGTATTTATCCCTGTGTTTCCTGTCTCTCTGTGCCAGTGTGTCTTGTTTTGCCAAGTCAACCAGCGTTTCTCCTAGCTCCTATTTTTCCCCAGTCTCTGTTTTTTCCAAGCCCTCCTGGTTTTGACCCTTGCCTGTCCTGACGCTGAATCCGCCTGCCTGACCACTCTGCCTGTTCTGACCTCGAGCCTGCCTATCCCCTTGTACTGTTTGGACATGGACTTGTTCACTGAACCCCTGCCTGTCCTGACTTCGAGCCTGCCTATCGCCCGGTACTGTTTGGGCTCTGACCTGGTTTATGAACTCTCACATGTCCCCGACCTGCCTTTTGCCTACCGCTTTTGGTATAATAAATATTGGCGCTCAACCATCTGTCTCCTGTGTCTGCTTTTGGGTCTCGCCTTATGCCCTTATATAATTGTTCGTTGCTTGAAGAGAAAAAAAATGAATCACAGAGAGAGAAAGCGGAAGCTGCTTAACTCAATTTGTATTATGTTTTAATTGACTGTACGGTGGCTGGGCGTTTGGCACGATGCAATTATGAAGAGTGGGCGAGGAACACACCACATTACAGTGCATTAAAGTCAATTAATTGGAAACACCATCCTCCATGAGGCATTGTGTTCCTCCAGTGACCGGCAACTTCCCTCGTAAGCATTTTACACACTTGCGGTTGCGCGGTGTCCTCCGATATAAATGTTTTATCAAGGCAAGCCAGTCCCAGGAGCCACAAAGGACTCTGATGCAGGAGAGAGAGGAGAGGGATGGTATGTATGCAGGCAGGCAGGCAGGCAGAAGCACCAATCTGTTATCATTGAAGGTTTGTTGAATGCCTTTTGTACAGGAATCTTTGAATGTCCATGTCACACTGTCAGCATCAGAAGAGTCTGCTTTGTGAATGCAACATAATAAGAACCAATGTGTTGATGGCTGGTTTTTGTGTTTTTATACAGACGTAGTTGTCATGTATTGAAGCACCGCCAACAGGTTGTGAAATAATTTGTTACTTTGAGAGTGTTTTTTTCCTGCCTTTCATTTGCGGGTTTATGTCCAGAAACATTGACGTTTTTTAATAGGCCAACGTTTCTCTGCTCCATTGATGTGCTCTCTATTGATGACATCTCTATAGCCCCTGCCTGTGGGAACATACATGATGACCCACAGAGCTCAGTACAAGTGAAGGCTATGAGGCAGGGGGTAGCTGGGGGCTAGGAGGGGGCTAGGAAAGGTCCAGGGGGGGACTAAGATGGGGCTAGGAGAGGGCTAAGAGCGGGCTAGGAGGGGGCCAGAAGTGTCTCAAATTCCTAGGAATCCTGTTAAAACCTGTTTTAAGACAACAAAAATGTCTCTCTGCTGGTAATCATGACAGTTTGAGGTACCACAAAGGAAAGCTAGTGATGACGCTGTGTCACGTCGTGTGTGTGTAGGTGGCAGGGAAGTCAGGCACAGGAGAAACAAACTTGGTGTAACTGAAGTAGTTTAATAAAGTAAAAACAAACTCCAAAGCCAAAGTACATAATAAAATAAACATGGGTACTATAACCCGTCGCGCACCAATCCAACAACACGAGCACATAACAACAAACAATCTCTGGCAAGGACATGAGGGGAAACAGATGGTTAAATACACAACATGTAATGAATGGGATTGGAACCCGGTGTGTAGGAAGACAAGACAAACCAATGGAAAATGAAAAATGGATCAATGTTGGCTAGAAGACCTGTGACGTCGACCGCCGAGCACCGCCCGAACAAGGAGGGGCATTGACTTCGGCAGAAGTCGTGACACGCTCCTTGACCAAGTTGCAAACAATGGGGAATAACCAATCACGAATAAGGCATTGCCAGCAGTGAACTCAATAGCACGCATCAGACAACCACAGTGATTGGGACTGTACATCAAATGTTGCAATGTTAAAACATTTGATATAATTGTCACCTTGCACAATCACTTTGTCTACTCTTAATTCTTGCTTAATATGTTAGCATTCATAACCTTTTAACCCAATTATGATATTTTGAATAATGTGATTTTATAGTACTACCGTTACTATATCAACACACACATCACTCCCGTTCAACAACTTTAAATCGCTTTGGCACCGTAGGCATTGTCACTTGCCGATAATGTTGCATAAAACGTTTGAAAGATCTAACATTTTAACCGAACGCAATCAAAGTTAACATAGGCCATAGATGCTTTCAATTGCCCAATTTATAGGCATGTCCAATTTATGCATATTTTTTAACAACGTGATATTGCGCTCCAAATGGATAACATGATAGGTTAATGAAATAATCTAAATCTAAATATGTGATTATTTATTAGCCTAGTGGTGCCTAAATATTTAGGCATGTCATGTGAAATAGGCCTTGTGAAATCATTGTTAAAAAAGATACTGTTGCATGTAGGTCTAGATTATTTAAGGGTTGATCACATAAAAATATCAAAACATTCTTTCAACTCCAAAACAGTTGCCTGTCTGGTGCAGGAACTGACTCGCTGCCTTTTTCTATTATCAAGACACCTGCTGGTAACTCTTAACTGGTTGGGACAGCTCATGTAGTCTCCTAAATAGCTGTCAACTAGGTGGAACTCTTATGACTAAAGAGGCTTACTTTTACATTTAACCAAAAGAGTAGGAGTAAAATGTCTCTATTCTCAGCACTTTTGACCAATTTTCTACTCTGAGACACTTTGTGGATACGTCCCCTGATCACAGAGAGGATCCTTTCACCCTGCTGCTACTGCTCTACTCCCTCCTACTACCACAGACCTATATCTGCATATAGTCGCTGTCGGATGAAAACCTCTGTTTTGGATATAAGAGGTTTTCATCCGACAGCGACGATATCTCAGCAGGCTTACGTACTCACAGAAGATGATGATTTCCCTGAGACCTGAAGACCTGCATGTGGCGAATGCGAAGGCTTTAGCTCAGCAGCTTAAAACATAGTCTTGTGGTGTCAGTCACACAAGTAGCTGTACTAGCTAGAAAGGTAAAGTGATATAAAGTGGTGCTCTTGGGAGATATAAACACAGTCCAGATTGACTGTGGAAAGTAACTGTTAGCAGACTGAATGGTAAACAGTCTCTGTGAGTGAAAAGTTACCATGGAGTCATATAGGTGTCTTTCCAGACTTTGGCAGACAGTTATTGAAACAGACCATATAAATGGTGACTGAATGAACGTGTATCCTTTGTCGGACTGTCAGTTTTAAATAGACAGTTTTACACAGTAAGCCTTTAGGAATGCAATGGAATGGTAAGTGGTTGCTGTTGGCTTGTTGTCTTGCTTTATGATGAGGTTCCCTTGAGACCCTCTCATTAGATGAGTTGTGTGTGGCGGTTCCTTATTGAACATGTCACACTAAACCATAACATACTGATAATATGACACAACCTGGTTTCTAAAGACATACTGATAATATGACATAACCTGGTTTCTAAAGACATACTGATAATATGACATAACCTGGTTTCTAAAGACATACTGATAATATGACATAACCTGGTTTCTAAAGACATACTGATAATATGACATAACCTGGTTTCTAAAGACATACTGATAATATGACATAACCTGGTTTCTAAAGACATACTGATAATATGACATAACCTGGTTTCTAAAGACATACTGATAATATGACACAACCTGGTTTCTAAAGACATACTGATAATATGACACAACCTGGTTTCTAATGACATACTGATAATATGACACAACCTGGTTTCTAAGGGCATACTGATAATATGACACAACCTGGTTTCTAAGGGCATACTGATAATATGACACAACCTGGTTTCTAAGGGCATACTGATAATATGACACAACCTGGTTTCTAAAGGCATACTGATAATATGACACAACCTGGTTTGTGAGGGCTCAAGACAATGAGTCTGTAACGTAAATGGTGTTATCGTTTAATGACCTGAAAAGGCTAAAGCCTATGGATTGATCTCTTATGGGGAAGGAGCAGAACTATTACCATCACCTACAGTCTATTTTCCTTTTTTTTTAATCGAAATTACATATGAAGGACACAGGATCAATTTGATTGACTCTGGCTTGATTTGCTCGACTGCTTACGGCAGCCGATTAATGTGAGTAAGTACAGCTGGGTCCTGCTGCCTGCCTGTGATGTGAGGAGAGCAAGACTCACAGCCAGACCCATTACCCATCGGAATTCAAACTACTTGGTACAGTATACTATCATGGTGTCACCAGATCTCTGTGTGTTTTATATGGCCATATGTCTCATATCAAGTCCTGGTATGACAACAGGAATATATTCCAGTTCTATAAGGTTGATACTGACAAGTACCTGCTAGAGCTAGACTGAATCTGTACTCATTCCATTCAAGTCAAGTATGACCAGGTCATCTGATGACCATTCCATCATCGTAGAGAATGCTGTTTATTTTATAGTGTTCTCTATAGATGTGTCAAGAGAGAGAATGTAGATGTCTTTGAGAGAAAACGTTGGTCATGTCACATGACTGCCCTTTAATTTCCTCAGGGCACTAGTTACCAATATTGATAATATGCATGGTGAAACAGTGGACACTAAGTTGAGTTAAACATCATTTTATTTTACAATATGAATGATTCAAGATGCCTAAAATTCCAACTTCTGCAGTGGCTGTACAACATTTACTGCGATGCAGCCTCCGCAGAAGTCAGAGCAACCATACGTTTTGCGCTTCGCAGAGCAGAGCTGTTGTGAAGGAAGTTGTCAAGGAAGTGATTTTGTGTTTATACAGGACCTCCCGCCCCCACCTACCGTCAACCAATCATGTCAATTCGGAGCTATACGGAGCCCTCCACATTCTTACAAAATTGAAGAGGCGCATGGCACAGAGATTGATTTGGCCTCTGCATGTCTTCGGAGGCTCCGCAATTGCATCACACTCTCCATCGGAACAAGCATAAATTGGCTTTTACTGTAACTATACAGTAGCTGAGAAATTGACTGCAATCCCACATCACCTCATGAATAAAATGTATAGTTACATTTTAATCATTTAGCATACACCCTTATCCAGAGTGACTTACAGTATTGAGTGAGTAAAATGTGTAAATACTTTTCATACTGGAATCAAACCCACAATCTTGGAGTTGCAAGCCCCATGCTCTACCAACTGAGCTTCAAGTTGAGCTGGGTACTTTACTCTCTGGTATGGTAGATGTGTGTGTGTGGGTGTGTGTGTGTGTGTGTGTGTGTGTGTGTGTGTGTGTGTGTGTGTGTGTGTGTGTGTGTGTGTGTGTGTGTGTGTGTGTGTGTGTGTGTGTGTGTCTGCCAGTGTACATGCAAGTATATCTTTGCGTGTGTGTATGTGCTTGCGAGCGAATACTTCTTTGCATGTGTCCAAGCACATGTTCAACCGCCACTGTGTCGAGATGAGTTGCTTTGTTAAGCTGTGATGTCGCTACAAAAGTAGATGCATTTTTAATCAGCGTGTGTTTAAATGCGCCCAGGCCACTGTGGAGAATGTTGCTGTCACTTCCAATCTCACATTATCCCTTTCTCCACTCCCCGAGCTTCAAATGGGGAATTGTTCAAATAAAACACTTTAATTATGGAGATGGCTTGGGGTTTTAATGGACTAGGTGTGAGCTAGTGGTAGACTCGTCTATTCTATTCTCTCTACTCTTTGGTTTAGAAGAGGTCAGATCTTGGTCAGTAATCAGTCCTTTAAGAATCTATGGTGGTGTTTTTATCTTCTTCTAGTGACATCTTTTAAAGGGTGCTATATGGCTCTAGGGAATGAGGGAAGGAGGCGGGAGGGGTGTAGATAGAAGGAGGATAGAGGAAGGGATGTAATGATCAGAAAACAAAGTTTGTGATGGGAGGGCAGGAGATGAACGCCCAAAGCAAACACGACTATTCTTTAGGACTCCCAGCTCACAGGAGATGTAATTTTCTCCACTTCACAATTGCAGCTCTCCAAATATACAGTATAGTGTGGAAACATAAAGCCAAGCACAGGCCAGAGCTGCCAGAGCCTCTCAGGCTGTAAAATTATCTATATGTCCTCTATTTCACAGTGAGACTGTCATCAGGCAGTGATGGAGTCACTCACACTGGGAGATGGTTGTGGGAGATAGCTTAGGATGTCAGGCACAGACTGATAATGAGCCCAGAAGACAGAACTCAGAGAAGTTTAAGTACAAACTATTGTGTTGTACTGTATTGTAGTGTATTGTATTGTGTTGTAGTGTATTGTATTGTATAGGTCTTTATTCATAAAACGTCACAATACGGTGCTGAGCGTTCGATTTGGCTGCTGGGGGGCGAGGAGACCCCCAGCTCCGCTAAAACCATTGACAACTACGTGCTGTTTTCAAGGGGTTAAATAAATGTTGTAACTTTTTGGTTTTTATATCATCACCTCTTGAAGAACTACACAGTTCAGATTATTCCAAATGTAGCTCTATCAGAGTTATACAGCAAGTAACTGCATGTTTTTCCATGATCAGTAAAGATCAAATGATCATGTATTTTCAGATACGTGAGGGTAGTCGATCCATTTGGCATGTAGCTAGCTAGCTAAGCAAACAATACGTGTCATTTAGCTTGCTTCATCAGAGGTAAGACTTTTGGAAAGAGCTTAACATTGGCAAGTCCTCATTATGGCAAAGTTCATTCCGACTACTGTCGTCACCACTATACAGTACCAGTCACACCTACTCATTCAACGGTTTTTCTTCATTTTTGCTGTTTTCTACATTGTAAAATAAGAGTGAAGACATCAAAACTATGAAATAACACATGGAATCACGTAGCAATCAAAAAAGTGTAAAACAAATCAAAATATATTTTATATTTGAGGTTATTCAACGTAGCCACCGTTTGCCTTGATGACAGCTTTGCACACTCTTGGCATTCTCTCAACCAGCTTCATGAGGTAGTCACCTGGAATGCATTTCAATTAATAGTTGTGCCTTGTTAAAAGTTCATTTGTGGAATTTCTTTCCTTCTCAATGCGTTTGAGACAATCAGTTGTGTTGTGACAAGGTAGGGGTGGTATACAGAAGATAGCCCTATCTGGTAAAAGACCAAGTCCATATTATGGCAAGAACAGCTCAAATAAGCAAAGAGAAACAACAATCCATCATTACTTTAAGACATGAAGGTCAGTCAATACGGGAAATGTCAAGAACTTTGAAAGTTTCACCTTAGAGCACAGATCCCATTAACGGGATCAAAATCGACAACATCCGGTGAAGCTGGAGTGCGCCAAATTCAAATTACAAAATTGTAATATTAAACATTCATGAACGTACAAGTGTCCTACATCATTTAAAAGCTTAACTTCTTGTTAATCCAACCGTGTTGTCATATTTCAAAAAGACTTTACGGCGAAAGCATACCATGCAATTATCTGAGGACAGCGCCCCACACCAAAATACTTTACCAAACCAGCACAGGCATCACAAAAGTAACAAATAGCAATAAAATAAATCACTTACCTTTGAAGATCTTCCTCTGTTTGCAAACCAAAGGGTTCCAGCTACACAACAAAGGTCATTTGTTCGATTAAGTCCTTCTTTATATCCCAAAAATGTCAGTTTAGTTGGCGCGCTTGATTCATTAATCCACTCGTTCAACATGCATACAAACGAATCCAAAAGGTTACCAGTAAAGTTCGTCCAAACAAGTCAAACAATGTTTCTAATTAATCCTCCGGTACTCTAATATCTAAATAAACAATAAAAATTTAAGACGGAGAATAGTATGTTCAATAGGGAAGATCTTGAACATACTATTCTCACTATTCATTCACGCGTGCAATAAGACTACATTTCTAATGAGAGATACCTTGGAAAAACTACGACTAATCAGTCATTTTTCAAACAACAAGCCTGAAACCCTTTCTAAAGACTGTTGACATCTAGTGGAAGCCATAGGAACTGCAATCTGGGAGCTATTTATTTGTATATCCCATAGCCAAACATTGAAATGGACTGTGACCTCAAAAAACATTTTCCGGATGGATTTTCCTCAGGTTTTTGCCTGCCATATCTGTTCTGTTATGCTCACAGACATTATTTAGAACCTTCAGAGTGTTTTCTATCCAATGCTACAAATTATATGCATATCCTAGCTTCTGGGCCTGAGTAACATGCAGTTTACTTTGGGCACGTCATTCATTCAAACTTCCGGACACTGCCCCCTAGCCCTAAGTTAAAGTGCAGTAGCAAAAACCATCAAGCGCTATGATGAAACTGGCTCTCATGAGGACCGCCACAGGAAAGGAAGACCCATAGTTACCTCTGTTGCAAAGGATAAGTTCATTAGAGTTAACAACCATAGAAATTGCAGCCCATATAAATGCTTCACAGAGTTCAAGTAACAGACACATCTCAACATCCACTGTTCAGAGGAGACTGCGTGAATCAGGCCTTCATGGCCAAATTGCTGCAAAGAAACCACTACTATAGGACACATAAGAAGAAGAGACTTCCTTGGGCCAAGAAACACAAGCAATGGACATTAGAGCGGTGGAAATCTGTCCATTGGTCTGATGAGTCCAAATTTGAGATGTTTGTTTCCAACCGCCGTGTCTTTGTGAGACACAGAGTAGGTGAACGGATGATCTCCACATGTGTGGTTCCCACCATGATGCATGGAGGAAGATGTGTGATGGCGTGGGAGTGCTTTGCTGGTGACACTGTCTGTGATTTATTTATAATTTAAGGCACACTTAACCAGCATGGCTACCACAGCATTCTGCAGTGATACGCCATTCCATCTGGTTTGTGCTTTGTGGGAATTTCATTTGTTTTCCAACAGGACAATGACCCAAAACACACCTCCAGGCTGTGTAAGGGCTATTTGACCAAGAAGGAGAGTGATAGAGTGCTGCATCAGATGACCTGGCCTCCACAATCACCCAACCTCAACCCAATTGAGATGGTTTGGGATGAGTTGAACAGCAGAGTGAAGGAAAAGCAGCCAACAATTGCTCAGCATATGTGGGAACTCCTTCAAGACTGTTAGAAAAGTATTCCAGGTGAAGATGGTTGAGAGAAGTCCAAGAGTGTGCAAAGCTGTCATCAAGGCAATGGGTGGCTACTTTGAAAAATATAAAATGTAACATATATTTTGATTTGTTTTATACTTTTTTGGTTACAACATGATTCCATATGTGTTATTTCATAGTTTTGATGTCTTCACTATTATTCTACAATTTAGAAAATAGTAAAAATAAAGAAAAACCCTTGAATGAGTATGTGTGTCCAAACTGGTACTGTAGATGGCAAGCAAATCAAACAATTTTTGGATATAGCCATCTAGTTTATCCCCATAAAGTTAGCTTGTGAACTAGCCATATTGATGTAATCTGTCATTAGCTAACATTAGGTGGCCAATTTGATGTGATCCATCAATCAAGTCTACCATGTATGTCACCAGCAATCGTGATTAAACACGCTTATTAAAACATTTTTTGAAAAGGTTATAATGTTATCTAACTTTGCTAGGTAGACCTCCATTGGTTGGAGAAAAAAAGTAAATTTGGTCTACTTAACACTATTTTTTAAGTTTCCACGCGGTAGCTTGCAAAGTAAACATTATCAGCTAACAGAACATCGGCAAATGTTCCCTTCTGCTGCTTGACAGACAGCGCCCACAAAGGATGGAGAAATTCACCTAAACCTCTCATACTTGTCAGGTATAGTTCACATATATTTTATATCACTCAAATATCTAACTAATAGTGACCAATATTGAGAGATATTGTGAGGCTTTCCTTACGTATCTGAAATGACATGATCAGTTGATGTTTACTGATCATGAAGAACATGCAGTTACTTGCTGTATAACTCTGATGATAGAGCTAAATGTGGAATAATCAGAAATGTGTAGTTCTGACTATGCTCTTCAAGGTGATGATATTAAAACCAAATAGTTTTAACATTTATTTAACAACCCCTTGAAAACGGCATGAAGTTGTCAATGGTTTTGGCGGAGCTGGGGCTCTCCTTGACCCACAGAAGGCAAATCAAATGCTCTGCACCTTATTGTGACGTTTTATTGATAATGACCTATAGAATTCCTTTCACTCAGAGCTTGCCTGTATCACACAGGACCTCCAAGCACATCACTCTTCAGAAATATTAACAAAGAAAGTAGTTCAACTTCCTATTTTGTAATGTAATGTAATTTCTCAGTAAATGCAAAGGGCTGCTAAATGTTCTCTGTAGTTGAAGTTTTCATTCCAACGTCGCCAGAAGGGTTGAGCAGACTATCAACAAACTGAAGTGAAACTCCCAATAGACACACGCACACACATACATTGTTTGTTATCGTATTGTAACTTTGTGAGTCTGGGACACAGAAACCCTCTTCTTCTTCTATCTAATTAATACACGGCAGATAGACCTCCAGCCCTGTGAGTACCTTTATCCAGAACATACTCCCCACTGATGCTACCTAGCATTAAATCAATAAGTGATGGATTGTAATGTCTTGAATCGATTAACCATGCAGAAAGACAAAAAAGAGGCTAAGGCTCGCCTGGCCACTCATTCTCGTCCTCAACTCAATTTTCTAAAACACAGAGCTGAGTAGACCCTCTCCAAACAATAACATGTGAGGCATTAGGCTTGATTAATCAAGTATTACATTTGAATTATTTAAGGAGAATCCTGACAAGACAAGACTCTATTTCTCTCTCTCTCTCCTTTCTCTTTTTTTCGCTCTCTCTATAGCTCTCTCTCTCTCTCCTTTGTCTCTCTCTCTCTCTCTCTCTCTCTCTCTCTCTCTCTCTCTCTCTCTCTCTCTCTTTGTAGATAGTGGACAGGATCAGAAAGAGCAGGCTGGTTAAAGAAGGGAAGGATAAGTGATCACGGGGAACAAAAGTTTGAAGAGGAACAATACCAGAGTGTGAGTGAACCATGTAATTTGTCTCTGATACGGGTGGCATAAGTCAGTAATCTTTTGTAAATCAAACATCAAGTATTTGTTTTTAAACACACTTCAATTATTTGAAATGACAAATATGGCTGATTGCAACCTGAACTATGATGAAAAATTACCATATTGGCTGCAAGGACATATTCAAGTGCTGTCATAAGATGTAATAATATTTACCTGAACCAATCATCTGCCCATCATGCAACAGATCACAGGATAATTCCTTCCTTCTGTTAGTTTGAGAAACACTTGAACTTGTGACACTTGAACATTGATTTTCAGGTCACCAACAGGAAATGACATCAGGATATGGAGAGCAGGTGTGGACAAGTAAATCAATCAGTACATCAAACCAATCAAATGTTATAGTTTAGCTAAGCACCATCATTAATCAACTCTAATGATGGTGCGTTCTCTGTCTCCATCGCTCTATGTCTCTCTCTATCTCTTTCTCTCTCTTTCCCCCCACCTCTCGCTCTTCTCCTCTCTCTCTCTCTGACAGCAGAGATCTGCCTCTCTCTAATAGGGCTGGGGGCAGGGCAGGGACAGACAGACAGACAGGCAGGTTGGGCAAGCCTATTGAAGCCTCCAACAGAGGACCTATCCTCCTGCCATGGCATGGTTCTCTGTATCCTCTGTCTCAGTTTGGCTGTCCTCTATGTGTCATCAATACACATGGAGGAGAGGGGAGGTGGTATGAGATAAATGGCTAACAGGTAGGATGATGGTGAGCCTGGTGCATAATGAGAATAGAAGACCTGACCATGTTTAATATACACTGACACACACTGGCAAACACACACGCATACAGTACACGCACATACATACGCACACACACAGATTGGCTAACACACACACAAACACACCATAATCTCACGACTGCTGAACCAAACATAACAGTGCATCTTCCACCAGTATCCTCTCCATGCTCTGATGCACCATCTTTGCTCACTTTATTTGAGTTGTTATGAGGCACACTGAGCCACCATGTCATGGCGGAAAAACAAAGAACCAAGAAATCAAAACGTTGAAGAAATGGAACATGCTGACTTTTGAGCTAAAAACACTTGCTTTCCACACAGCACAAGCTCCTACCAGGCAATACCCAGCCTTGTGAGGCATAGCGAAGAGGAAAAGGTTAAAATTACAGGTCATCTGTTTGGATAGGTTACTTATTCCAAAAGGAAGATAAACCAGCCTCCCTGATGGCAATTGACAAGCCTTTTTGTTAAAACCGTGGTGGATTTGTAAAACAGAGCTCGGTGGAAACTCAGTAGCAATTTTGTCCGACAGGGTGGAGAAGATGAGGAGGAAAAGACTCAGCTGCTGCCAGCTTATTTCTCAGCATCTCTAAACCCAACAAAAGGATACATCCAATCTTGCACAAGTCAAACACGGCCATTCTGTTATCGTTAGAAACACACTGACATTTGCAGTCCGTAGGATGGCTTCCATTGGACAATTGAAACACACAATGACCACTTGAATCTTAAGTCATCCTTGAATGTCAATATCCTCAATGAACCTTGGGCGGGCTTTTGAAGCCAAGATGGTGAATGAAGCGATTACATGTTCTTTCTCTCAGCCTCAAGATGAAAAAGAGGGTAATTTAATATTAGAGATTATCATCATGTGTACGGATAAAATCCTGATATTATTTTGAGGAGAGTCTTTTTGAAGGAGGAAAAGAGAGAGAGAGAGCGAGAGAGAGAGAGAGATAAAGAAAGAGAGAGCAAAGTCCATCCCTCCCTTTTGAAGAGACATGAAGTACTTCAAAATAAACTTTATTTTCTAATTTTGCTCGGGTTGTAACTCATTAGTACATCAACGACGTAGAGCTACTATTAGAACAAAGGCACTATCTAGAACCTAAAAGGGTTTTCCGGCTGTTGCCATAGGAGAACCCTTTGAAGAACCCTTTTTGGTTGTAGGTAGAACCCTTTTGAGTAGAACCCTTTCCATAGAGGTGTAAGGCACAATTAGTTATACTGTTAATTCAATCACAATGGGCGGGTCTTTCTCTCTCTGTCTCTCTCTCTCTCTCTCTCTCACACACACACACACACACACACACACACACACACACACACACACACATAATAAGGTCTGGATCTTGTATCAGCCATTTTCTAATAAAAAATTACTGGGGGAGAAATCAACATGACATCAGAAGAAGTCTGGGGCATCCGCCAGCATTGTAGAATTGAGCATTTCCTGATTGTGACGGCCATAATGGCATGTGGTGATGGTAGGTAGAGGTGTTTCTGGAAATCAAAGGTCTGTGTGTGCCTGTTTGCCCAAGATAGGAGAGAGGAGCTGAAAACCCATCTCACTACTATCTCTGCCTAAGACACACACAAAGATACACATAAACACACACACACGCGCACACACAAAGAGGATATGCTTATATGCAGTATATTGGGCGGAACTGGGAAGATAAAAACACACCAGAGCAGGAGAAGAAGGAAAGGGGAAATATAGGATTAGGATTTTAGGATTTTTTTTTAAACTGCATTGTTGGTTAGGGGCTCGTAAAGTAAGCATTTCACTCTTGTATTCAGCGCATGTGACTCAAACAATTTGATTTGATTAACATACAGCAGTTGAAGGTCACAGTTCTGCTGTATGAAGGTCACTGCCTGTTACAAGGGCAATCCTTAGTTTCTACGCCAATTTTATGTCGCCATTTCAACGTGATCCATTAACCTGCCCAAAAATGTTTTATTCTATCCACTGTTCCGCAAATGTCCCGCAAAATCGTTCCCTTGTCCCGCAATTGGGCTTTTTTAGATGTGGTCACCCTAATTCCACTAGTGGAAGCATTCCTATTACAACATGTTAACACCATCTTTTCACATGTGAGGAGAATAACATTATTTCAACCTCACATGTGAATCTGCAATTTTCACATGTGGTTTTCTTACATGTGAAACTGCTCATTTGATTTTCACTTTCACATGTATTTGTATTTGTATTTATTTCAGGATCCCAATTAGCTGCTACCAAGTCAGCAGCTACTCTTCCTGGGGTCCAAACACATTAAAGCACTTACATTACATATAAAACAAAAAGATTTAAAAAAAATCAAATGACATTATTATACCACTGCATATCTACAATACAAAATTTACAATACAAAATTTACAATATCACCATACAACCAGTGCCGACTCATCATGTTTTGAAGGGGGGGTTGCCTGTTTTGCATGTTATTTTGCCATTAATTCGTGTCACATATCAGTTTGCAAACAATGCAAAAACATATATATATATATAATTGAGTTAATTAAGTCACGTACAAACATGGTCTCATTTTTGCTTTCTTCAGTAAGGCAGCACCAAAATGCAGGTGTTTCAGCCTAGCTCAGTGCTTTCTGTGGTGGTGGGGCAGCCAGCGTAAAATATGCAGCGTAGGCGTTGATAATGTTCTCTAGATGCGCCGTGATTGGCTCAGGGTACTGTCACTCATGGGTACACTACGTCACTGCCAAATCTAAGGGTAGAGCTTGAAAATTCAAGCCCCTTGGGTGCTGCCATAGAGTTACATTAGAAGTGGCCTCCTTCTAGAGCTATGACCTGAAGATCACTGATGTCATCATGATTCAACCTTGTTAATTTCCGAGTTTCCAGTTATCTTGAAAGCACCATAAATCCAGAGAACGCTAGACTTTGATTACAAAGTTTGATGACAAAATTTGCCCACGAAGGACTGCCACGCCACCTTCCTGTTCAAGTGAGCACAGCACAACAAGGTGAGTCAAAAAATGTCTTGTACGCTGCTGCATAAATTATGTAATATGCCAGGAAGATATGTATACTGTAGCTAAGAAAGTAATACTAAGTGTATTTTGTGTAGTAAGCTGTTAGTAGCCCATGTGCCTCACCCTAATAATTTGGTCTATTTTCCCCTCTTAATTTTGCCTACTGTTCTGACTTGGTGGTGCACATGTAGCCTATCACCTGTTTTAGAGAAATTAAATCACTGAATATTCTGAGCGCTTTCATTGTCTGCTTATATTCCCCCTTTATTTATCCTACAGTTCTGACTTGGTGTACAGGGAGAACACTGTAAGAACAGCGCATGTTCTGAATTCTGTCGCTGTATATTTCAAAATTGCTGAACAAATAGTTAAATTGACTACGTCCGTCCTATGTCTTAATTGAAATTACGGATTGCCTCTTATCTGCTTGTCTTCCCCTTATGCCATAGTTTGTACATCTCAATTGTCAGTAAACACCACATTTGTTTAAGCAAGTCAGCCATATCAACTATGTTTTTTTAAAAGGCAGTAAATGAGGCTGAATGAACTGTTTCGCTGCCAGACAAGGCTCCGCTGATAGCCAGGTGTAGCAGTGGAAAGGTGTTGGGACAGCTGTTGGGACTCTGCTGTTAGGATAGCTTTATGTAGGCCCTAACAGTTTGTGGGCACAGTTTGTCACCGTTATAGTGCAATTAATGTATTGTTTAGTGTTGTGTTGTGTAGCAGCTTTGCTGGCATGCATCCTCAACATTTCTTTTTTATTTCCCCACGAAGATTTACATGCTAAAATCACCACTGCATACAACAATATTACAATGTATGTGTATGCGTGTGTCTGTATCTTTGTGTGCATTTCTTCAGAGTCCCCGCTGTTCCATAAGGTGTACAGTGGCTTGCGAAAGTATTCACCCCCTTGGCATTTTTCCTATTTTGTTGCCTTACAACCTGGAATTAAAATAGATTTTTGGGGGTTTGTATCATTTGATTTACACAACATGCTTACCACTTCGAAGATGCAAAAAAAAAATCTTGAAAAACAAACAAGAAATAACACAAAAGAACAGAAAACGTGAGTGTGCCTAACTATTCAACCCCCCCAAAGGCAATACTTTGTAGAGCCACCTTTTGCAGCAATTACAGCTGCAAGTCTCTTGGGGTATGTCTCTATAAGCTTGGCACATCTAGCCACGGGGATTTTTGCCCATTCTTCAAGGCAAAACTGTTCCAGCTCCTTCAAGTTGGATGGGTTCCGTTGGTGTACAGCAATCTTTAAGTCATACTACAGATTCTCAATTGGATTGAGGTCTGGGCTTTGATTGGCCATTCCAGTACATTTAAATGTTTCCCCTTAAACCACTCAAGTGTTGCTTTAGCAGTATGCTTAGGGTCATTGTCCTGCTGGAAGGTGAACCTCCGTCCCAGTCTCAAATCTCCGGAAGACTGAAACAGGTTTCCCTCAAGAATTTCCCTATATTTAGCACCATCCATCATTCCTTCAATTCTGACCAGTTTCCCAGTCCCTGCCGATGAAAAACATACCCACAGCGTGATGCTGCCACCACCATGCTTCACTGGGGGAGGATGTGAGGTGCTGGGTTTGCGCCAGACATAGCATTTTCCTTGATGGCCAAAAAGCTACATTTTAGTCTCATCTAACCAGAGTACCTTCTACCATATGTTTGGGGAGTCTCCCTTATACCTTTTGGCGAACACCAAACGTGTTTGCTTCTTTTTTTCTTTAAGCAATTGCTTTTTTCTGGCCACTCTTCTATAAAGCCCAGCTCTGTGGAGTGTACGGCTTAAAGTGGTCCTGTGGACAGATACTCCAATCTCCGCTGTGGAGCTTTGCAGCTCCTTCAGGGTTAGCTTTGGTCTCTTTGTTGCCTCTCTGATTAATGCCCTCCTTGCCTGGTCCGTGGGTTTTGGTGGGCGGCCCTCTCTCTTTAATGGTGCTCCATGGGATGTTCAAAGTTTCAGATATTTTTTATAACCCAAGCCTGATCTGTACTTCTCCACAACTTTGTCCCTGACCTGTTTGGAGAGCTCCTTGGTCTTCATGGTGCCGCTTGCCTGGTGGTGCCCCTTGCTTAGTGGTGTTGCAGGCTCTGGGGCATTTTAGAACAGGTGTATATATATTGAGATCATGTGACAGATCATGTGTCACTTAGATTGCACACAGCTGCACTTTATTTAACTAATTATGTAACTTCTGAAGGTAATTGGTTGCACCAGATCTTATTAAGGTGCTTCATAGCAAAGGGGGTGAATATATATGCACACACCACTTTTCTGTTTTAATTTCTATTTTTTAAACAAGTTATTTTTTAAATTTCACTTCACCAATTTGGACTATTTTGTGTATGCCCATTACATGAAATCCAAATAAAAATCTATTTAACCTCTTACATCTAGATGTTCCGCTAGCGGAACACCGCTCCAATATCCAATGATAGGGCGTGTCGCGAATTACAAACTCCTCAAAAATCCCAAAACTTCCATTTTTCAAACATGTGACTATTTTACAGCATTTTAAAGACAAGACTCTCCTTTATCTAACCACATTGTCCGATTTCAAAAAGGCTTTACAACGAAAGCAAAACATTAGATTATGTCAGGAGAGTACCCAGCCAGAAATAATCACACACCCATTTTTCAAGCTAGCATATAATGTCACAAAAACCAAAACCACAGCTAAATGCAGCACTAACCTTTGATGATCTTCATCAGATGACACTCCTAGGACATTATGTTATACAATACATGCATGTTTTGTTCAATCAAGTTCATATTTATATCAAAAACCAGCTTTTTATATTAGCATGTGACGTTCAGAACTAGCATACCCACCGAAACCCACGGTGAATTTACTAAATTACTCACGATAAACGTTCACAAAAAACATAACAATTATTTTAAGAATTATAGATACAGAACTCCTTTATGCAATCGCTATGTCCGATTTTAAAATAGCTTTTTGGTGAAAGCTCATTTTGCAATATTCTGAGTAGATAGCCCGGCCATCATGGCTAGCTATTTTGACACCCACCAAGTTTGGCACTCACCAAACTCAGATTTACTATAAGAAAAATTGGATTACCTTTGCTGTTCTTCGTCAGAATGCACTCCCAGGACTTCTAGTTTACACCCAATGTTGTTTTGGTTCCAAATAATCCATAGTTATATCCAAATAGCGGCGTTTTGTTCTTGCGTTCAAGACACTATCCGAAGAGTGACGCTCCAGCGCGTATCGTGACAAAAAATGTCAAAATATTCCATTACCGTACTTCAAAGCATGTCAAACGCTGTTTAATTTTTATGCGATTTTTCGCGTAAAATAGCGATAATATTCCGACCAGGAGACGTCATTTTCGTTCAAAGACTGAAAATGTAAAATAGACTCTTCATGTGCACGCGCGCACCCGTTTCATTGTTCTCAGATCGACCACTATCCCAATGCGCTACTGTCTTTCAGCCAGGGACTGCAGAGTCATCATTCCCCGTTCTGGCGCCTTCTGAGAGCCTATGGGAGTCTTAGAAAATGTCACATTACAGCAGAGATCCTCTGTTTTCGATAAAGAGGCTATAGAAGGCCAAGAAATGGTCAGAGAGGGCACTTCCTGTTTAGAATCTTCTCAGGTTTTGGCCTGCCATATGAGTTCTGTTATACTCAGAGACACGATTCAAACAGTTTTAGAAACTTTAGGGTGTTTTCTATCCAAATCAAACAATTATATGCATATTCTAGTTTCTGGGCAGGAGTAATAACCAGATTAAATCGGGTACATTTTTTATCCGGCCGTGAAAATACTGCCCTCTATCCTAAACAGGTTAAATTACAGGTTGAAATGCAACAAAATAGGAAAAATGCCAAGTGGTTGAATACTGTTGCAAGGCACCGTATTTTTGGAATTGCAAGTTCACATGTGAAAACAATCACTGGCCTCCTGAGTGGCGCAATGGTCTAAGGCACTGCATCGCAGTGCTAGCTGTGCCACTAGAGATTCTTGGTTCAAGTCCAAGCTCTGTTGCAGCCGGCCACGACTGGGAAACCCATGGGCGGTGCTCAATTGGCCCAGCGTCGTCCGGGTTAGGGGAGGGTTTGACCGACACACTAGCGACTCCTGTGGCAGGCCGGGCGCAGTGCATGCTGACACGGTCGCCAGGTGCACGGTGTTTCCTCCGACACAAGTGGGCATTGCTTCAAGTAGCAGTGCGGCTTGGTTGGGTTGTGTTTCGGGGGACGCAAGGCTCTTGACCTTCACCTCTCCAGAGTCCATATGGGAGTTTCAGCGATGAGACAAGACTGTAACTACCAATTGGATACCACAAAATTGGAGAGAAAACAGGGTAAAAGAAAAAAAAATAGAAAAAAACAATCACATGCAGAAATCTAATTTGCAGTTTCATAAGTGAAAAATGTGAAAAACTGCAATTCACATGTGAGGAAAAACCATGTAATTTTCCTCAAATGTGAAAAGGTGGTGTGAACATGTGAAACTGCAAATTTGAAGGGTATGTCTCATTTCCAAAGCCTGGATACTCTGGTCCCATGCTGGCTAGAGAGAGGTCGGGTCAGAGAGCTAAAAGGGTCTTCACGTGAGGAGATAATACCCCCTCTAATTGGGTGTTGTGTTGGGAGCGGGCTCTGGCTCCATCTCCGTCTGCACTCCCTCTCCCTCTTGTTGCCTCCCTCACACGACTGTTCCTCAGCCAGCTCCCACAGATTATTATGGATGACAGATGCCGCCATCTTTTGGGAGAACGAAGGATTATCTGGTTCTGGCAGGCAGAGTGTGGAAAGGCATGATGGAGAGAGAGGGGGGGGGGTTGAAACAACACTGGAGAACAAATGAACAGGCTCTGAAAGGAGCACACAGTCATGCACACATACACAGACACCCCACAGAACATCCCTCGACAGTGTGTGTGTGTGTGTGTGTGTGTGTGTGTGTGTGTGTGCGTGTGTGTGTGTGTGTGTGTGCGTGCGTGTGTGCGCTCGCGTGAACGCGTGTGCATGCACCATATACAACTTTTCTCCAGATGAGATCCAGGAGAACCCAAGAATTAGCTGGGAAATAGCCTCAGAACATAGCTGGCATGACATTCCCATTATCATATAGCCACAGAAACAAATGAAGTAGAGATGTATATATCAGGGTGAATGGGGTGGAATGATGACACCTGATCATGTCTCTAATGGCCGATGCGTTGGCCAGGCCAGCGACAGTAAGTGGATTTCTACTGTGGTCTACTGATGTTTATTGGAGTGGCTGTTGTTCTGGATGCACTCCATAGAGGATACAAATTGCATTATCCACGGTGGTGCAGGCCGGTATTGGCAGGGATGAATGATGGCCCCTATTTTCCTTCTGACAGAGAAGGTTGACAGAGGAGCTCTATACAATTACAAACAAGTTCCTGTTCAATCACTGCAGGTCTGTAGGGGGTACGCTATGCAACCACATAATGGGAGTTGTAGTTTTTGTGGAGTGGAGGGTTGCAAGGGTACAGGTTCAAGTCCCAGGTTAAGTCTATACACTGTGCAGTAATCCTTTGCTTTAGGGGCATACAAACCTGGATAAAGTTTATACGAGGCTGGTTTGCTTGTATTGTAGACCTCGGCAATGCAAGTCCATTAGAATGAGTTATCTTTATCTGCTATTCACATACATACTACTGTGTTATTATCAAATTTGCCAATCCTTCATGTTACTACTGTCAGTGATTTATGCAGCTATTTAGGTTAACCTAATAACTCTACCTGAAACTAAATTCACTCTGCACTCTGCTACAAAGAGACAGCAGGGAACTACTAACCACACAGTACTGTCCTCTCCTGCTAACAGCTACCCACACTAACCACATAACCTCACTATGGAAACCACTGTCTAACCAACACCTGGAGGTAAAGAGCAGGGAAAATTATCATTTTACAGAAATCTATTGACTTATTGAGTTCATAATCTCCCGTGGCACAGAGAGTGGGGAGACTGGGGGGGAGAGAGAGGGAGGAGACGGGAGATGCAGCGGCTCATTGCAGCTTTCTGAGAGTCAAGCTTTAATGAAGTCATTTATCTCTGATCTATCTCCCCCTGCCTCAGACACACCCCTCACCCCCTTCCTACCCCCTAATCACTGTATGAGTCAGTCCGGCCCGAGGGAGGGCAGGCCACAACAGGAATGCTCATCAACCAAATGACCCTCCTCAGTTTCCATAGCCTTTCACCATCTCTGTTGGCAGGAACACAACAACACATCAAGGTGCTTTGTGTACACAACACGTAGCCCATGTAAGAACAGCCCACAACTTATTATTTAACCCATTTGGCATATTTGGATCTTCAAATGTTATTGTAAGCAGAAATGCTTTCCTAAATGTTTTAAATGCTTGTAATCAATAAGATTAACTTATACTAGGATGCCACATTTACAAATACAACTAATGCAGATGTAATTGTTGGAGGTTGCTTTGCAATATCTTATAATACATAAAAAGCAATAAACAAGGTGATTGGCTTGTTAAAATGATGAAATATGCATTATGAATTCAGCCTAGTGAGTGAAAAGAGGAGTGTTCATTCTAGTGTCAAACGTCCATGTTTGCACTATGCTGGGGCTAGGATATGAATAAAATCCACTACCAGATATTAATATGGGTTACCTCAATTTTATTAATAACACATTCTTTGTTCTCATTCTATGTAAAAGCGCCTTGCTCGTTGTGCTCTGTCCAAGAGGCTTTTGTGCGATAAAGAAAAGGATGACTTTGGTAAATCTCACTCACATATCTTGTAAACCTCTGGCACCCAGTGTATCCTCCACCCATGAATAATGCATGTCCCTCTGAGTTCCCCACCTTATTCGCACATGACCTATAGCTAAAACTGATTATTCAGATTTAAGTTAAATAAATAAATAATCAAACGTTATAAATGGTAACCCGAGGCAGCAGGGGGATCGAGTAGCGAGTGTTGCATTTATCAGCCTATGAGAAACAGTGTGAACGAACGGGGTGTTTTCACCCCTCTGTTATTTTGATTAGCTCTCTCCCTCTCTCTCTCTCTCTCTCTCTCTCTCTCTCTCTCTCTCTCTCCCTCTCTCTCTCCCTCTCCCTCTCCCTCTCTCTCTCTCTCTCTCTCTCTCTCTCTCTGGGTTGAATTAAAACAGTAACGTGTGGGCTGTTGTCTGCGCAGTCATTTAAAATGAAATTATTCTCTGGGCCTTGTGGCTGGATGAAGGGAGAGTTACTATGGTATTAAGAGAAGCCTACGGCTCTGGGATTAACTCAGTCGAATGCAGCAGTGGCTTCATTCATAACTACAACTACTACTGTGAGATGCTGCTGATTAATCCGTTCACAGAAAATAGAGAAGTACAGAAGTACAGAAATACAGCAAGTATAGACCATATTGTGTTCCCTACAGGTTATAGAAAAGAGCAGAATCTCTGAACTATACTTTCAGACCCCTGTCCTCCCTACCTACATCAGGTTATAGAAAATGCACTCTTTTAGTATTTGTCCAGAAATACAGCGATACAAATATACAGCAATGCAGCAATTCAAAAATACAGACATTCAAGAATAAAGACAGAACGGAATACAGAACAACAGAGATTAGGCTTGGGCAGTATACCGTATATACCGTATACTGGGGTATTTGGAAAGAGCCACGGGATGGATTTTCAATACCGTCAATATCGTTGAAACTATTTATTCGAAATGTGTACCATACGTTAAGAGATAAAGAAGATTGCGTTCTTCATTTCACCTGTACCATCATTTTTCATTATGAACCTTACTTGTAGTCTCCAGTCACGTGGTGTTTGTTTACAAGCGAGAAACCGAAGCCTCGTGGGGTCACTCACTGTTGTGCAGCACACACCAGGTGATCTAGTTACAGTATAGAATTCACAACTACACTGAACAAAAATAGAAATGCAAAGTATTGGTGCCATGTTTCTTGAGCTGAAGTAAAAGATCCCAGAAATGTTGCATAAGCACAAAAAGTGTGTTTCTCTCAAATTTAGTCACAAACTTGTTTAGGTCCCTGTTAGTAAGTATTTCTCCTTTGCCAAGATAATCCATCCACCTGACAGGTATGGAATATCAAGAAGTTAATTAAACAAAATGATCATTGCACAGGTGTACCTTGTGCTGGGGACAACAAAAGGCCACTCTAAAATGTGCAGTTTTGTCACACAACACAATGCCACAGATTTTTCAAGTTTTGAGGGAGAGTGCAATTGGCATGCTGACTGCAGGAAAATCCGCCAGAGCTGTTGCCAGAACATTTCATTTTAATATCTCTTCCATAAACCGCCTCCAACATCGTTTTAGAGAATTTGGCAGTTCGTTCAACCGGCCTCACAACCGCAGACCACGTGTATGGTGTTGTGTTGGCAAGCGGTTTGCTGATGCCAATTTGTAAGTCGCTCTGGATAAGAGCGTCTGCTAAATGACTTAAATGTAAATGTAAATGTGAACAGAGTGCCCCATGGTGGTGGGGTTATAGTATGGGCAGTCATAAACTACGGACAATGAACACAATTGCATTTTATCAATGGCAATTTGAATGCACAGAGATACCGTGATGAGATTCTGAGGCTCATTGTCGTGCCATTCATCCGCCACCATCACCTCCTGTTTCAGCATGATAATGCACAGCCCCATGTCACAAGGATCTGTACACAGTTCCTGGAAGCCAAAAATGTCCCAGTTCTTTCATGGCTTGCATACTCACCAGACATGTTACCCATTGAGCATTTTTGGGATGCTCTGGATTAATGTGTACGACAGCGTGTTCCAGTTCCCGCCAATATCCAGCAACTTCGCACAGCCATTGAAGAGGATTGGGACAACGTTCCACGGGCCACAATCAATAGCCTGATAAGCTCAATGCAAAAGAGATATGTCGTGCCGCAAATGGTGGTCACACCAGATACTGACTGGTTTTCTTTTTTTTAAGGTATATGTGACCAATATATGCATATTTCGTATTCCCAGTAATGTGAATTCCATAGATTAGGGCCTAATTAATTTATTTCAATTCACTGATTTTCTTATATATATATTTTTGTATCTGTATTTAACTAGGCAAGGCAGTTAAGAACAAATTCTTATTTTCAATGACAGCCTAGGAACAGTGGGTTAACTGCCTTGTTCAGGGGCAGAACAACAGATTTTTACCTTGTCAGCTCAGGGATTCAATCTTGCAAACTTTCGGTTACTAGTCCAACGCTCTAGCCACTAGGCTACCTGCCTCCCTATATGAATTGTTACTCATTAAAGTCGTTGAAATTGTTGCATGTGGTGTTTATATTTTTGTTCAGTATAAATGTTTGCCAGCTACATATCTGATAACTATTAAGTTAACTGTGGAAAATGTGTTAAATGCTCTGCAGTTGTGCATTTGGTTTGCTAATTTAGTAGCTAGTTAGCTATCTAGCTAAGTGGTTAGCTTCTTACAAAATCAACCTTTGCTTGGTAACAACAGAGAATCCCCTCCTGGATCAAGAGCTTTTCTGTCTAACATTTGTTTTGCAACATACTGTGAGTAGCCGTTTTGAGTTACTTGTATAACTTTATGTCTGTCCTGAAAATAGTGTAGGACAGAGATTGTATCAAATGTTCGCAATGCGCTCGTTAGCATTTAGTTAGCATTCTATTTGGGAATTTCCATGTACTTGTTAGCATTGCTAACCTTCAGATTACGGAGGCTGTGGGGTTAGAAAATTGTGCCCTTTAGGTTCAGTACCGGCATAACCGAATATCCCGATATGGCACAAGGTCGGTATGAAGGTATGACAATCTAGAAACTTCCCAAGCCTAACAGAGATACTGACAGACTGACATACAGCCATTGCTCTAAACTTCTCAGAGATCCCCAGCATGAAATGGGGAAAAGTTTGAGAAAGTAGATTTAGATCCACATTCAGCTGATTGTCAAGGTCAGACATAAGGGGCAGTAAGTCATACAAGCCTAGCACCCAGCCAGCCGATAGTGAGGGTATCCTACATTATATTGAGCCTGATTTGCTCCTATAATCGTGGTTGTATAAAGCCTAATCATCACTACAACCCGGCCAATTCACTGGCTCCATCCAGAAGACTATTTGGAGCAGAGAATGGCCTAACACATCCATATCTACCCCGTTCAGAGCATCATGATGATATATGGATGAGGAATTTGGAAATTCATGTTTGTTTGCTGAAAAATACTTCTTGACAGCGTGAATTTGCTTTGACCCTGTCTAGCATCTTTATTGTCATAAAACCACATTTTATCCTTTCTTTTTGAGAACAATGGGTTCACAGGAAGGGAACCCATGGAGAATGTTCTATTTTTACATAATACAAGTAGGAATAGTGTACAGTACATGTCAGAAACAAGTAGTGGGGGTTTAAAGTTTATTCATACTGAATAATATTCCTTCCATTTTCCTCCTCCTCCTCATACCTCTCTCTTCGCTCATCTCAGTAAATTTGAGGTCTTTAAGCCCACACAATCCATGTGAAGTCGCTACACATTCTCTATCTATTCACCTCCATTCTTCAGAGCAAGTCAAGTGTCCTCACCAGTACAGTGCATTTTCAAGGCTCTTCCCACATGAAAAAATATTACAGTTTACTGTAGAAAGCTACAGTACTTACTATAGAATTCTGTAGTACACTGTAGTGTACTTTAGAATACTATACTACGCACTGCAGTATCCCTTGATCATGTGTAGTACTTACTATAGAATGTTGTAGAATACTATAGTAAAACTACAGTATACTACAGTCAACAAAAACACTACAGGAAATTCTACAGTAATCTCCGCAAAACACTACATCCGCAAAAGCAATTATATGTCAAAGTTAATAAAAAAAAAACACTATAGTAAATAATACAGTAATGTCCGCAAAACACTACAGTAAATACTACAGTAACTACAGTCCGCAAAAACACTACAGTACATACTGCAGTACAGAAAAGTCGGCCAAAACACTACAGTAATTACTATAGTGTATTTATCAATTGGTCTGGACCAGGCTGCACGTAGCTGGTTTGAAAAATATTCAAAGGACAGAACACAGTGTTTATTTATTGATGTGTTGGTCTGGCTGCATGTAGCTGGTAAACATGGTTGTGTTTTGCAATTTATGTTTTGTGTTTGCTTTTCATGTATTGTGTAATTGATATGTACAGTTGAAGTCGGAAGTTTACATACACCTTAGCCAACTACATTTAAACTCAGTTTTTCACGATTCCTGACGTTTAATCCTAGTAAAAATACCATCTTAGGTCAGTTAGGATCACCACTTTATTTTAAGAATGTGAAATGTCAGAATAATATTAGAGAGAATGATTTATTTCAGCTTTTATTTCTTTCATCACATTCCCAGTGGGTCAGAAGTTTACATACACTCAATTAGTATTTATTAGCATTGCCATTAAATTGTTTAACTTGGGTCAAACATTTCGGGTAGCCTTCCACAAGCTTCCCACAATAAGTTGGGGGAATTTTGGCCCATTCCTCCTGACAGAGCTGGTGTAACTGAGTCAGGTTTGTAGGCCTCCTTGCTCTAACACGCTTTTTCAGTCCTGCCCACACATTTTCTATAGGATTGAGGTCAGGGCTTTGTGATGGCCACTCCAATACCTTGACTTTGTTGTCCTTAAGCCATTTTGCCACAACTTTGGAAGTATGCTTGGGGTCCATTTGGAAGACCCATTTGCGACCAAGCTGTAACTTCCTGACTGATGTCTTGAGATGTTGCTTCAATATATCCACATAATTTTCCTACCTCATGATGCCATCTATTTTGTGAAGTGGACCAGTCCCTCCTACAGCAAAACACCCCCACAACATGATGCTGCCACCTCAGTGCTTCACGGTTGGGATGGTGTTCTTCGGCTTGCAAGCATCCCCCTTTTTCCTCCAAACATCATGATGGTCATTATGGCCAAACTGTTCTATTTTCGTTTCATCGGACCAGAGGACATTTCTCCAAAAAGTATGATCTTTGTCCCATGTGCAGTTGCAAACCATAGTCTGGCTTTGTCATGTCAGTTTTGCAGCAGTGGCTTCTTCCTTGCTGAGTGGCCTTTCAGGTTATGTCGATATAGGACTCGGTTTACTGTGGATATAGATTATTTTGTACCTGTTTCCAACAGCATCTTCACAAGGTCCTTTGCTGTTGTTCTGGGATTGATTTGCACTTTTCGCACCAATGTACGTTCATTTCTAGGAGACAGAACGCGTCTCCTTCCTGAGCGGTATGACGATTGTGTGGTCCCATGGTGTTTATACTTGCGTACTATTGTTTGTACAGATGAACGTGGTATCTTCAGGTGTTTGGAAATTGCTCCCAAGGATGAACCAGACTGGAGGTCTAAAAAATAAAAATCTGAGGTCTTGGCTGATTTCTTTTGATTTTCCCATGATGTCAAGCAGAGGCACTGAGTTTGACGGTATGCCTTGAAATACATCCACAGGTACACCTCCAATTGACTCAAATGATGCCTATCAGAAGCTTCTAAAGCAATGACATAATTTTCTGGAAATTTCCAAGCTGTTTAAAGGCACAGTCAACTTAGTGTATGTGTCACGTCCTGACCCAAGTAAGATGTAATTTTCTATAGTAGTGTAGGGCAGGGCGTGACAGGGTTTTTTTGGGCTGATCTATGTTTTCTAGTACTATGTTTAAATTCTAGTTTTCTATTTCTATGTTGGATTGTTTGGGGTTGATCTCTAATTGGAGGCAGCTGATCCTCATTTGCTTATGATTAGAGATCATATTTAAGTAGGGGTTTTTCTCATTGTGGTTAGTGGGTTATTGTCTTTTGAGTAGTGTGTTGTCCTCTCTGCGTCACGGTTTGTTGTTTTGTATTTTCAAGTTATTAAGGTATTGCATTCAGTTTCATTTGTAATAAATATGTGGAACTACGAAAACGCTGCATCTTGGTCTGCTCCTTTTAACAGCCGTGACAGTATGTAAACTTCTGACCCACTGGAATTGTAATACAGTGAAATAATCTGTCTGTCAACAATTGCTGGAAAAATACTTGTGTCGTGCACAAAGTAGATGTCCTAACCGACTTGGCAAAACTACAGTTTGTTAACAAGACATTTGTGGAGTGGTTGAAAAACGAGTTTTAATGACTCCAACCTAAGTGTATGTAAACTTCCGACTTATGTACAGTGCATTTGGAAAGTATTCAGACACCTTCCATTTTCCACATTTTGTTACATTACAGCCTTATTCAAAAATTGATGAATTTTTTTTTTTCATCAATCTACTCACAGTACTCCATAATGAAAAAGCCCAAACTGTTTTTTAGAAGTGTTTGCAAATTCTTTACAAATAAAAAACAGAAATACCTTATTTACATAATTATTCAGACCCTTTGCTATGAGACTCTAAATGTAGGTCAGGTGCATCCTGTTTCCACTGATCATCCTTAAGATGTTTCAACATCTTGATTGGAGTCCACCTGTGGTAAATTCAATTGATTTGACATAATTTGAAAAGACATACACCTGTCTATATAAGGTCTCACAGTTGACAGTGCATGTCAGAGCAAAAACCAAGCCATGAGGTTGAAGAAATTGTCCGTAGAGCACAGAAACATGATTGCGTCGAGGCACAGATCTGGGGAAAAGTACCAAAACATTTCTGTGGCATTGGAGGTCCCCAAGAACAGAGTGGCCTCCATCATTCTTAAATGGAAGAAGATTGGAACCACCAAGACTCTTCCTAGAGCTAGCCACCCGGCCAAAATTAGCAATCGAGGGAGAATAGCTTTGGTCAAGGAGGTGACCAAATTCCTGATGGTCACACTGACAGAGCTCCAGAGTTCCTCTGTGGAGATGTGAGAACCTTCCAGAATGACAAACATCTCAGTAAAAGGCAGATGACCGCTCGCTTGGAGTTTGCAAAAGGCACCTAAAGGACTCTCAGACCATGAGAAACAAGATTCTCTGGTCTGATGAAACCAATATTAACTCTTTGGCCTGAATGCCAAGCATCACCTCTGGTGGAAACTTGGCACCATCCCTACGGTGAAGCATGGTGGTGGCAGCATCATGCCGTGGGGATGTTTTTCAGGGGCAGGGTCTGGGAGACAAGTCAGGATCGAGGGAAAGATGAATGGAGAAAAGTACAGAGATATCCTCTCAGGACCTGAAACTGGGGCAAAGGTTCACCTTCCAACAGGGCAACAACCCTAAGCACACAGCCAAGAGAATGCAGAAGTGGCTTCGGGACAAGACTCTGAATGTCCTTGAGCGGCCCATCCAGAGGCCGGACTTGAACCCAATCAAACTTCTCTGGAGAGACATTAAAATAGCTGTGCATCGACGCTCCCCATCCAACCTGACAGAGCTTGAGAGGATCTGTAGAGAAGAATGGGAGAAACTCTCCAAATACAGGTGTGCCAGGTGTCCCTGGCTAATTAAAGTTAAACAAATAAAATGGTAACCTTTAAATACTACAGTATTATACAGTAATATCTGCAAAAACACTATGGTAGATACTACAGTATACTACAGTCGGCAAAAACATTACAGTCCGCAAAAGCACTCTTTTTTTAAACTATAGTAATACTACAGTATAGTAAACTATATACTATTTGACCAAGCTCAGTGTGAGAGCTATACTCTATGGTACCCTGTGAATTACCTCTGCCCAGGTCTCTGGCTCTTGACAAACACCCAAACAAGAGGCATCTCATCCATGAACACAGAATATTAATGCCACTCATGCTGTCAGTGAAATGAATGATGTTTCTCTGTGTGTGTGTGTGTGTGTGTGTGTGTGTGTGTGTGTGTGTGTGTGTGTGTGTGTGTGTGTGTGTGTGTGGTGTGTGTGTACGTGCGTGAGAGAGAGAGAATATGAGAGAGAGAGACAGAGAGAGAGGAAGAAAGGAAGGTAGAGAGAGAGAAAGAGAGAGAGAAAGAAAGAGAGAGAGAGAGAGAGAGAAAGAAAGGTAGAGAGAAAGAGAGCGATATAAACAATGTTTGGAAAGACAAGAAGCAATATCCTGTTGTGTCATGTACTGGGCCAACTATAGCAAGAGCTGTATTATTTGAACTGCGCACTACTTAACACTACTTCACATCAAATACACTCTACATAGTCTGTCCCATCCCATACCTATAGCTGTGCCAGTCCACGTGCCAGTCAGACTACACCCCACTCGCCCTCAGCCAGCATACACAGGCCAACTACTTCTCCACTGCGCTATAACTTTGCTGTGAAGTGGGGGTCTCTGACCTTGTTGGTTCACTGGCATGTCAGCCTAGAACAGTCTTTCTTAAAGTATGGGTCTCGACCCAATGGTGGGTCGCGATGTGTCAGAGAAAATGTATAATTATTTAATGAATTGATTTTGCCAATTGCAATTGCTATCTCTGTTCAGTGCGCTCTCTGCTCAGTTTGGCAGCCGCGCGAGTGTGAGAGGGTGATGCCCGTGTGCTTCGCGGTTTACCAGATCTTTTTTCTAGAGTTTTCTTGAAGACCACTCCACGACACGCTGCAGCGCTGTTATTCAACAGCAGATGATGCGCTGTAAGCTACTGTCTGACTTGTCATTCCAAATGGACCCATGCTCGCAACAAGTTCTGACTGAGCTCAATCGTCATAAAAGCCAATGCACCGATGAGTTTCTCTCTTTCATACAAACTTTGAGAATTAACGAGGAGCTCCCTCAATGTGTTTTGTGCGGGGAAGTGCTTAGTAATGAGTCAATCAAAATGAACAAATTCATATAACGACACGTCCTGACCAAACATCCACAGCATGACGGTATACCCATGGAATTCTTTCAGAACAGGGCAGAATCCTTCAGGAAACAGTGCTTCAAGAGTGGAAAAGTAAGTCAGCTAGCAAGGCATTGTTGTCATTTTATAAAAGGTGATGATAAGCAGAAATAAGGGAGTACTATCTCATCGCAGTTAGTATATGTGAGTACACAGCTACTAGCTAACGTTAGCCAAAGTAAGTTAGCTAGCTACAACACTAAATAACAGTACAGATGAAGATGAAAAAAGTCATCATTTTTATTCTGAACTGGAATAAACTGATTGAAGCAAGATACTTTTTGAGGCATACACTCACAGTTCTGGGTTGATCATCTACAGCAGGAAGCAGTCTCCTGCCTGACTGAGAAAACAGTAGATGTTCTGGTCCTGTTTGGCACCACGTACCTATGTCAATCAGAGTTCTCAACTCTGGATTACTTAAAAAAAACAGTACAGAAACAGTCTCAATGCTGAGCATGACCTCAATGCTGCACTGTCAAAAACTGATCCCAAAATAGACATGCTTGTTGAAAACTTCGCCGCACACCTCTCATTAGGACTGTGTGTGTGTGTTTTCTAGTCTACATCCGTGTGAATTTTTTTTTGTCATCTTTTTTTAATTTAAATTGAACCTTTTTTAACTAGGCAAGTCAATTATGAACAAATCATTATTTACAATGGCGGCCTACCCTGGCCAAAACTGGACGATGCTGGGATAATTGTGCGGCGCCCTATGCTACTCCCAGTCACGGCTGGATGTGATACAGTCTGGATCAGTCAGTTTATTCCAGTTCAGAGAAAAAAAATGTTGACTTCTATTTTAACAGCAACAGCTCCAACCTTTAAATAAACATGACTAGCTATTTATATTTATATGGCTATTTCATTTCATTATTTGTTTTTGTCTATATTGCGTTTGTTTTAGGCATAAGGGCAATGAAATGTACCAATATTTACGTATAGTTGCATATGTTCCTAAGCTTGGATCCCAGGAAAATACAGAATTTATAATTTGGGTCCCAGACTGAAAACGTTTAAGAACCCCTGGCCTAGAGAATGAGCACTGATGGGGCCTGTTGAGGAGTCCTGCTCACTGTGTACATGCGCACACATGCACGCACGCACTCATGCACACACACACACACACACACACGCACATATACACAGTGCTACATGGTTGTCCACAGAGCCTGCCTCTCTTCTGCCTCCTGCCTGTCCAGTGGCTTTGAACCACAGCGGCTGGGGTTAATCTTATTTTCCCTGGAGCTCTGAGTGGGAGACTAGGGAGAGCTGCAGTACGGCGTTTATCGCCTTTTTCTCTTTACCTTAGAGCTGCATGAGAGAGTCTGAGTGGCGTGGGTAATTACAGATCGTGCTTCCGCAGATTGGGCTGGGGAAATTACTCTTCACACACACACTCAGATACACTCCCACAATCTTACACACACACACACATACTACCGCACACACAGGCACACAAACACACACTCACACATAAACACACTTACACTTGCACATGCACTCTCTCTCTCTCTTTCACACACACACACACACACACACACACTGATACACACTCTCATACAGAAACACACACAGAGACACAATCTTCCCTCACACTCTTCTAAGTCATGTTTTGCTTTCCATTGCGATTCAAAGCAGAGGGGAAACCAATTAAGGGAAGCAATAATAGCGATGTTAATAATAGTGATGATTAATGTGCTCCTTCAGCTATTTTTTGTATCTAATCAGCATTCATCTCAAGTCTCCTTGTCGTATTGTCTACTGACATCCAGTCACTAAGCATCCACTCTGTTTTTGCAATGTGTTTTCTGAGACCTCTGAGGATACCGCTTGGCTCTGTTGTCTCACTTCAGAGAGTACATACAGTGCCTTGCAAAAGTATTCATCCCCCTTGGCGTTTTTCCTGTTTTGTTGAATTACAACGTGTAATTTAAATGGATTTTTATTTGGATTTCATGTAATGGACATACAGTCGTGGCCAAAAGTTTTAAGAACGACACAAATATTAATTTCCACAAAGTTTGCTGCTTCAGTGTCTTTAGATATTTTTCGCAGATGTTACTATAGAATACTGAAGAATAATTACAAGCATTTCATAAGTATCAAAGGCTTTTATTGACAATTACATTGTCACGCCCTGACCTTAGAGATCCTTTTATGTCTCTATTTTGGTTGGTCAGGGCGTGAGTTGGGGTGGGCATTCTATGTCCTTTTTTCTATGTTTGGTATTTCTTTGTTTCGGCCGGGTATGGCTCTCAATCAGGGACAGCTGTATATCGTTGTTGCTGATTGGGAGCCATACTTAGGCAGCCTGTTTTCCTTTGGGTTTTGTGGGTGGTTATTTTCTGTTTAGTCATTTGTTACCTGGCAGAAGTGTTTAGCTGTTGCACTTTGGTTTGTTGATTCAGTGTTCATTAAAATAAATTTCCTGATGAGCACTAACCACGCTGCACCTTGGTCTACTCTTTCAGATGGCCGTTACATACATGAAGTTGATGCAAAGAGTCAATATTTGCAGTGTTGACCCTTCTTTTTCAAGACCTCTGCAATCCGCCCCGGCATGCTGTCAATTAACTTCTGGGCCATATCCTGACTGATGGCAGCCCATTCTTGCATAATCAATGCTTGGAGTTTGTCAGAATTTGTGGGTTTTTGTTTGTCCACCCGCCTCTTCAGGATTGACCACAAGTTCTCAATGGGATTAAGGTCTGGGGAGTTTCCTGGCCATGGACCCAAAATATCGATGTTTTGTTCCCCGAGCCACTTAGTTATCACTTTTGCCTTATGGCAAGGTGCTCCATCATGCTGTAAAAGGCATTGTTCGTCACCAAACTGTTCCTGGATGGTTGGGAGAAGTTGCTCTCGGAGGATGTGTTGGTACCATTCTTTATTCATGGCTGTGTTCTTAGGCAAAATTGTGAGTGAGCCCAATCCCTTGGCTGAGAAGCAACCCCACACATGAATGGTCTCAGGATGCTTTACTGTTGGCATGACACAGGACTGATGGTAGCGCTCACCTTGTCTTCTCCGGACAAGCTTTTTTCCGGATGCCCCAAACAATCGGAAAGGGGATCAGAGAAAATGACTTTACCCCAGTTCTCAACAGTCCAATCCCTGTACCTTTTGGAGAATATCAGTCTGTCCCTGATGTTTTTCCTGGAGAGAAGTGGCTACTTTGTTGCTCTTCTTGACACCAGGCCATCCTCCAAAAGTCTTTGCCTCACTGTGTGTGCAGATGCACTCTCACCTGCCTGCTGCCATTCCTGAACAAGCTCTGTACTGGTGTCCCGCAGCTGAATCAACTTTAGGAGACGGTCCTGGAGCTTGCTGGACTCTTTCTTGGGCGCCCTGAAGCCTTCTTCGCAACAATTGAACCGCTCTCCTTGAAGTTCTTGATGATCCGATAAATGGTTGATTTAGGTGCAATCTTACTGGCAGCAATATCCTTGCCTGTGAAGCCCTTTTTGTGCAAAGCAATGATGACGGCACGTGTTTCCTTGCAGGTAACCGTGGTTGACAGAGGAAGAACAATGATTCCAAGCACCACCCTCCTTTTGAAGCTTCCAGTCTGTTATTCAAACTCAATCAGCATGACAGAGTGATCTCCAGCCTTGTCCTCGTCAACACTCACACCTGTGTTAACGAGAGAATCACTAACATGATGTCAGCTGGTCCTTTTGTGGCAGAGCTGAAATGCAGTGTAAATGTTTTTTGGGGATTCAAAATGGCGGCGGAAGAAATGGCAGCAGCTTTACGGGTGCCCAACCAATTGTGCTGTTATGTGTTTTTTTCGCGTTATTTGTTGCTTCTGGATATCAGGACAGCGATCACTCACCTCGGAAATTGCAGGCCACACAACTTGCCTAGAGAGTTCTCAGCTATACTTTTTGTGGCTGTTTATTTACCACCACAAACAGATGCTGGCACTAAGACCACACTAAGTCAGCTGTATAAGGAAATAAGCAAACAGGAAACCACTCACCCAGAGGAGGCGCTCCTAGTGGCTGGAGACTTTAATGCAGGGAAACTGAAATCAGTTCTACCAAATCTCTATCAACATGTTAAATGTGCAACCAGTGCAAAAAAATCTAGATCACCTGTACTCCACACACAGAGACGCGTACAAAGCTCTCCCTCGCCCTCCATTTGGTAAATCCGACCACAAATCTATCCTCCTGATTCCTGCTTACAAGCAGAAATTTAAGCAGGAAGCACCAGTGACTCGGTCTATAAAAAAGCGATCAGATGAAGCAGATGCTAAACTACAGGACTGTTTTGTTATCACAGACTGGAACATGTTCCGGGATTCTTCCGATGACATTGAGGAATACAGCACATCAGTCACTGGCTTTATCAATAAGTGCATCGAGGACATCGTCCCCACAGTGACTGTACGTACATACCCCAACCAGAAGTCATGGATTACAGGCAACATTCGCAATGAGCTAAAGGCTAGAGCTGCCGCTTTCAAGGTGCAGAACTCTAACCTGGAAGCTTACAAGAAACCCCTTTATGCCCTGCGACGAACCATCAAACAGGCAAAGCGTCAATACAGGGCTAAGATTGAATCATACTACACCGGCTCCGACACTCGTCGGATATGGCAGGGCTTGCATACTATTACAGACTACAAAGGGAAGCACAGCCGTGAGCTGCCCAGTGACACGAGCCTACCAGATGAGCTAAATCACTTCTATGCTCGCTTCGAGGCAAGCAACACTGAGAGCATGCATGAGAGCATCAGATGTTCCGGACGACTGTGTGATCACGCTCTCCGTAGCCGATGTGAGTAAGACCTTTAAACAGGTCAACATACACAAGGCTACGGAGCCAGACGGATTACCAGGACGTGTGCTCCGGGCATGTGCTGACCAACTGGCAGGTGTCTTCACTGACATTTTCAACATGTCCCTGATTGAGCCTGTGATACCAACATGTTTCAAGCAGACCACCATAGTCCCTGTGCCCAAGAACACAAAGGCAACCTGCCTAAATGACTACAGACCCGTAGCACTCACGTCCGTAGCCATAAAGTGCTTTGAAAGGCTGGTAATGGCTCACATCAACACCATTATCCCAGAAACCCTAGACCCACTCCAATTTGCATACCGCCCAAACAGATCCACAGATGATGCAATCTCTATTGCGCTCCACACTGCCCTTTCTCACCTGGAGAAAAGGAGTGTTTTTCTCCAGGTGAATGATATTCATTGACTACAGCTCAGCATTCAACACCATAGTACCCTCAAAGCTCATCACTAAGCTAAGGAACCTGGGACTAAACACCTCCCTCTGCAACTGGATCCTGGACTATCTGACGGGCCACCCCAGGTGGTGAGGGTAGGTAGCAACACATCTGCCACGCAGATCCTCAACACTGGAGCTCCCTAGGGGTGCGTGCTCAGTTCCCTCCTGTACTCCCTGTTCACCCACGACTGCATGGCCAGGCACGACTCCAACACCATCATTAAGTTTGTAGATGACACAACAGTGGTAGCGCTGATCAGCGACAATGACGAGACTGCCTATAGGGAGGAGGTCAGAGACCTGGCGGTGTGGTGCCAGAATAACAACTTATCCCTCACCGTAACCAAGACTAAGGAGATGATTGTGAACTACAGGAAAAGGAGCACCGAGCACGCCCCCATTCTCATCGATGGGGCTGTAGTGGAGCAGGTTGAGAACTTCAAGTTCCTTGGTGTCCACATCAACAACAAACTAGAATGGTCCAAACACACCAAGACAGTCGTGAAGAGGACACGACAAAGCCTATTCCCCCTCAGGAAACTAAAAAGACTTGGCATGGGTCCTGAGATCCTAAAAAATTCTACAGCTGCAATATCGAGTGCATCCTGACCGGTTGCATCACTGCCTGGTATGGCAATTGCTCGGCCTCCGACTGCAAGGCACTTCAGAGGGTAGTGCGTACGGCCCAGTACTTCACTGGGGCAAAGCAGTCTGCCATCCACGACCTCTACACCAGACGGTGTCAGAGGAAGGCCATAAAATTGTCAAAGACCCCAGCGACCCCAGTCATAGACTGTTCTCTCTACTACCGCATGGCAAGCAGTACCGGAGTGCCAAGTGTAGGACAAAAAGGCTTCTCAACAGCTTTTACACCCAAGCCATAAGATTCCTGAACAGGTAACCAAATTACCCGGACTATTTGCATTGTGCCCCCCCCCCCCCCCAGCCCCTTTTTTACACTGCTGCTACTCTCTGTTTATCATATATGCATAGTCACTTTAATTATACATTCATGTACATACTACCTCAATTGGCCCGACCAACCAGTGCTCCCGCACATTGACTAACCGGGCTATCTGCATTGTGTCCCACCACCCGCCAACCCCTCTTTTTACGCTACTGCTACTCTCTTTTCATCATATATGCATAGTCACTTTAACCATACCTACATGTACATACTACCTCAATAAGCCTGACTAACCGGTGTCTGTATATAGCCTTGCTACTGTTATTTTCAAATCTCTTTTTACTGTTGTTTTATTTCTTTACTGACACACACACACACACACACACACACACACACACACACACACACACACACACACACACACACACACACACACACACACACACATACACACACACATACACACACACACACACACACACACACATATACCTTTTTTTCGCACTATTAGTTAGAGCCTGTAAGTAAGCATTCACTCTAAGGTCTACACCTGTTGTATTCGGCGCACGTTACAAATAAACTTTGATTTGAGATTACTGTACACCAGAGGAACCCATCCAACTTGAAGGAGCTGGAGCAGTTTTGCCTTGAAGAATGGGCAAAAATTCCAGTGGCTAGATGTGCCAAGCATATAGAGATATACTCCAAGAGACTTGCAGCTGTAGTTGCTGCAAAAGGTGGCTCTACAAAGTATTGACTTTGGGGGGGTGAATAGTTATGCACACTCAAGTTTTCAGTTTTTTTGTGTTATTTCTTGTTTGCTTCACAATAAAAAATATTTTTAATCTTCAAAGTGGTAGGCATGTTGTGTAAATCAAATGATACGAACCCCCAAATATCTATTTTAATTCCAGGTTGTAAGGCAACAAAATAGGAAAAATTCCACGGGGGGTGAATACTTTTGCAAGCCACTGTACACACACGCAACCATGCATACACACACAAACACTCCCAAACATACACACCCCCCCCTCCACACACACACATCCCCCAGACACACACATAGACACACTCATCGTCACCTACACAAACTGAGAGTGTGTCATGGCCAGAATGTGAGCTCACTCCTCTCCCCGGTCAGTCCGTATTGATTACCTGTCGCTCACAGGACTGGATGAGGATGGATGAGGCTGGATGCATAAATTGGCTGCATTCTGCAGCTTGTCACTGTTATGAGACATTACCCTGGATGTCAGGAGGGATATGCTGCTGAGCCCCCAGGCGATAATTTGCCATTCAACAGGCTTCTCTTCTCTCTTTATCTGTCTGAGGAGGACCGGCCATGACACACTGCAGCACTATGCAGGCTCTGACTGACTGAAGACAGGTTTTCTCTGTTCAGCTGGTAGAGTATAGCTTCCAATAAGGATTAGCACTTATCAGATATAAAACACAAGATTTGAAGAATTGGAGCTGATACCAGTAGGAGTCTTAGAGCTAGCTATAGGTGACACTAACAAGCCAATAAAAACTCAAAATGATTGCCAGGACATTTTTTGTCCCCACTCTTGAATCACCTGACCTTTTAACGGTTCTAATAGCCCTTTATCTAAATATAAATGGTATTTGAATCTAATACATAAAGCACATGTCGACCCCTGTCTCTTTTTTCAGTCTCCTGTTCATTTAAGCTGTGATCGCCCATTAGGCACTGTGAGGGGTAATGGTCTGTCAGAATGACAGATTCGAACTCTCTCTCAGCTCAGTGGGGAAACTGCAGAGAGCTGTGAGACATGGTTTGTGGAACGTGTTCTCTCACTACATGCAGAAAAGGGACGCTTTTCATCTTTAACTATAAGATATTCTATATATTGAATGTGCTGTATACATTTTGATTTGATTCTCCAAATATTGTACATACAGTACCAGTCAAAAGTTTGGACTGTTGGAAAAAGCATTCCTCATGAAGCTGGTTGAGAGAATGCCAAGCGTGTGCAAAGCTGTCATCAAGGCAAAGCATGGCTACTTTGACTCTTGACGCTACAATCCCATTAGCGGGATAATTTTTGTTAGAAATCAGAGCGCCGTATTCAAAACCACAAATCTAATAATTTCTACTTCTCAAACATAGGACTATCTTACACCGTTTTATAGATACACTTCTCCTGAATCGAACCACGTTGTCCGATTTCAAAAAGGCTTTACAGCGAAAGCAAAACATTACGTTATGTTAGGAGAGTACATTGACACAATAGCCACACCGCCATTTTCCGACCAACCACATGCATCACAAATAACCAAAACACAGCTAAATGAAGCACTAACCTTTGACAATCTTCATCAGATGACACTCCTAGGACATCATGTTATACAATACATGCATTCTTTTGTTCGATAAAGTTCATATTTATATATAAAAACAGCATTTTACATTGGTGGATCAGCGCTACAATTTACAAAATTACTATTCGAAAACATTGGTAAAATATAATATTGTCATTCAAAGAATTATAGATTAACATCTCGTGAATGCAACCGCATTGCCAGATTTAAAAATAACTTTACTGGGAAATCACACTTTGCAATAAACGAGGTGCTATGCTCCGTAAAATAGGCAAGGCGATACAGGTTAGCGCCATCTTGGAGTCATCTAAAATCAAATATACTATTGTAAATATTCACTTACCTTTGATTATCTTCATCAGAAGGCACTTCCAGGAATCCCAGGTCCACAACAAATGTAGTTTCGTTCGAAAAAGTTAATAATTTATGTTCCAATAGCTCCTTCTTGTTAGCGCGTTCCGAAGGCTACTCAAAATGTACGAAGCGCGCGGGACTTGTCGTCACAAAAGTGCAATATTTTTTTATTTACATTCGTTCAAACATGTCAAACGTTGTATAGCATAAACCTTTAGGGCCTTTTTCAATCAGAACTTCAATAATATTCAAGGCGGACGATTGCATTGTCTTACAAAACGTTTCGGAACGAGAGAGTACCCACGGGCATGCGCGTCATAGTAGTAATGACCCTCCCAATATGACAAAATTTCCAGGCCTCTCTTTCGGTCAGTTTTTACAGGAGAAGACTCAAACCACTTTATAAAGACTGTTGACATCTAGTGGAAGCCGTAGGAAGTGCTACATGAATCCTAACTCACTGTGTGTTTCATAGGCAAAGGCTTGAAAGTGATTCCACACATCAGATTTCCACTTCCTGTTAGGATTTCTCTCAGGTTTCTGCCTGCCATATGAGTTCTGTTATACTTACAGACACCATTCAAACAGTTTTAGAAACTTTAGAGTGTTTTCTATCCAAATCTAATAATAATATGCATATCCTAGCTTCTGAGTTTGTGTAGGAGGCAGTTTAACCTCTATGGGACCGGCGGGACGAATTCGTCCCACCTACGTAACAGCCACTGCCATCCTGTGGCGCGATTTTCAAAATCTTCAAAATCATATTACTTCAATTTCTCAAACATATGACTATTTTACAGCCATTTAAAGATAAGACTCTCGTTAATCTAACCACACTGTCCGATTTCAAAAAGGCTTTACAACGAAAGCAAAACATTAGATTATGTCAGCAGAGTACCAAGCCAGAAATAATCAGACACCCATTTTTCAAGCCAGCATATAATGTCACCAAAACCCAGAAGACAGCTAAATGCAGCACTCACCTTTGATGATCTTCATCAGATGACAACCCTAGGACATTATGTTATACAATACATGCATGTTTTGTTCAATCAAGTTCATATTTATATCAAAAACCAGCTTTTTACATTAGCATGTGACGTTCAGAACTAGCATACCCCCCGCAAACTTACGGGGAATTCGCTAACATTTTACTAAATTACTCACGATAAACGTTCACAAAAAGCATAACAATTATTTTAAGAATTATAGATACAGACCTCCTCTATGCACTCGATATGTCCGATTTTAAAATAGCTTTTTGGTGAAAGCACATTTTGCAATATTCTAAGTACATAGCCCAGGCATCACGGGCTCGCTATTTAGACACCCGGCAAGTTTAGCACTCACCATAATCATATTTACTATTATAAAAATGTCATTACCTTTTGTTGTCTTCGTCAGAATGCACACCCAGGACGTCTACTTCAATAACAAATGTTGGTTTGGTCCAAAATAATCCATCGTTATATCCGAATAGCGGCGTTTTGTTCGTGCGTTCCAGACACTATCCGAAATAGTAAAGAAGTGTCGCGCGCTTGGCGCAATTCCTGACAATAAAATTCAAAGTATTCAATTGCCGTACGTCGAAGCATGTCAACCGCTGTTTAAAATCAATTTTTACGTCATTTTTCTCGTAGAAAAGCGATAAAATTCCGACAGGGAATCTCCTTTTCGGCAAACAGAGGAAAAAATCCCAAAGGCGGGGGCGGTCGGGGTCACGCGCATAAGCTAGTGTCTCTTGATGGGCCACTTGAGAAAGGCGATAATGTGTTTCAGCCTGGGGCTGGAATGACGACATTCTCTTTTTTCCCGGGCTCTGAGAGCCTATGGACGACGTGGGAAGTGTCACGTTAGAGCAGAGATCCTTAGTAAATGATAGAGATGGCAAAGAAGTTCCAGAAATGGTCAGACAGGCCACTTCCTGTAAAGGAATCTCTCAGGTTTTGACCTGCCATTTGAGTTCTGTTATACTCACAGACACCATTCAAACAGTTTTAGAAAATTTAGGGTGTTTTCTATCCATATGTAATAAGTATATGCATATTCTAGTTACTGAGTAGGAGTGGTAACCAGATTAAATCGGGTATGTTTTTTATCCAGCCGTGTCAATGCTGCCCCCTAGCCCTAACAGGTTAATATGGGCACGTATTATTTTCAAAATTCTCAATAGCGCCCCCTGGCCTTAACCTCTCTGGGCTAGGTGGGACGCTTGCGTCTCACCTACTCAACAGCCAGTGTAATCCCGTGGCGCGATATTCAAATACCTAAAAAATGCAAAAACTTCAATTTTTCAAACATATGACTATTTTACACCATTTTAAAGACAAGACTCTCGTTAATCTAACCACACTGTCCGATTTCAAAAAGGCTTTACAACGAAAGCAAAACATTAGATTATGTCAGCAGAGTACCAAGCCAGAAATAATCAGACACCCATTTTTCAAGCTAGCATATAATGTCACATAAACCCAAACCACAGCTAAATGCAGCACTAACCTTTGATGATCTTCATCAGATGACAACCCTAGGACATTATGTTATACAATACATGCATGTTTTGTTCAATCAAGTTCATATTTATATCAAAAACCAGCTTTTTACATTAGCATGTGACTAGCATGTGACTAGCATTCCGACCGAACACTGCCGGTGAATTTACTAAATTACTCACGATAAACGTTCACAAAAAGCATAACAATTATTTTAAGAATTATAGATACAGAACTCCTCTATGCACTCGATATGTCCGATTTTAAAATAGCTTTTCGGTGAAAGCACATTTTGCAATATTCTATGTAGATAGCCCGGCATCACAGGGCTAGCTATTTAGACACCCAGCAAGTTTAGCACTCACCAAAGTCAGATTTACTATAAGAAAAATGTTATTACCTTTGCTGTTCTTCGTCAGAATGCACTCCCAGGACTTCTACTTCAATAACAAATGTTGGTTTGGTCCCAAATAATCCATAGTTATATCCAAACAGCGGCGTTTTGTTCGTGCGTTCAAGACACTATCCGAAAGGGTAAATAAGGGTGACGAGCATGGCGCATTTCGTGACAAAAAAATTCTAAATATTCCATTACCGTACTTCGAAGCATGTCAACCGCTGTTTAAAATCAATTTTTTATGCCATTTTTCTCGTAAAAAAAGCGATAATATTCCGACCGGGAAAGCGTGTATACGTACAAAGACAGAGAAAATAAAAACATCTCGTACCCTCGTGCACGAGCCTGAGTCTCAGAGTACTCTGACCAGCCACTATCCAAACGCGATAATGTGTTTCAGCCTGGGGCTGCCTCGATATCATTCAGCTTTTTCCCGGGCTCTGAGAGCCTATGGGAGCCGTAGGAAGTGTCACGTTACAGCAAAGATCCTCAGTCTTCAATAAAAAGAGCCAAGATGAACAACAACTTGTCAGACAGGCCACTTCCTGTTCAGAATCTTCTCAGGTTTTTGCCTGCCATATGAGTTCTGTTATACTCAGACACCATTCAAACAGTTTTAGAAACTTTAGGGTGTTTTCTATCCAAAGCCAATAATTATATGCATATTCTAGTTACTGGGCAGGAGTAGTAACCAGATTAAATCGGGTACGTTTTTTATCCGGCCGTGTCAATACTGCCCCCTAGCCCTAACAGGTTAAGGTGCGTCAAGAAGTTAACACTTTTTTGGTTACTACATGATTCCATATCTGTTATTTCATAGTTGTGATGTCTTCATTATTATTCTACAATGTAGAAAATAGTCCAAATAAAGAAAAACCCTTGAATGAGTAGATGTGTCCAAACTTTTGACTGGTTCTGTATATTACATATTGTCTATAGACAGAGCCTACAACATTGCCTCAAGCGTTGTTTTTGCAAGGAAAAAAAGACTCTGATTTGAATACCATTTAGATCCTATTCTGTAAAAAGTTGGCTGTGACATTCAGGAATTTTACAGTTTGTTTCACATATTACAGCTTGCTCTCTTGTCAACTTCGTCAAATTAAGATGGATGGTATGAGATGCAATAACGTCAATGATGTCAAAAATTAATCACAATTCCAACATGTGTGGTGTATTTAATTGGAAAATGTAGCTCCTGTTACTGCGTCATCACCGCCCACTGATGTTGCAGCCATCTGTAAACCTTGCTACCTGGGCATAAGAGTGGGCAGAAAGGGAGAGATGGGGGGAGGAGAGGGCAAACGATAGGGAACGAGAGAGAGAGCAAAAGAGAGAGAGCGAGAGAGAGAGAGAGAGAGAGAGGGGGAGGAGAAAAAAGTTAACTGAGAGAAATTGAGAGAAATTGAGAGAGATGGAGAAAGAGAGAGAGAGAGAGAGAGGGGGGAGGAGAAAAAAGTGAACTGAGAGAAATTGAGAGAGAGGGAGAGAGAGAAATAAAAAGAGAGAAAGCAAGGGAGTGTGAAATGACAAGAATAGGTGGAGACGAGAGAGAAGACAAAACAACAATCATCTATAAGCTCTGACAAGAATCAAGAAACACTTTCTTAAAAAAATATAATCAGACAAAAGCAATCCATCCTGTCCATCACGCCCTACCAGGAGGGAGGATTGGCATCTGGCGGCGGCGGCAATTAATGTCTGGTTCTGGCTGGGCTCTCCATCACATCCTTGTAATAGCAGCCTGCATGCGGAGAGAGTCTCAGCAGATGTTACACACAGATTCATTAGTGTCCTATGTTCCTCATAATGGTCCCCTGGAACCCATCATCTAGAGCATCAGCTATATGAAACTACATGACGTCACTAAGGCCACGTCTCAAATGGCACCCTATTCCCTATATTGCAGAACTTTTGGCCAGCACTCATCCCTTACAAGCCATCATCCAGAGCACCACCGGTATGACATGTCACCAAGGCAACGTTGCCGCCCCCTGTTATAGAGTATTTCCATATGTTTCATATGAGAGTAGGATGACACGTTTTATATTCAAGTCATAAGTCGTCAAATGTCATGACTTTTCATGAGTGTCTATATCTTGTGTCACTGCCTCATGTTCTCGACACCATGAAATTCATCACTGTATCTGGATGGTGTGTGATTCAATGTGATGGGAAGAAGAAGCTCTCCAACCCTGTTCCTGGATAGATACACTCCTGTAGGTTCATCACAGCCCCAGTTCTAACGAACCTGATTCAGCTTATCAACCCATTCTGGCTCCTAAAAATAAAGCGACTTTGGTGTGAAAAGTGCAAATCAATCCCAGAACAACAGCAGAGGACCTTGTGAAGATGCTAGAGGAAACAGGTAAAACGACTCCTATATCGACATAACCTGAAAGGCCGCTCAGCAAGAAAGAAGCCACTGCTCCAAAACCGCCATAACTTAGCCAGACCACAGTTTGCAACTGCACATGAGGACAAATATCTTACTTTTTGGAGAAATGTCCTCTGGTCTGATGAAACAAAAATAGAACTGTTTGGCAATAATAACCATTGTTATGTTTGGAGGAAAAAGGAGGAGGCTTGCAAGCCGAAGAACACCATCCGAACCTTGAAGCACAGGGGTGGCAGCATCATGTTGTGGGGGTGCTTTGCTGCATGAGGGACTGGTGCACTTCACAAAATAGATGGCATCATGAGGGAGGAAAATTATGTGGATATATTAAAGCAACATCTCAAGACATCAGTCAGGAAGTTAAAGCTTGGTCGCAAATGGGTCTTCCAAATGGACAATGACCCCAAGCATACTTCCAAAGTTGTGGCAAAATGGCTTAAGGACAACAAAGTCAAGGTATTGGAGTGGCCATCACAAAGCCCTGTCCTCAATCCCGTGGAAAATTTGTGAGCAGAACTGAAAAAACGTGTGCAAGCAAGGAGGCCTACATACCTGACTCAGTTACACCAGCTCTGTCAGGAGGAATGGGCCAAAATTCACCCAACTTATTGTGGGAAGCTTGTGGAAGGCTACCCGAAGAGTTTGACCCAAGTTAAACAATTTAATGGCAATGCTACCAAATACTAATTGAGTGTATGTAAACTTCTGACCCACTGGGAATGTGATGAAAGAAATAAAAGCTGAAATAAATCATTCTCTCTACTATTATTCTGACATTTCACAGTGGGTCAGAATTTTCACAGAATTATTAGAATCAGTTGCTCTAGAATAGGGTCGGAGCAGAAACCTATAGGACGGTAGATCACACACACACACACACACACACACACACACACACACACACACACACACACACACACACACACACACACACACACACACACACACACACACACACACACACACACACACACACACAATACATCACTCAGGAGAGTGCAGTGGGGTGCCTCCTGTTCCATTACAGAGCTGTCCATCATCCCTAAACAGCCAATCAGCCGGCTTGACTGTGACAGGGCCGACACCCCTGAGGCCTGCGTGACAGATGGAGGAGAGAACCACTAAACATACAACACAGGGAGAGCCCCTCTCTCTCACCAGCGTGATGCTACGTCATATACAGTACTGGAATTGTGTTGAGTAATGAAACATGTTGAGCGTTTTCATGTAATGGATGACAGTGGGGGTTAAGTGTGATTTGTAGTAGATTTGGCTGCGTGGTTATGTTTGACTGTACACACATTAATTATAGCAAACCACATACCACACAATCACATTGTTACTAATTATCACGTTTCAGGTAAGACCCAGATGCAGACAACGTCGAATTATCAACATTAATCCAACAGGGGCAGGCAAAAGACAGGTCAAGGGCAGGCAGGGGTCAGTAATCCAGATAGGTGGGCAAAGGTACAGGATGGCAGGCAGGCTCAGGATCAGGGTAGGCAGAGGTTAGTAATCCAGATAGGTGGGGCAAATGTACAGGACCGCAGGCAGGTTCAGGATCAGCGTAGGCAGAGGTCATTAATCCAGATAGGTGGGGCAAAGGTACAGGATGGCAGGCAGACTCAGGATCAGGGTAGGCAGAGGTCAGTAATCCAGATAGGTGGGGCAAAGGTACAGGATGGCAACACTGGTAGGCTTGACGAAACAAAACAAACTGGCAACAGACAAACAGAGAACACAGGTATAAATACACAGGGGATAATGGGGAAGATGAGCGACACCTGGAGGGGGGTGGAGACAATCAGAAAAACAAGTGAAACAGATCAGTGGGGGCTGATACCCCAGGGAACACTCAAAGGGCGATAGGCCCGTGGCAGAGCAGGGAAGGGTGTTGTGGGCGTATTCCACCCACACAAGCTGCTGGCTCCAGGTCGTGGGGTTGGTGGAGACCAGGCAGCGCAGAGTAGTCTCGAGGTCCTGGTTGGCTCGCTCCGACTGGCCATTGGACTGGGGGTGGAACCCAGAGGACAGGCTGGCAGACGAGGGTGCAGTAATCCAGATACGCAGAAAAGGTCAAAACTAGAAAACAGGAACAATCGAGAGACAGGAACAGAGGGGAAAACGCTGGTAAGCTTGAAGAAACAAAACAAATTGGCAATAGAAAAACAGTGGGAGTCCAGGAGCTGTTTCTGGAATCATTCACAGAGACGAAGAATGTGAATGGAGGTAAGGACCATCTCACTCAATGGACCCTTTCTCTCTTCTTATCCCCTGTCATGGAAAAGAGCAGGCGGTGACATCACTGCATTCTCAATCACTGTGTGTAAATGAACACAGGCATAAATACACAGGGGGATAATGGGGACGATGGATGACACCTGGAGGGGGGTGGAGACAATCACAAAGACAGGTGAAACAGATCAGGGTGTGACACTAATGCGTAATTCGCGAACACACCAAGACCTTGATACCCTATGCCTGATCCAGGTTGGTTGTGTTGTTTTTGTGTGATATGTATATTTGTGTACTAACTGTCTGTCTGTCTGTCTGTCTGTCTGTCTGTCTGTCTGTCTGTCTGTCTGTCTGTCTGTCTGTCTGTCTGTCTGTCTGTCTGTCTGTCTGTCTGTCTGTCTGTCTGTCTGTCTGTCTGTCATTTTACAGTAAGATGGCGCTGGAGCAGAAGGCAGATGTTTTACGTGCCCCCAACCGATTGTGTTTTTTTGTTTGTTTATCTGCATTGTTTGTAACTTATTTTGTAACTGTTTTTGTACATAATGTTGCCGCTACCATCTCTTATGACCGAAAATAACTTCTAGACATCAGGACTGCGATTACTCACCACAGACTAGCAGAATCGTTTTTCTTCTTCTCCCTCTGGAACAGGCCTGGACCCCAGTGATCTGCATGAAGAGGAGGCGGAGAAAGGGAGGCCGGAGAGCGGGTTGCCTTCTGAGAAGTCAGAGGCGATCGAATAAACCCCCCACTCCCCTCAATTCTGCTAGCAAACATGCAATCTTTAGACAAAAAATGGACGAGTTATTGGGATGATTAAACTACCAACAGGACATTAAAATCGTTTACATCATATGCTTCACGGAGTCGTGGCTGAACGACGACAATATCAACATACAGCTGGCTGCTTATACAATGTACCGGCAGGATAGAACAGCGGTGTCTGGTAAGACAAGGGGCAGCGGTCTATGTATTTTTGTAAGCAACAGCTGGTGCACGATATCTAGGGAAGTCTTGAGCTATTGCTCACCTGAGGTAGAGTTTCTCATGATAAGCTGCAGACCACACTACCTACCGAGAGAGTTTTCATCTATATTCATTGTAGCTGTTTACATACCACCACAGTCTGAGGCTGGCGCTAAGATAGCATTGTATGAGCTGTATTCTGCCATAAGCAAACAAGAAAACGCTCACCCAGAGGCGGCGCTCCTAGTAGGCGGGGACTTTAACCTGTTAGGGCTAGGGGGCAGTATTGACACGGCTGGATAAAAAACGTACCCGATTTAATCTGGTTACTACTCCTGCCCAGTAACTAGAATATGCATATAATTATTGGCTTTGGATAGAAAACACCCTAAAGTTTCTAAAACTGTTTGAATGGTGTCTGTGAGTATAACAGAACTCATATGGCAGGCAAAAACCTGAGAAGATTTCATGCAGGAAGTGGCCTGTCTGACAAGGTGTCGTTCTTCTTGCCTCTGTTTATTGAAGACTGAGGATCTTTGCTATAACGTGACACTTCCTACGGCTCCCATAGGCTCTCAGAAGGCGGCAAAAAGCTGATTCGTGGCTTTGCAGGCTCTGGCTGAAAAAAAAGTAGCGCGTTTGGGTAGTGGCTGGTTACAGTACTGTGAGACTCAGACGCGTGCCCGCGTCGACCGAATGCTTTGTTTTCTTTCCTCTGTTTACCTAAACGCAGATTCCCGGTCTGAATATTATCGCTTTTTTACGAGAAAAATTGCATAAAAATGGATTTTAAACAGCGGTTGACATGCTTCGAAGTACGGTAATGGAATATTTCGAATTTTTTTGTCACGAATTGTGCCATGCTCGTGACCCTTATTTACACTTCGGATAGTGTCTTGAACGCACGAACAAAACACCGCTATTTGGATATAACGATGGATTATTTTGGACCAAACCAACATTTGTTATTGAAGTAGCAGTCAAAGGTAATCAAACTTTTGTAATAGTAAATCTGACTTTGGTCAGGGCTAAACTTGGTGGGTGTTGAAATAGCTAGCCGTGATGGCTGGGCTATCTACTGAGAATATTGCAAAATGTGCTTTCACCGAAAACCTATTTTAAAATCGGACACCTCGATTGCACAAAGGAGTTCTGTATCTATAATTCTTAAAATAATTGTTATGTTTTTTGTGAACGTTTATCGTGAGTAATTTAGTAAATTCACCGGAGGTTTGCGGGGGGTATGCTAGTTCTGAACGTCACATGCTAATGTAAAAAGCTGGTTTTTGATATAAATATGAACTTGATTGAACAAAACATGCATGTATTGTATAACATAATGTCCTAGGGTTGTCATCTGATGAAGATCATCAAAGGTTAGTGCTGCATTTAGCTGTCTTCTGGGTTTATGTGACATTATATGCTAGCTTGAAAAATGGGTGTCTGATTATTTCTGGCTGGGTACTCTGCTGACATAATCTAATGTTTTGCTTTCGTTGTAAAGACTTTTTGAAATCGGACAGTGTGGTTAGATTAACGAGAGTCTTGTCTTTAAAATGCTGTAAAATAGTCATATGTTTGAGAAATTGAAGTAATAGCATTTCTAAGGTATTTGAATAACGCGCCACAGGATTCCACTGGCTGTTACGTAGGTGGGACGATTTGGTGCCACCTACCCTAGAGAGGTTAATGCAGGGAAACTTAAATCAGTTTTAACAAGTTTCTATCAGCATGTTAAATGTGCAACCAGAGGGAAAAGAACTCTGGACCACCTATACTCCACACACAGAGATTCATACAAAGCTCTCCCTCGCCCTCCATTTGCCAAATCTTACCATAATTCTATCCTCCTGATTCCTGCTTACAAGCAAATTTAAAGCAGGAAGCACCAGTGACTAGATCAATAAAAAAGTGGTCAGATGAAGCAGATGCTAAGCTACAGGACTGTGTTGCTAAAACAGACTGGAATGTGTTCCGGAATTCCTCCAATGGCATTGAGGAGTACACCACATCTGTCATTGGCTTCATCAATAAGTGCATCGATGATGTCGTCCCCACATTGACTGGACGTACATACCCCAACCAGAAGCCATGGATTACAGGCAGCATCCGCACTGAGGTAAAGGCTAGAGCTGCCGCTTTCAAGGAACGGGACTCTAACCCGGAAGCTTATAAGAAATACCGCTATGCCCTCTGACGAACCATTAAACAGGCAAAGCTTCAATACAGGACTAAGATCAAGTCGTACTACACTGGCTCTGACGCTCGTCTTATGTGGCAGGGCCTGCAAACCATTACAGACTACAAAGGGAAGCACAGCCGAGAGCTGCTCAATGACACGAGCCTACCGGACGAGCTATACTACTTCAAAGCTAGCTTAGAGGCAAATAACACTGAAACATGGAAGAGAACACCAGCTGTACCAGAAGACTGTGTGATCACGCTTTCTGCAGCCGATGTCAAATCAAATCAAATTTTATTTGTCACATACACATGGTTAGCAGATGTTAATGCGAGTAAATGCTTGTGCTTCTAGTACCGACCATGCAGTAATATCTAACAAGTAATCTAACCTAACAATTTCACAACAACTATAAGTGTAATGGAATGAATAAGAATATGTACATAAAAATATATGAATGAGCGATGGCCGAACGGCATAGGCAAGATGCAGTAGATGGTATAGAGTACAGTATATACAGACCTTTAGACAGGTCAACATATACACGGGTGCAAGGACAGACGGATTACCAGGACGTGTACTGTGAGCATGCGCTGACCAACTAGCAAGTGTCTTCACTGACATTTTCAACCTCTCCCTATCCAAGTCCGTAATACCAACATGTTTTAAGCAGACCACCATAGTGCCTGTGCCCAAGAACACTAAGGTAACCTGCCTAAATGACTTCCGACCTGTAGCACTCACGTCTGTAGCCATGAAGTGCTTTGAAAGGCTGGTAATGGCTCACATCAACACCATCATCCCAGAAATCCTCGACCAACTCCAATTTGCATAGTACCCCAACAGATCCACAGATGATCCAGTCTCTATTGCACTCCACACTGCCCTTTCCCACCTGGAAAAAAGGAACACCTATGTGAGAATGCTATTCATTGACTATAGCTCAGAGTTCAACACCATAGTGCCCTCAAAGCTCATCACTAAGCGAAGGACACTGGGACTAAACACCTCCCTCTGCAACTGGATCCTGGACTTCCTGACAGGCCGCCACCAGGTGGTAAGGGTAGGTAACAATACATCCGCCACGCTGATCCTCAACACAGGGGCCCCTCAGGGGTGCGTGCTCAGTCCCCTCCTGTACACGCTGTTCACTCATGACTGCGCGGCCAGTTACTCCAACACCATCATTACATTTTCAGATGACACAACAGTGGTAGGCCTGATCACTGACAACGACGAGACAGTCTATAGGGAGGAGGTCAGAGACCTGGCCATGTGGTGCCAAGACAACAACCTCTCCCTCAACATGATCAAGACAAAGGAGATGATTGTGAACTACAGGAAAAGGAGAACACCCCCATTCTCATCGACGGGGCTGCAGTAGAGCAGATTGAGAGCTTCAAGTTCTTTGGTGTCCACATCACCAACAAACTAACATGGTCCAAGCACACCGTGACAGTTGTGAAGTGGGTACGACATAACCTATTCCCCCTCAGGAGACTGAAAAGATATGGCATGGGTCCTCATATCCTCTAAAGGTTATACAGCTGCACCATCGAGAGCATCCTAATGGGTTGCATCACTGCCTGGTATGATAACTGCTCGGCCTCTGACCGCAAGGCACTTCTGAAGGTAGTGCGAACGGCTCAGTACATCACTGGGGCCAAGCTTCCTGCCATCCAGGACCTCTATACCAGACAGTGTCAGAGGAAGGCCCTAGAAATTTACTCCATCCACCCTAGTCATAGACTGTTCTCTCTGCTACCACACGGAAAGTGGTACCGGAGCGCCAAGTCTAGGTCCAAGAGGCTTCTAAACAGCTTCTACCCCCAAGCCATAAGACTCCTAAAGATCTAGTGAAATGGCTACCGAAACTATTTGCATTGCCCCCCCCCCCCCCCCCCCTCTCCACACCACTGCCACTCTCTGTTTATCATATATGCATAGTCACTTTAATTAACTCTACCTACATGTACATACTACCTCAACTAGCCGGTGCCTCCACACATTGACTCTGTACCGGCACCCCCCTGTATATATTGTTAATTTTTACTGCTCCTCTTTAATTACTTGTTACTTTCCTCTTATTCTTATCCGTACTTTTTGAAACTGCACTGTTGGTTAGGGCCTCGTTAGTAAGCATTTCACTGTAAGGTCTACCTACACCTGTTGTATTTGGCCCCTGTGACAAATACAAATTTGATTCCTGTCTGTCTGTCTTCCTCATCAAATACTGAAACAAGGCATTGCCAAGGATTAGTCCTGCCTAAATACACTAAACTCATTTGGTAATCGGAGTTTCTCCCAATCTCTGGGAGTAATTAACAATGCTAGTGATGTGTCTAATCTAAATGAATGACTGGTACTAGGTATTGCATCAATTCTATCAGCTCCACATAAATGGCTTTTGTTCATGCGTTTCACACTTAGAACAAGCCGTATTTGTCTAGTACTTGGCGTACTAACACACTGACACATATTCACATGTGCACTCGCATATACAGAGACACATATACACACAATTCACACACACAGAAGGTGAAAAATATGGTACACTCTTAGAAAAATGGGTTCTAAAAGTGTTCTTCGGCTCTTCCTATATGAGGACCCTTTTTGGTTCCATGTAGAACCCTTTTTGGTTCCAGGTACAGTATAACCCTTTTGGGTTCCATGTAGAATCCTCTGTAGAAAGGGTTCTACATGGAAACCAAAAGTGTTCTAACTGGAACCAAAAAGGGTCATTCAAAGTTTTCTCCTATGAGGACAGCTGAAGTACCCTTAAAGGTTCTAGATAGCACCTTTATTTCTAAGAGTGTAGTTTAATAGAGAGAGAGAAGAGAGAGAGAGACTCTGTAATAGAATCCACTTCATTTCAATTGCTGCAGCAAGTGATAAACAATCCAAATAATGTCCCTGAAGTGGCCTAATCTGTTTAGGAGGGAAGGAAAGGGGGATGAGGAGGGAAGAGGGGAAGATGGGTGAAGAGAGTCCTTAATTTCATCAAAATGGTGGCTGACTGAGTGGAGCTGCCTGTCCATGCAGCATGCTGGTAAGAAATGACCCTCTCCCTCATCCGATTACATATCACACCGACCCCCACCTCTCCTCCTCCTCCCATCCACCGCTCCCCCACTTCTCCACCCTAATGACAAAACTTAATTACTCCACAAAAAGAGTGTCACAGAAAACAACTTTGTCTGCTGCTGGATTGTGTTGCTTGTGTGTTTGTGTGTGTGTACTTCAAGTGTACGTAGGCTAAAGCATATGTTTGTTGTGTGTCCAAACTGGGTTAGGGTTGTGTGTTTGTGTGTGTGTGTGTGTACTTCAAGTGTACGTAGGCTAAAGCATATGTTTGTTGTGTGTCCAAACTCCCCAATTAACTCCCCAATTAACTCTTTGCTAATTATGATAATTTGTGAATGTCTACTCACTACCCACTCAACATACTGTATCTTCTCTTTTCAATAGATTATACACCGAGCATACAAAACATTAAAAACACCTGCTCTTCCATGTCATAGACTGACCAGGTGAATCCAGGTGAGAGTTATGATCCCTTATTGATGTCACCTGTTTATCAATTTAGATGAAGGGGAGAAGATAGGTTAACAAAGCATTTTTAAGCCTTGAGACAATTGAGAAATGCATTGTGTGCTATGTGTCTTTCAGAGGGTGAATGGGCAAGACAAAAAAGTAAGTGCCTTTGAAAAGGGTATGGTAGTAGGTGCCAGGCACACCGGTTCGTGTGAAGAACTGCAATGCTGCTTGGTTTTTCACACTCAACAGTTTCCTGTGTTTATCAAGAATGGTCCACCACCCAAAGGACATCAAGCCAACTTGACACAACTGTGGGAAGCATTGAGGTCAACATGGGCCAACATCCCTGTAGAACGTTTTCTACACTTTGTAGAGTCCATGCCCCAACAAATATTAGGTACGGGTATTATCAGTATTAGGAAGGTGTTCCTAATGTTAGGTATACTCAGTGTATATTTTTTCAGAATGTCCTGTTTTTCGTCATCCAAACTGTAGTCTGAATAATTTAGTTGTCATAAAATGTTCAGGTTCCTTTGCTCCTGCGTTAACAAGGAAAGCCACTCTCTTTGCATGTGCCCTCTCTTCCACCAGGAAGTGATGTCATGACTAATTTATCAGAAGACGCCACATATACCGTATGTCCTGCTGAGTGTTTTGGAATTTGGAAGCCTGACCGGCCACATACCCTTTAGATGTATGAACAATAAAAAATAGTTTGTTTTATTACAGTTAGGAAGATTAAATATGCTTAGTTTACAGTATGTGGTGCGGTTGAATCATTGAATGTCAAACAGGGTTTAGGAGGGATTCCCAGTGGAACGCGTGGGGAGTTTACAACTGAAGGTTCTCTCACCCTGCTGTTTTGGGAAGCTGGAGGCAGGAGGTAGCCTAAGGGGAGAGAGAGACAGAGAGAAAAGGAATAGAGCCTGGGTAACTCATAGTGCTGGGTAACTCATAGTGCTGGGTAACTCCTACTGCTGGGTAACTCCTACTGCTGGGTAACTCCTACTGCTGGGTAACTCCTACTGCTGGGTAAGTCATAGTGCTGGGTAACTCATAGTGCTGGGTAACTCATAGTGCTGGGTAACTCATAGAGCTGGGTAACTCATACTGCTGGGTAACTCATAGTGCTGGGTAACTCATAGTGCTGGGTAACTCATAGTGCTGGGTAACTCCTAGTGCTGGGTAACTCATAGAGCTGGGTAACTCATACTGCTAGTTAACTCATACTGCTAGTTAACTCATAGAGCTGGGTAACTCATAGTGCTGGGTAACTCATAGCGCTGGGTAACTCCTACTGCTGGGTAACTCCTACTGCTGGGTAACTCATACTGCTGGGTAACTCATAGTGCTGGGTAACTCATAGTGCTGGGTAACTCCTACTGCTGGGTAACTCCTACTGCTGGGTAACTCATAGTGCTGGGTAACTCATAGTGCTGGGTAACTCCTACTGCTGGGTAAGTCATAGTGCTGGGTAACTCATAGTGCTGGGTAACTCATAGTGCTGGGTAACTCATAGTGCTGGGTAACTCCTACTGCTGGGTAACTCATAGTGCTGGGTAACTCATAGTGCTGGGTAACTCATAGTGCTGGGTAACTCCTACTGCTGGGTAACTCCTACTGCTGGGTAACTCATAGTGCTGGGTAACTCATAGTGCTGGGTAACTCATAGTGCTGGGTAACTCCTAGTGCTGGGTAACTCATAGTGCTGGGTAACTCATAGTGCTGGGTTACTCCTACTGCTGGGTAACTCCTACTGCTGGGTAACTCATAGTGCTGGGTAACTCCTACTGCTGGGTAACTCCTACTGCTGGGTAACTCATAGTGCTGGGTAACTCCTACTGCTGGGTAACTCATAGTGCTGGGTAACTCATAGTGCTGGGTAACTCATAGTGCTGGGTAACTCCTACTGCTGGGTAACTCCTACTGCTGGGTAACACCTACTGCCGGGTAACTCATAGTGCTGGGTAACTCATAGTGCTGGGTAACTCCTACTGCTGGGTAACTCATAGTGCTGGGTAACTCCTACTGCTGGGTAACTCCTACTGCTGGGTAACTCCTACTGCTGGGTAACTCATAGTGCTGGGTAACTCATAGTGCTGGGTAACTCATAGAGCTGGGTAACTCATACTGCTAGTTAACTCATACTGCTGGGTAACTCCTACTGCCGGGTAACTCATAGTGCTGGGTAACTCCTACTGCCGGGTAACTCATAGTGCTGGGTAACTCCTACTGCTGGGTAACTCCTACTGCTGGGTAACTCCTACTGCTGGGTAACTCCTACTGCTGGGTAACTCATAGTGCTGGGTAACTCATAGTGCTGGGTAACTCCTACTGCTGGGTAACTCATAGTGCTGGGTAACTCATAGTGCTGGGTAACTCCTACTGCTGGGTAACTCCTACTGCTGGGTAACTCATAGTGCTGGGTAACTCCTACTGCTGGGTAACTCCTAGTGCTGGGTAACTCATAGTGCTGGGTAACTCCTACTGCTGGGTAACTCCTACTGCTGGGTAACTCCTACTGCTGGGTAACTCCTACTGCTGGGTAACTCATAGTGCTGGGTAACTCATAGTGCTGGGTAACTCATAGTGCTGGGTAACTCATAGAGCTGGGTAACTCATACTGCTGGGTAACTCAGTGCTGGGTAACTCATAGAGCTGGGTAACTCATAGAGCTGGGTAACTCATACTGCTAGTTAACTCATACTGCTAGTTAACTCATAGAGCTGGGTAACTCATAGTGCTGGGTAACTCATAGTGCTGGGTAACTCATAGAGCTGGGTAACTCATACTGCTAGTTAACTCATACTGCTAGTTAACTCATAGAGCTGGGTAACTCATACTGCTTGTTAACTCATACTGCTAGTTAACTCATACTGCTAGTTAACTCATACTGCTGGCTAATGGATGTCCTTTTCACGGAAGGAAAGTGTGTGTGTGTGTGTGTGTGTGTGTGTGTGTGTGTGTGTGTGTGTGTGTGTGTGTGTGTGTGTGTGTGTGTGTGTGTGTGTGTGTGTGTGTGTGTGTGTGTGTGTGTGTGTGTGTGTGTGTGCGTGCGTGCGTGCGTGCGTGCGTATGCCTATGTGCACTTTAATGTGCGCGTGTGAGTCAGGGAGAGTTGTGACACAGATTGACTATGACTGTCAGCAGGTCAGCACTTAGCACCTACAGAAGTCTAACTGCCTTGGTTTGACACACATTGATGGAATGGCATATATGCTAGCTGGAGGGCATCCTTCATGTTTCTATTTTCTCACTACTGTAACATTTTCAGCATTTCAGCTGTAGCTGCCCTCAGACGCATCAATCAATGACCAAAGTACGAAGCCGGGTTTAAGCAGAGTATGACGCAGGGGTGAAAGGCAAGGCAGGGTGAGCAGTGGGAGTCCAGAAGCTGTTTCTGGAATCATTCACAGAGACGGAGAGTGTGAATGGAGGTAAGGACCATCTCACTCAATGGACCCTTTCTCTCTTCTTATCCCCTGTCATGGAAAAGAGCAGGCGGTGACATCACTGCATTCTCAATCACTGTGTGTAAATGAATGTAGGGTGGAAGCAGCTTAAGATTTCTAAGGAGCACGATTCTTGTTCAGATTCCAGTCATGTGTCACATAGATTTTATTGTGTGTAGGTACAAGTATCTTTTTGTGTGTGGGTCCTTGTATTTATTTGAATAGCCTTGTGTACAGTAATGTATTTTTTTGTACTATGAGTGTTTCTATTTGTGTGAATGGGTATGTTTGACTTTGCATGTCTATGTTTTGTGTAGTAGCATTGTGACCATAAACCTTCTCCAGTCTAATCCACACCTCAAACGTGTGATGTTGCTGTTGGATTCTTTTTGAGCCTTCTGGAAGGAACATTCTGGTGTGTTATTTTATATTAATGTTCTCTTTAATGCATTTCACTGATGATAAGGATTGAAAGCCCTAGAGGCGCTCACTCTGCTCTGTGCAGGGAGGGAGGGAGATCCAGTGATATGGAGGAGTCAAGCAAGCCAACCACCAGCCAGCCAGGCAGACAGACAGGCAGGCAGACAGGCAGGCAGAGAGATAGAACTAAACTGCTGTAGATCCACCTGCCACTAGGTCCCTCCATTCCAAGATACAACTGCAGTCCCTGGAGGCTAGCAGAGTAGAAGAGCTGGTAGCCACATGTACTGAATCACTGTTGTTGTTTTTGTCGCACTTATTGTAGTCATATAGCTTGTGATCGTCATTGGTGGTAGTGGTGGTAGTAGTAGTAGTAGTAGTAGTTTGTTTATGAAAACAAGTATACTTGTTTATTAAATAACCTTTATCTAACCACACAAGTCTGTTAAGAACAAATTATTGTTTACAATGACGGCATGGCAAACGAGTAATACACACAACCATCATTTTACATTTTAGTCATTTAGCAGACGCTCTTATCCAGAGCGACTTACAGTAGTGAATGCATACATTTCATTTCATACATTTTTTTTTCTGTGCTGGCCCCCCGTGGGAAACGAACCCACAACCCTGGCGTTGCAAACACCATGCTCTACCAACTGAGCTACATCAAAACATATCTCCCAATACACCCCCCCCCCCACCCCTGCACAGGCACAGATCTGTCGGCATTCAAACACTAAAGCTCTAACACACAAAAAAAAGGTACAGTATGTTACCATAAATTTCAGGGAAACGTTGGTTTAACAGTACATTACTTTGGTTTATTTGGAATTTACAGTAAAATACTGTACATTTTTTTTATAGTAACTTACAGATAACTGGGTGCCAGTAAGTTACTGTAAAAACAACAGGATTTTTTTTACTGTACATATACAATAGATGCTATTGTATATTTTGCAGTCACCCCATTGCAAAGCTGGCGGTGTCGGAGAGTGAGAGAGAAGACCATTGGCTCCCTCTAGTGTTCAGACTGAGCGCAGTCAGTGCTTGGGGGGAAGCCCTAGAAGGCTCACTGAATATTTGGGTATGTCCCTAAGATTCCCTGACCTTCTCCTCATGCTTTAAAGGTCAGACTTCTTAACAGGTTCAGTGGCTAACCCCTCCCTGCCCCTCAGCCCCTTTTATCATTATGCTCTCTCCCAGTCTCTCTGATTAATGAAGTGACATTTTCCAAGAACTGTATGAGAAATCATGTAAGAGGATAACCATTAGGAACCAATGGTAGGGATGAAAGGAAAACGGGAAAGAGGGAAAGAGAGGGGGACAAGGGAGAAAGACAGGGGAAAATGTGTGATAATTATGTGTGTGAGAGAGAGAGAGCCGCAGATAGAAAAACTGTCAAACTGAGAACCCAGACCCCAATTTGAACAGGATAATCCCAGCTAGTATTTACTCTTGTTCTGCCACATCCCTCCATGGAGCTGACTGTGGTCCTGGAGCCACCAGCTACGATGCAGCCAGCCACTCCTTTTTACTGCAGTGCAGTCAGCAGTGAGTTTGGCCAAAGGGTTTTTCTTTGACAAGGAAAGTCCCAGATTCCTCAACAAGCGGGGGACTAATCTTATTGGCTGTGTGAGTCTGGGAGGCCGGCTCTGACTCCTTCAGCACCACTGGCCTTTCTTCTCCAGGATCAAACAGGAACAGGAAATGAGTGTCTTAAAAAGAAATAGAAATAACAAAAGCGCACAGGCGTGAAGAAAGAAAAACACAGCCCAACAACACAAGAAAGAAGCCCTGCTTAGTTCTGGCTCATGAATGTCATTTTTATTTATTTTTATTTGTTTGTTTGTGTGTGTGTGCCTGTGTGTCTGTGTGTGCCGAGAAGAAGGGTGAGGGTGAATTAGAATGCATCTGTCTGACGTCTGAATAACAAATAATGCCATTAGTGAGACGGGCGTTCTTTGCCAGTTCCTCAAAGATGAATGGAGGTGTCACTGCCCCAACACTCACACCACACACACACACACACACACACGCACACACACACACACACACACACACACACACACACACACACACACACACACACACACACACACACACACACACACACACACACACACACACACACACACACACACACACACACACACACACACACACTGCTGATTAAGCCCTGTGTAGGGACCAGACCAGGTGAGGCTCTGTCACATCTGGGGATGATTAAACTGTAAAACGCTCCAATCAGGATTCAGACTGATCTGTCTTCCATGCCTCACTAAATGACTAGCTCGCTTTCTCTCTCCTGCCAAACTCTGATGTTCTTTCTTTCTTTCTTTCTTTCTCTCTCTCTCTCTTTTTCTCTCTCTCTCTCTCTCTCTCTCTCTGCAGGTGATTAAAATACTCAGCGACCTCTGTCTGTCCATCTCTCTGATGCCCAACACTGAAGTGGGTCATCAATCAAATTCAACTGTACAACAGGTTAGATTGAAGTGTGTTGTCAAGGCTGGAGGAAAGAACACACAACACCTAACAGGATGCCATACCATAGTAAACTGACTGAATAGTCAATACTGTTTTTGAGAAATGACAGAGCGGAACGTTGAACATTATCAGTCTTAAAGCTCTAGGAGTTTTAGTGAAAAGGCAGCAGAAATAGATGAGTGAGGGAGGGATATGGAGGAAGGGGGGATAATGAGAGAAAGAAATTATTAGGGGGAGGGAAAGAGGAAGAGAGATTGAGGGATAGAAAGGGAGATGCAGAGAGAAAGAGAGAAACATACAGATTCATAAGCAGAGGGTGAACAGGTAGACGTTGTTTCTCTGCCTAATACTTCTTTATCCTCCTAACCTCAGAAGGAGGCATGACAACAGCTGTGCTACATGGAAGGACAACTATTCATTTGCACATAATTAAGCTCACACTACCAAGGGAATTAGCTGTAAATGAAGAAAAGAAAGAGGGTCATGAATGTCATGAACAAACTCAACACCACAGTGATCCTATCAAATATGTATATTCTATGTAGTCAACACATGCAAACTTCTGCATTGAAAATCCAAAACAGTGGCTACTGAGTTTAAAATACTTTTCTTACTCTGTATTTTTTCCATTTCATTATTAATTTTTAATTGATCATATTTGTAAATGATTGTTTTTTTTGCCTTAAGCCAGCTCGAACAGCAGAAGGCTGCATGTTTTGGTCTTCTGAATCGGGCCGGATTTCCATCTCATTTGAGATTAGCGAAGAAGAGCTCTTTTGGATTAGCTTCGTTCCTCTCTCCCTCCTCTCTCCCTCCTCTCTCCCTCCTCTCTCTCTACCCTCTCTCCCTTCTCTCTCTTTCCTCTCTCCTCTTCTCTCTCCTCTGTCTCTCTCTCCCTCCACCCTGACACACACTGATAAGGACAAGCCAGAACCCAACAGTCAAAGAAGCACACAGGAGTCGGGAGAAATGCCTTTTTTTCTAAATGGTTAAGACTTTTCCAGTTAGTTTTGTCATGTACCCACCCCTGATGATTAGTGGAGGGAGAGAGACAGACACAGACACAGAGAGAGTTGGGGGAGAGGTGAGGCAGAGAGAGAGAGAGAGAGAGAGAGAGAGGAGACAACAGGGGAGTGAGTATGGACAATGTCCTGCTTTCGTAGGTGAAGTGTGTGAGACAGCACACTAGAAAGGACAGAGGACACTTGTTTTACCTAGCAGGACACCTGTTGTGATTCCCGCTTGACTAAGAAAACCTTCTCTCCCTGTCATAGAGAACAGGCCTATCTTCAAATACATTCTGTCTCTCAGGGACAACCTGTAAACATCAAATCAAATGAATTTGTACTTGTCACATGCGCCGAATACAGCAGGTGCCGACCTTACAGTGAAATGCTTACTTACAAGCTCTTAACCAACAATATAGTTTTAAGAAAAATAAGTGTCATGTAAAAGATAGATAAGTAAAAAATAGTAGAGGTAATTGAGGTAATATTTACATGTAGGTAGAGTAAAAGTGACTATGCATAGATAATAAACAGAGAGTAGCAGCAGTGTTAAAGAGGTGGTGGGGGGGACAATGCAAATAATCTGGGTAGCCTGTCAATCACTCATGGGTCTCTCTGAGTGAACAAGTACAAGTCAAAATGGGAAGTGGGAGCATTGACAGTTCTTTTGTATGAAAACCCTTCTCTATTTTAGAAATATTTAACAATAGCACACAATGAATTGAGCGAATCAGAAAATAAGCCCCTAATGCACCAAAGCCAGCTCAAGAAACCTGGTCTGAAATAAAAGCCATCTAAAGGGTACTGGGTTCACAGGGGGGCACGATGATGTTATAACAGATGCATCAGTGTGATTGCGTGTATCTGAAATGATACAACAGTCCCTATAAACGGAATGCTTGGGAATGTATAATCATAGGCAATATAAATGCTAAATTTGTGATAAGAGAAGGAAAGAGGAGAAAAAGAGAATGTGTGTAAGTTCTGCAGAGGGCCTCTATTTAGGGCCGTTCCTATTAGAGATGACAGAGGGGGACTGGAACAGCATGCAGATCAAGGTCAGTGTTGAAGTCAGAACACTTAGTGACCACAGAACCGCCACTATTCAAATGATAGCCATGCACGCCATACTATAGACGCTATCAGTCCATGAAAGCAAGGATTTGGTTTAATGACAGAAGCAACACTCAAGTTAAGCTGCCTTGGTCAGGGTTATTGGGCCTTCTTCAGTCTCTAAAAGCTGTGAGGCAAGATAGCCAGACCTACCAATCGCACTGACTGGTTTTCTATAGGCCCTTGGGCCCATGTTATATCAGTAGTTTAATTTTCTTGAAGCCTTTATTTCTTCGTTTATGAGTGCAGAACCAGTCTATTCCGTGCCAAAGTCCAAAGTTCCAAGGAGAATAAGATCACCTGCTCCCAGCTGCCCACTGCACTGAGACTAGGAAACACTGTCACCACTGATAAATCGACAATTTCAATAAGCATTTCTCAACGGCTGGCCATGCTTTCCACCTGGCTACCCCAACCCCGGCCAACTGCTTTGCACCCCCCGCAGCACCTGGCCCAAGCCCTCCGCTTCTCCTTCATCCAAATCCAGACAGCTCACGTTCTGAAAGAGCTGCAGAATCTAGATCCCTACAAATCAGCTGGGGTAGACAATCTGGACCCTCTCTTCCTAAAATTATCCACCGCCATTGTTGCAACCCCAATTACTAGTCTGTTCAACCTCTCTTTCGTATCATCTGAGATTCCTAAAGATTGGAAAGTGGCCGCGGTCATCCCCCTCTTCAAAGGGGGAGACACTCTAGACCCATACTGTTATAGACCTATATCTATCCTACCCTTTCTAAAGTCTTCTAACGCCAAGTGAACAAACAGATCACCGACCATTTCGAATCCCACTGTACCTTCTCCGCTATGCAATCTGGTTTCTGAGCTGGTCACGGGTACACCTCAGCTACGCTCAAGGTCCTAAACGATTTCGTAACCGCCATCGATAAAAGACAGTACTGTGCAGCCGTCTTCATCGACCTGGCCAAGTGTCCAGAGCATGGAGGCGCTACCAGGAGACAGGTCAGTACATCAGGAGACGTGGAGGAGGCTGTAGGAGGGCAACAACCCAGCAGCAGTACCGCTACCTCCGCCTTTGTGCAAGGAGGAGCAGGAGAAGCACTGCCAGAGCCCTGCAAAATGACCTCCAGCAGGCCACAAATGTGCATGTGTCTGCTCAAACGGTCAGAAACAGACTCCATGAGGGTGGTATGAGGGCCCGACATCCACAGGTGGGGGTTGTGCTTACAGCCCAACACCGTGCAGGACGTTTGGCATTTGCCAGAGAACACCAAGATTGGCAAATTTGCCACTGGCGCCCTGTGCTCTTCACAGATGAAAGCAGGTTCACACTGAGCACGTGACAGACGTGACAGAGTCTGGAGACGCCGTGGAGACAGTTCTGCTGCCTGCAACATCCTCCAGAATGACCGGTTTGGCGGTGGGTCAGTCATGGTGTGGGGTGGCATTTCTTTGGGGGGCCGCACAGCCCTCCATGTGCTTGCCAGAGGTAGCCTGACTGCCATTAGGTACCGAGATGAGATCCTCAGACCCCTTGTGAGACCATATGCTGGTGCGGTTGGCCCTGGGTTCCTCCTAATGCAAGACAATGCTAGACCTCATGTGGCTGGAGTGTGTCAGCAGTTCCTGCAAGAGGAAGGCATTGATGCTATGGACTGGCCCGCCCGTTCCCCAGACCTGAATCCAATTGAGCACATCTGGGACATCATGTCTCGCTCCATCCACCAACGCCACGTTGCACCACAGACTGTGCAGGAGTTGGCGGATGCTTTAGTCCAGGTCTGGGAGGAGATCCCTCAGGAGACCATCCGTCACCTCATCCGGAGCATGCCCAGGCATTGTAGGGAGGTCATACAGGCACATGGAGGCCACACACACTACTGAGCCTCATTTTGACTTGTTTTAAGGACATTACATCAAAGTTGGATCAGCCTGTAGTGTGGTTTTCCACTTTAATTTTGAGTGTGACTCCAAATCCAGACCTCCATGGGTTGATAAATTGGATTTCCATTGATTATTTTTGTGTGATTTTGTTGTCAGCACATTCAACTATGTAAAGAAAAAAGTATTTAATAAGATTATTTCTTTCATTCAGATCTAGGATGGGTTGTTTAAGTGTTCCCTTTATTTTTTTGAGCAGTATACTTTGTGCATGACACAAGTAATCTTTCCAAGAATTGTTTACAGACAGATTATTTCATTTATAATTCACTGTATCACAATTTCAGTGGTCAGAAGTTTACATACATTAAATTGACTGTGCCTTTAAACATCTTGGAAAATTACAGAAAATGATGTCGTGGCTTTAGAAGCTTCTGTTAGGCTAATTGACATAATTTGAGTCAATTGGAGGTGTACCTGTGGATGTATTTCAAGGCCTACATTCAAACTCGTGCCTCTTTGCTTGACATGATGGGAAAATCAAAAGAAATTAGCCAAGACCTCAGAAAACAATGTAGACCTCCACAAGTCTGGTTCACCCTTGGGAGCAATTTCCAAACACCTGAAGGTACCACGTTCATCTGTACAAACAATAGTACGCAAGTATAAACACCATGGGACCACACAGTCGTCAAACCGCTCAGGAAGGAGACGCGTTCTGTCTCCTAGAGATGAACATACCTTTGTGCGAGAAGTGCAAATCAATCCCAGAACAACAGCAAAGGACATTGTGAAGATGCTGGAGGAAACAGGTACAAAAGTATCTATATCCACAGTAAAACGAGTCCTATATCGACATAACCTGAAAGGCCGATCAGCAAGGAAGAAGCCACTGCTCCAAAACCACCATAGAAAATCCAGACTATTGTTTTGTAACAGCACATGAGGACAAACATCGTACTTTTTGGAGAAATGTCCTCTGGTCTGATGAAACGAAAATAAAACTGTTTGGCCATAATGACCATCGTTATGTTTGGAGGAAAAGGGGGAGGCTTGCAAGCCGAAGAACACCATCCCAACCGGGAAGAACGGGGGTTGCAGCATCATGTTGTGGGGGTGCTTTGCTGCAGGAGGGACTGATAAACTTCACAAAAAAGATGCCATTTTGAGGATGGAAAATTATGTGGATATATTGAAGCAACATCTCAAGACATCAGTCAGGAAGTAAAGCTTGGTCGCAAATGGGTCTTCCAAATGGACAATGACCCCAAGATTACTTCCAAAGTTGTGGCAAAATGGCTTAAGGACAACAAAGTCAAGGTATTGGAGTGGCCATCACAAAGCCCTGACCTCAATCCTATAGAACATTTGTGGGCAGAACTGAACAAGCATGTGTGAGCAAGGAGGCCAACAAACCTGACTTAGTTACACCAGCTCTGCCAGGAGGAATGGGCCAAAATTCACCCAACTTATTGTGGAAAGTATGTGAAAGGCTACCCCAAACGTTTGACCCAAGTTAAACAATGTAAAGGCAATGCTACCAAATACTAATTGGGTGTGTGTAAACTTCTGACCCTCTGGGAATGTGATGAAATAAATAAAATATTAAATAAATAATTCTTTCTACTATTATTCTGACATTTCACATTCTTAAAATAAAGTGGTGATCCTAACTGACCTAAGACAGGGAATTTTTATGAGGATTAAATGTCAGGAATTGCAACAACTGAGTTTAAATGTATTTGGCTAAGGGGTATGTAAACCTCCGACTTCAACTGTATCACTCCAATGTAAATTGCTAAATTGTAATTACTTCACCACTATTTGTGTAACGTCCTGACCATAGAAAGCTTTTATTTTCTATGGTAGAGTATGTCAGGGCGTGACAGGGGGTTTTGTCTAGTTTATTTATGTCTATGTTGGTTCTAGTTACTTTTTTCTATGTTGGGGGTTTTGTCTAGTTTATGTATTTCTATGTGAGGTTCTAGTTTATGTATTTCTATGTTATTTTTGAGGGGATGATCTCAATTAGAGGCAAATGGTCATCGTTGTCTCTAATTGGGGATCATATTTAAGTTGTTGTTTTTCCCACTAGGTTTTGTGGGAGATTATTTTGAGTAAGTGTATGTTGCACCTCTTCGTCATGGTTTGTTGTTTTGTTTATTAAGTTTATTTCTATGTCTTGCATAGTTTCACAGTTTAAATAAAATGTGGAACAATACACACGCTGCGCCTTGGTCCCATTCTTCAGACAGCTGTGACAATTGGCCTATTTATTGCCTTACCTCCTTACTTAATTTGCACACACTGTATACAGATTTTTTCTATTGTGTTATTGACTGTATGTTTGGTTATCCCATGTTTAACTCTGTGTTGTTTTTGTCGCACTGCTTTGCTTTATCTTGACCAGGTCGCAGTTGTAAATGACAACTTGTTCTCAACTGGCCTACCTGGTTGAATAAAGGTGAAATATATATTTTTTTATATTAAATAAAAAGTCCAAATTCCAAAAGTTCAAATTGTTTGTGCTCTCACCACCTATTGATCAGAAGAAGAGATGAAGTATTGCTCTGTATCTTTACTAGCCAACCCACTCATAGTAAAACTAAATTGCAAATTCTTCTTTGCAATGGCGAACGTGTATAAAGGTTGCAGAATTTAGATATGACGTCATTGTTTTAGCACTGTTCATAGAGTTTTTAATCTACGGTGCGTTACATGGTTCAATGCACCAATAAACCTGCACAATCTACTTTTTCATGTATACATTTTTTGTCTTCGTCTCGGAGCCAAAATTGGGATCATGTTTACTGTGCTAATGACCATACAAAGAAAGAGTCACAGAGAGCAATGTACATTACAGTGAACTTAGCAAACGAGAAAATTGTGTTAAGTGCATAGTGGCAACCATTTTCATGCACCTCCACTATTGGTACATGATTGCATCTGTGACTCCCCCCCCCTTACTCCAGCCACCTTCCACCCTGCCTCATCCCCTACCTGTGTCATTATAAAGTGGAGAGCTCAACGCACAATGGCTGGTCTTTAGGAGGTGAGGAGAGGAGAGGTGTGTAATTATACAGGGCTCTGATTACCTCTCGTTGTGAGTGGAGCGGCCCGTTCAATAGCCATTACATGGAGACACTCTCCTGGCCGCTGGCTAATGGCCATGACTCCATTCCCACTCAGAGGACACAGAGGGAAGGGAGGGAGCAGACAAAAGGCAGGGACTCACAGCAGTATACTGTTTAGTGTTCAGATACCCCTACTATGAAGTGATCGATCTAGACTGGGATAAACCCACTGCTGGGTTGGGATACACACTCACACTCACACACATGCGCACATACACAGACAGCAGAAGTGACAAACACTGCCAAGACATCAATAGAGTTTTTTGTATAAATGTTTCTATTATTAGCTAGTGGTAATGTTAGTGTGAGTTGTAATAGTTGATAGTAGTATAGGCAGAAATAGTTGTGGAAGTTGGTTTTCAGGGTTTTCTAGCATGTTTCTACAGCACTAACACATTGAGGTGGCATGTTATTATGTCTGCAGTATTTCTGTAGAGGAATTTGAGAAGGGGGTATATGGAGACCCTTATGCAGTCCCTCTGCAGTGTGGTGGCAGTGAGTGCAGTAGTTGTGAATGAGCCTTACTCTGCAGGACCCTGGCTGTCGCAGCGGCATGGCAGCATTGATGGAGTGTTATCAGAGAGAGGCCCCACCACCTGCAATTATTCTGAAACCCTGCCTGCCTGCCTGCCTGCCTGCCTGCCTGCCTGCCTGCCTGCCTGCCTGCCTGCCTGCCTGCCTGCCTGCCTGCCTGCCTGCCTGCCTGCCTGCCTGCCTGCCTGCCTGCCTGCCTGCCTGCCTGCCTGCCTGCCTGCAGCAATCAACCTGCTGTGGAAACTCCAATGTCATTGTTTCTCCAGCTTCCTTTTCTTTCTCTTATTCTTTCCAGTTCAGAAAAAACAGTCATGCAATCACAGACCGACACTCACACACTGACACACAAACACACACACCCTCACACACACACAAACACACACACCCACACAATCTCACACTCACACACACACAAACACACATACCCACACTCACACACTGACACATAAACACACACACCCACACACTCACACACACACAAACACACGCACCCACACAATCTCACACTCACACACACACAAACACACACACACAGACCCACACTCACACACTGACACACAAACACACACACCCACACACTCACACACACACAAACACACGCACCCACACAAACTCACACACACAAACACACACACCCACACAATCTCACACTCACACACACACAAACACACACACACAGACCCACACTCACACACTGACACACAAACACACACACCCACACACTCACACACACACACACAAACACACGCACCCACACAAACTCACACAAACACACACACCCACACAATCTCACACTCACACACACACAAACACACACACACACACACACACACACACACACACACACACACACACACACACACACACACACACACACACACACACACACACACACACACACACACACACACACACACTCACCTCAGATGTCAGCTTTTCTCCCACCTCAGTGTGTTGGTCTTTGATAAAGACCTGTTACCAGGGCAACACAGACCTAATTCACAGGCTGAGAAGCTTTAGACACTAACCCCTGCAGAAAAGTGAGGGTAGGGGAGTAAAAAAAGAGGGGCGGGGAGCGAGAGACAGTTAATTACAGAATGCAAATTATGTTGTCAGAACAGTAAAAAAAAATGTGCCTGCCTTCCTGCTCCTCCTTTCAAAGCAGGTTTAATAAGTATACCTTGTGGGAGCATACACACACACACGCACGGATGCACGCACACACATACACACGCACACATGCTCACACACATGCTCACACACATTACTTTTACATACAGTGGGCCCTTTTACATACAGCGGGCCCCCCTGTCAGCGGGCCCTCTGCATGAAAACAAAAAATGATCTCCAAATGATGAACAGAACCATCTCTCCCCAGCCCGAGCATGCAAAGTAGGAAGTCACAGAAGATGCCAGGTCGAAGAAATCTCTTGTGTTGAACAACAATCGGCCCCAGGGTTACTTTAAAGTGACAGAAGTGATGTGTGTGTTGTGCAAGCATGAGTCAATGTCCATCTATTTATTTACGTCTGTAACTTGTTCAGTGTTCATTTAGTAGGTCAAAATGAATTCATGGTCCATGACAGTTCCTACTGAAACTTTCTCACGTCTACAAATCAGATGCTTTTTGATTGGGTAAAACTTAAATGCTGTTACTTTAACTGTGTGAGAGCACTGTTCAGTCTGTTCGCCTGTTTTGGCATGGCCCTTTATTTAAAGCAAGTGTTATTTGTCAGTTTAAGTGGGTATAGATCCCTGTGTTTCTTGCAGATTTCCTGTGAAGTTAAATCAATGGAATTACATGGAGCCAGAGTCACAACCCCCATTCATCTTCCTGTACCGCCACTGGCCCCACAGACTCACTATACTTCAGTATTCACCAGCAGCCCTCTGTTCCTCTCCACAGCTCTTTAGTCTTCACAGAGCTCTGGAGAGTTGGGAACAAAAAACAAAAAGAGATAACAGTTTAAGAGGGGGGGTTTGCAACCCCCCACCCCCCCACCCCCACCGAGGCCCTCATCCCCCACCCTCCAGTCTACCACCCCTACGCGTTATCATAATTGTACCTGACAGGCAGCTCCCAAATCCAAACGAATCAAAGAGAGCAACATATTCATTTTAAATTGGCACCCCATGCAGGCACATAGTAATCTCTAATTACTTATGCTAATATGGAGGCGATAGAGACAAGGAGAAAAGCAGAGGGAGTGATCGAGTGAAGAGAGGAGAGGAAGAGGGTTGGAGAGGTGAGGACGATGCTAATATGGAGAGGTGAGGAGGAGGGAGGAAGAGGGTTGATGAGAGGAGGTTAGGGGTGAGGAGAGAGAGTGGAGATGAGAGAGGGGGAGGAGGGGAGAGAGGGAGAGAAGCAGAGTAAGAGAATGGCGGGTGGGGAGGGGAGACAGGGTGAGGAGGAGGGAGTGAGGAGAGAAGAGGGAAGAGTGGAGAGAGGGGTAGAGGAGAGAAGGGGGAGAGGAGAGAAGCAGAGGGAGTTAGAGAGAGGCGGGTGAGGAAGGAAGTGTGGTGAGGAGGAGGGAGTGAGGAGAGAAGAGTGAATGGGAGAGAGGGGTAGGGGAGAGAAAGAAGAGAGAGAGAAGTAGAGGGAGTTAAACAGAGGCGGGTGAGGAGGAAGGGAGATGAGGAGGAGGGGTGAGGAGAGGCGGAATGTTACGTTTGGTGTATCTCTAACGAAAAACAGAATTAATCTTCGCGACGTAACGGCTTGACTAGAGGCAGACCGCTCTCTCCCAGCCCAGCGCAGTACAGTACAGTGTGTCCCCAGCGAGGAGCGGAGCAGAAGCCACATAGAGGTAATTACTGTTATCTCAGGCCTGCTTTATTAACATGTGTCCTCAACAGAATGAACAGAGAAGTTTAACTCGCCCTTTGGCTCAGACCTGATACCAGCCTCGATAGATTGACAGAAAATTATTACAGAACTGAAAACCGAACGGTTCTTCTTCCAGGCTTATCTCACTCACTGGCAAAAGGAGAAATAAAGAGATCTTTTTTAAACTAACACCCACTCACACACTCCCTAGGGAGATGATATCTCCTCAGATAGACAGATAGACGAAGGAGAGAGAAGATGAAGTGCCAGGACGAAAGAAAAGAGGAGAGAAATTGAGGATAGAGACAGGAAAGAGAGAATAGGAAGCAGATGGAAAAGAATAGGGGAAGAGAGGATGGTACGAGATGGAGAGAGAGACGTGGAGAGAGGAGAGGATGGAGATTAACAAAGAGACGAGAGCTTAAGAGACGAGAGAGAAAGTAGATGAGAGCGGGAAAAAATAGAGATAGTGAGAGGGAAACCGTAGAGAAAGCACACATTGCACTTGTCTGTACCAACAGCCTGTAATTACACGCCAATCATCCTCCCGCAGGCCAGTGTGGTGATTAACTAAGCAGAGAAAATTTCAATTAAATAATGAATTAATAAACCAGTACTATTTCCCCTTCCAGTAGGAGAATTGAAGGGGCAGCAGATGGATTGGTTGAGGTGGTACACCATTGGGAGCAACGACAGGGCGGGAAGTGAATTGGTCGACCTAGGGGCGCAAATTGGATTGGATGTGGTGGTCCACCATTGAGAGTGTGGGAGGGGTGTTAATCGGATTGGATGTGGTTGGCCAGTGGGAGCATCGGAGGGGTGGGAACTTGATTGGTGGTCCACCATTGGTAACTTTGAAGGTGTGGGAACTGGATTGGATGTAATGGTAGTCTGTCATGGGCATCTAAATGGGTAGCATTGGCTGGATTGGTTGTGCTGGTTGGTCTTTTGAAGTAAAAATAAGAAAAGGGTGGGCTGATTTTAAACTGGCTGGCCAATTGCTTTGAGACTGCAGCAACCAACCGTATCTATTGAGGTTGCTCCTGCAGGTCGAGACAGTGTTTGGGGTGTTATTTTGAAGGTTTGGATAGGTGAGGGTAAAACTCATTGACCTGTGGCCAGCACCACATCTCAGTGTGAAAATGGAAAACACCATTTAGCTATTGTACTACTACCTACCAGTATGATGCCCTGTCAGACAGAGTAGAAGAGACCCAGGTCTGATTCTGCCCTGCGGTATGATGGGAAATGTCAGCTATGATAAGACCTTTTCAGAGGAGAAGAAACCACATCTGATTTGTGATGCAGTCCATTTATCTGCTACATGATCTGTCTGTCAAGGCCTTCACCCACAGAATAATACCCAGCAGACATACATCCCACTTCTGTTAGAATAAGGTCAGGTGTCCATCAAATGGCTGAAAAACACTGGCTGGTGTCACAGAATATGTGTGATTAAAACCATGCATGTTTGACCTGACAAAGATCCATTGTGGAACAAAACATTGTCACAGTTAAAATGTGGTATTAGGAGATGAATACAGTGTGCAGGCCTTTTTGTCCTTGTCCATGATCTAACCACCTAAAGGTGTCATTATGAACACTGAGTTGGTCTTTCTCTGAATGAGCAGGTGGAAGACAGCCCTTTGGGGCAGCCATATTCAGAGCTCTGACACCTCCTTGCAGTAGCAAGGTGACCCTGAGACGCCTCTCTGTGACAACATGTAACCTCCCAGTATCTAATGTACACGTATTAACCAATTCATTATGATCCTCATCACCGTGGCGACAGGTCGTCAGACTGGTCCTGGAAAGGCATTATTAAACCAGGTAATTGGCTAATAATTAGACCGTTGTTTGTTGGCACGTCACTGGTGTATGTTAATGCCTTTCTGCCCACCCCACAACGTGATTTATGACTCCATAATTTATATCACACACACTCTCTCACACACACACACACACTACCACTCTAAACAGGTTTTCTCGGGCCCCCATTACTGCAGCTCCGTTAATGGCAGAGCTGAATGGTGTTGGTGGAAGATGTTTGAGAGAAAAATGATACAAAGACAAAGGAGAAAAAACATGCTTGATTTGTGTTTGTTTCCTGAATGTATTGTGACAATGTCATTTGTTCTTCTGCTTATGAAGTGAAGAGCATATATTGTACTTTTTAGATCAAATAAATGAATGTACAGGGTGCATTTCTCAACCCCAGACCTTGACATTCCATAGCAATGTCCTTTCTTTCTCTCATTTCTGTCTTTCCTTCTTTCTTTCTTTCTCATATAGACGTGTCTCATGTGGGTAACTCATGTGTACAATGGAGATATTTTGACCATAAGATCTCCAAGAATCCAAGTATGAATGAATGTACCTGAGCAGCATATCCAATAGTCTATTCAATTACTGAATGCTGTATATAAGTGTAAAACAACTGACAGGAAGGACATTGCTAGGTCATTAAAGAATGTAGCCTCTTGCACGGCAGATAGAAAATATGTCATTTTATAGTACAGCTCTAATGACAGGTGCAGTCCTCCCTCTTGTTAAATGTAGACAATTACAGGTATTTCTCTTTTTACCTGGAGCTTCCGCAGCTCAATTTGAGAGCTAGTTTTAGAAGAGAGAGCATCATTTGATTCATATTGCTGTCTCTTTTCTTTCTCTTTTCCCTCCTCATCTTCACCCTTCTACTATGAGATACAGCCCACTTTTCTTATTATGCACCAATCATCTTCTACTATGAGATTCAGCCTACTTTTCTTATTATGCACCAATCATCTTCTACTATGAGATACAGCCTACTTTTCTTATTATGCACCAATCATCTTCTACTATGAGATTCAGCCTACTTTTCTTATTATGCACCAATCATCTTCTACTATGAGATACAGCCCACTTTTCTTATTATGCACCAATCACCTTCTACTATGAGATACAGCCTACTTTTCTTATTATGCACCAATCACCTTCTACTATGAGATACAACCCACTTTTCTTATTATGCACCAATCATCTTCTACTATGAGATACAGCCTACTTTTCTTATTATGCACCAATCATCTTCTACTATGAGATTCAGCCTACTTTTCTTATTATGCACCAATCATCTTCTACTATGAGATTCAGCCTACTTTTCTTATTATGCACCAATCACCTTCTACTATGAGATACAGCCCACTTTTCTTATTATGCACCAATCACCTTCTACTATGAGATACAGCCCACTTTTCTTATTATGCACCAATCATCTTCTACTATGAGATACAGCCTACTTTTCTTATTATGCACCAATCATTGTTGTTCTCCTTTTCTCTTTCCCACTCCACCTCCACTTATTCCCATTCCTTATACTTTATCATGAACTCTGGATTTAAACCCAAGAGATTCAGTCCAATTTCCAGACATTATTTTCCAGTACAATGTTAAATAGACCCCTTTGTGTGTTTGTAAACGGGCAATGCGGGCCATGTTGGTAGCAGAACACTGGAGTTCTCAAAGAGCGCTGAGAAAACAAGCCTCCATTTACATGTTGCTTATAAATGCATTTCACAATACCTCTGGATTATAATTGGATTGTATGAATGTATGAATGTCCTGCTTAACACAATGTTTGTGTCATTGTCACAAATCAACTGCAATATACTCAAAAACCAGTAAATGGCTCTTTGGCTAGCTTTTGTTACAGCGTATGTCAATGACCGTTAGCATTCTAGCAAAAACAATTGCTGCATCCAAAATAGGTATTTTGCAAAGATGACAACCAAATATAATGTTAGCGACTGTTCAAGCAAATGTAGGCTATGTTAAATGGGGGCAGATGGGATGGTGGTATTTCTGCATCCTTGATGCACAGACATCCGTATATATATTTTTTCTCCTTGATAACAGCATTGATGACTGTAGTTAGTTATATTCTGATAAGGACAGCAGTACCAAGGCAGTAAGGGGCAGAGCAGAATAAATATAAATTAAAATATGACAATCAAGTGGGCGTATGATTGCACCCATTCGCACAATATTCATCTTTCTCACTATTGCACAGACATAGACCGGCCTCACTGTGGCTGGCAGTTCTATAATAACCCTACACAACAGACAGAGGCCGGCCTCATTGTGGCTGGCAGCTCTATAATAACCCTATACCATAGACAGAAACAGCCTTCACCATGGCTGGCAGCTCTGTAATAACCCTACACCACAGACATAGACCGGCCTCACTGTGGCTGGCAGCTCTATAATAACCCTACACCACAGACAGAGGCCGGCCTCACTGTGGCTGGCAGCTCTATAATAACCCTATACCACAGACAGAAACAGCCTTCACCGTGGCTGGCAGCTCTGTAATAACCCTACACCACAGACATAGACCGGCCTCATTGTGGCTGGCAGCTCTATAATAACCCTACACCACAGACATAGACCGGCCTCACTGTGGCTGGCAGCTCTGTAATAACCCTACACCACAGACATACTGTAGACCGGCCTCACTGTGGCTGGCAGCTCTGTAATAACCCTACACCACAGACATAGACCGGCCTCACCGTGGCTGGCAGCTCTATAATAACCCTACACCACAGACATAGACCGGCCTCACTGTGGCTGGCAGCTCTATAATAACCCTACACCACAGACATAGACCGGCCTCACTGTGGCTGGCAGCTCTATAATAACCCTACACCACAGACATAGACCAGCCTCACTGTGGCTGGCAGCTCTGTAATAACCCTACACCACAGACATACTGTAGACCGGCCTCACTGTGGCTGGCAGCTCTGTAATAACCCTACACCACAAACATAGACCAGCCTCACTATGGCTGGCAGCTCTGTAATAACCCTACACCACAGACATACTGTAGACCGGCCACACTGTGGCTGGCAGCTCTGTAATAACCCTACACCATAGAGGCGTAGACCGGCTTCACTATGGCTGGCAGCTCTGTAATAACCCTACACCACAGACATACTGTAGACTGACCTCACTGTGGCTGGCAGCTCTGTAATAACCCTACACCACAGACTTACTGTAGACTGACCTCACTGTGGCTGGCAGCTCTGTAATAACCCTACACCATAGAGGCATAGACCGGCTTCACTGTGGCTGGCAGCTCTGTAATAACCCTACACCACAGACATACTGTAGACTGACCTCACTGTGGCTGGCAGCTCTGTAATAACCCTACACCATAGAGGCGTAGACCGGCTTCACTGTGGCTGGCAGCTCTGTAATAACCCTACACCACAGACTTACTGTAGACTGACCTCACTGTGGCTGGCAGCTCTGTAATAACCCTATACCACAAACAGATACAGGCTGCCGTCCCCGCCACCCAGGGGCCTGATGGGTAGAGGGCCTGTCGGAGTGTCCCTTGCTGGAGGGCAATAGGAGTCAGTCAGTGTTCAGCCAGGTACAGTACCTCAGACACCAGGCTTCAGACCCACAGCAGAGCAGTCAGGATAAGTTTGGCACTGTCATTATTATTACAGAGTCTCACGATTCTCGCCTCACCTATAGTGGTGCTAGGAGAAGAAGGGAAGCTGGCAACAATATGTGTTTTCCATTTCATGGCTGTATGTGGGGTTTTTATTATTACAGTATTATTATTATTATACAAATACACAGATCCAGAGACATATTGTATCTGTATATGGCTCTGGGACAGATACATATGGCTCACAGTAGATCGGTGATTGTCTCGATGTCTCCAGTTCCAGAACGGATTCATTCATTACTCCACTGGGGATATGGCAGTAATGCAATTTCATATTTAATCATATATTGTCCTGTAGGTGTACAGTATGTGCTGTATAAACCACAGGAGGCTGCTGAGGGGAGAATGGCTCATAATAATGGCTGGAATGGAGTGAATTAAATGGTATAAAACACATGGTTTCATGTGCTTGATGAGTTTGATACCATTCCAATTATTCCGTTTCAGCCATTACTATGAGCCATCCTCCCCAATTAAGGTGCTACTAACCTCCTGTGGTATAAACATGTAGGTATTGAGTGGAGTGGTGAACCGGATTTACTGTCTGATTTAATAACAAGAACACACACACACTGTACCACACCTTCTCCAACGCATTGTTGACTGACTTTCTTTACACCAACCTTATATTATGTGGATAAACAACAAGTTCTCATAACTGTTTGAACGCGGCATGTGTATAACTAGAACCAGTTAGCATGTCGGAAATGTAAGACTTTCCTAGTTCCAACTAGCGCTGCATAAGTTAAGTCCCGAAGGTCAGTTTCTGCAATACTAAAATTGAGCAGTCCACTGAACATCCAGAGCATCAAACCAGACTTTGATTAGCCTCTGCACCTCCAGTAGTCCTCTGGGGCTTTTGAATGGAGTGGAACCCTGCTCACTCTCTATGGTACTGGTGCCCTGTTAACCTCAGGGTTCTCATTCCAAATCTCAAGAAACTACAGCCGACTAGTGCTAGACCTCCAAGTTCAGGAAGTGAATTGACAAGCATTTTGGGATCCTTGGAATTTTACCATCAAGATATGTGTTGCATAAGAGTTCTGAATGCATAGTGAAACCTTAGATGAAGCAGATTCACAGTTAGCCATCCAGCTATGACAAGACTGGTCAGAGTCCAGTATTCAGAGAGCGAACCAAAAATGAGACAGAGCAACCAAGCATACCTCTTAAAATTAAAACCCCTAAGGTTTCTATATGATACCCAGTAGTGGCACCTTCACCATGGTCCCTGAGGATCTGAATGTCTTGTTTGTCTGTATGAATGAACAGTGCACAGTGAGATCTTCTGTCCTCCCTCCTTTCCCCCACCCCTCCTACCAGGTTCTCATCAGAACAAGCTGTGCAGGGGAGACAAAGGAAGCGGTCGGAGAACAGTGAAAACTCTTCATTAGCTTGTAGTATTTGCATGAATAACTCTTTTCAAGTAGTGTCTGCCACTGTCCTCTCTCCGCCTTCATGCGACAGGCCTAGTCGACTGTGGGCACTGGCAGGTCATTCTTCAACATTTACTCTCTCTATTAATGAGAGAGAGAGAGAGAGAGAGAGACAGAGAGAGAGAGATTTCTTTCCATTCAAACAACCAAATTGCATAGATGTAGATTTGTTGGGGGGGGGGGGTAGCCCTTTGTCAGAAACCTGGTGCAATGTATTGCTGTGAAGTTTTGTATATAAGACATGAAGGAAATGCACCTAATCATCCCTAGCATAGTGCACTACAACTGTTGATCTGATCCCTGGTGTTGGGAGTGAACACGGTGAATCTGTAAAAGCTACAGAGTGACAGAGATGGGCCACGTCTCCAGTATCTGTCAAATTGGTCTGGTGAACACACCCAGCCATTGGGAGAACCAATCATCCTCTTTGACGAGAGAAAAGGGAAAAGGAGAAAGAATGGGAGGAGAGGCTGTGATTCCAAGTTAGACTCCACTACTCACACTTTCCCACTTCCTCTGTCCTTTCTCTCTCTCATACACGCAAATACACACCAACCACCCCCAAACTCTTCTCTGCTCATGTGTGAAATGAGCAAGGGTCTTATCTTTTGGAAACACACCACTGAGCCAGAGGACAGGGAGAGCGAGGGAGACAGACAGCTGGATGGGAAGAGAGCAGGAAGGGAAGAGGAATGAGGGAGAGACAGAGAAAGGAAATTAAAGTTTCTCATGGTCTGCACACTGATGACTGGAGAATCTGGTCTGGTACAGACTGGAACTCTGGACATTGCCAAGGCTTACTGGCCAGTCTGAAATAACCCTGTTTCACCCTGCCTACTATTAATGCAGTTAATGCAGTTCGTTAGGGCGTTCGTCTTGTATCTAAGGCCTGTCTGGCGAGGTTGTTTTTCTCAACATTATATACATAAATCAGGACTGCGTTATAGTCATTATGTCCCTGAAATTCTAATTAAGTGAAAACGTTGTCTGAAATAAAAATAGATTCAGTCAGGTCCTCTATTATTGACACCTTTGATAAAGATGAGCAAAAAAGACAGTTAAAAAAAATATAGATATATTTCACATTTATTTAACCAGGTAGGCAAGTTGAGAACAAGTTCTCATTTACAATTGCGAGTATAAAATAAATAATACAAATAGTGAGGTATATTGCTCAAAACAATTTGAAAATTATATTATTTTATACAAATACAATTGCTCAGAGAAAGAGATTTTGTATAACAAGTAATACTAATTTGTTTTTAAGATAGGGGTCAAAATGATTGGCACCCCTGTTTTCAGTGCACCAGCATCCTACCCATGCGAGGAGAATGACACTGAGCATTTTCCTGAAATGTTTTATGAGATTTGAGAACACATTGGGAGGGATCGTAGACCATTCCTCCATAAAGAATGGTCAGATGACATGATAATAGAGCTCTTTGGTCACACACACCAGTGTGGGTTGTTAAGGTCGATGGCATCATGAACTTTACCAGGAACCTACCAGGACATTTTTGCCAAAAACCTGGTTGCCTCAGCTAGGAGACTGACACTTGGCCACAAGTGGATCTTCCAACAAGATAATAACCCCAAGCACTAATCAAAATCCACAAAGAAAATGGTTAATTGACTACAAAATCTAAATTTTGCAATGGCCATCTCAGTCTCCAGATTTCATCCCCATTGAAAACCTGTGGTATGAATTGAAGAGGCTAGTCCATAAGAGCCGACAAAGAATATCTAGGATATAAAAAATTCTAGATCCTCCTGGCTGAGACAACCAGGTTTTTTCATAAAATGCCCTGGTAGGCTACCTCGTAAAGTTCATGATGCCGTCGACCTTACCAAGGTCCACAGGACCAGCGGAAGCAAAATAGCCCCATAGCATTAAAGACACACCACCATACTTTACTGTAGGTATCAGGTACTTTTCTACATGCTTCTGTTTTTCAATGCCCATGAACCCACACCGGGGTGTGGCCAAAGAGCTTTATTTTCATGTCATCTGACTATTCTGTATGGAGGAATGGGTTAAGATCCCTCCCAACATATTCTCCAATCTAACAAAGCATTTTAGAAAAAGGCTCAGAGTATTGAAAACACGGGTGGCAATAATTTTGACCCCTATCTTTTTTAGATTTTTTACAAATTATTTGTGAAACAAAGTCTTTCTCCGAGCAATTGTATTAGTCTAAAATAATATACTTTTTTTTTTTTAAATGCATACGGTATAGCTCAGTATTTGTATTATTTATTTTATACACTATTTTTGGCTGATCTTTATCAAGGATGCCAATAATTATTGACTTGACTGTATAATGATCAGCAATGCATTTCACTCACAGATATAATAAAATCCATTATTATTTATAGGCATTGGAGAGTCTATTCATTCAAAACATGTTATTACAAGGCAATTGATAGCTATTAGACACCAATTCAGTCTAGAATTAGGCCTGGTTTAAATGATCTAAAGCTTTTTGGCTCTATATATTAAAGCAATTATCTTTTGCCATTGTTGTTAGGGCATCGACCTTGTAGGAATAATGAATGTGGCAGGTGCTAGTTTTGTTATCTCTACTGTAGCACAGATGAATGTGGCAGGTGCTAGTTTTGTTCTCTATACTGTAGCACAAATGTAACCCCAGAACCCTTGCTGTAGATAGCCAGGTTGGAGCTCTAAGGAGAGCCTTGCATCATTACCACCATGAGTTGGGATCGACATTTAACCTGTTAATTCACCACTGTGGTGAATGCGTGCAAGGGAAGGTCACCCAGATTAGACTCGAATTAGATACATATGACCTTTATCTCTCTCTGAATTAAATTACATCCAAAAGGCTTTATTGGCATGGAGTCTAACTACATAGAATCATATTAAATCTGACGACGGAAATGAGATCTCACCCTCGTGAGGTCTCAATGGGAAACTGGTTTGATAGTTACCCTGACTATTTCTATGACAAATTCAATTCATATTTTATTCCTCTGCAGGTACCAGACTGATGGTGTTGTACTGCAACCTGGTGGATAATGTGAGCACTCTCGCTTGTACTGCGCCCTGCACTGCAGTAGGTGTCAGTATGTTCTTCTTCATCCTTTTGAAAAGTTCTTCTTCATCCTTTTGAAAAGTATCTTCAACCTAAGGGGAGAACCAGGAACAAACTGTCGTTTGTTTAGATTTCCTAGCTTGGTCTTGACAACTCCAGGAGTTACGTTTTTGCTTGTTTTTGAAAGTGTAGCTAGATAGAGTAATTCAAAACAGCATCATAACATGAATAAAACAGAGAGAGGAATCATGCGCTCAATGCTTGTTGTTGTGGCCGTTGCCTTTGTCCTCGTGAGCCGAGCAGAATGTCACACTAGTACTACGCCAACGCCATTGAATTGTAAGATACTATTCCTACATTTTTGGTTACGAAATGTATCAACAGCATGATTCAGTGTTGTCGTTGCTGGTTTCATTTATTTGTTTGTTTGCATTATGTCGCTTGTAAGGTCTCGATGGCTAGTTAGCTAACTAGAACTGAAATGCGTCATCAGCTAACGTTAGCTTGCTAGGTTAGCCAAAATCATCAACTTTGAGTTGGTGTGACATGCACAATTGTAGACAGTATGGTGATTTAGCCTAGTTTTAAGCATGGCACAGCTAAGACTTACTGAATTCAAATAAGAACACACATTTCATTTCAGCTTGCAAAGCCTTCTCAACTTGTGACTCATGCGTTCAACACCCAAAGGTAAGCAGAATATTATGTAACACTTCCTATTTGTAAAGCATATACATTATAGTCTTGCTACTAACTATAGCACTGAGGCTATGTTCAATAAAACTATATATATATATATATATATATGTCAATTTGTACCATTTTGTACAAGAGTTACTCTATAAATGAAGGCAGAGAATTGCGAGGGACCTCACCATACGATATTATCACGATACTTAGATGCCGATACGATATATATTGTGATTCTCATTATTCCATATGTATTGCGATTTGATGTTCCAAACATATTGCGCACCGTATGTCTGCTGCAGAGGGACAAGAGAGAGCCATGAGAAAACAAGTTTTGATCAGTCATCGAAATAAAAGTGCTGTAAACAAATTGGCTACCAATTTAAAAAGATGGAAAACACTTTGAAGGAAACATACTGGAGTTTTGGTGTAGATACAGCCAACTTGTTCAAAAGTAATATAGTGATATTGTGAAAACAATGCAATATGATATATCGTCAAAAATAATATCTTTATGTAATTATCAATTCCCCACCCCCAATCAGTAATATTAATAAATGATGGACACAGTCAAGGACATGGGTGAAGGCTGGGAATAGGTGATCCTGCACATATCACGTCTTTGAGAATTGAAGTAGTAGGCTAATGATGAGTGTCTTTTCTCAGTGCCTGTGGTGCATGACCAACGACACGTGCACAGACTACCCAGTGAGCTACATTCTGCCTCCACCTGCAGTGTGTAAACTGTCACAGGCACGATGGGGAATGTGTTGGGGTGAGTGAAATTAAGTTTTACATGATGGGACCTCCCGTTAGACGACCTGATGTGGGTGCAGGCTTTAGTCCCACCCCAGCAAGAACACACCTGATTGTACTAATCAACTTATTGTTGTGTTTGATTTAGACATGGATTAGTGTAATCAAGTGTGTTACTGCTTTGCTAGAACAAAAGCCTGCCCTGTACGCACATCAGCCCATGGCGGACCACATGCTTAGTTGGGTGTCTGTTCAGGTCAATATAGCAACAGTCAGATTAATACATAATAGTACATCTGAATGTGAATGGTGGAGCCTTGTTGGCATAGTTCATAATCTAATTTTATTGGTCGCATACAAATATTTAGTAGGTTTTATTGCAGCTGCAGCGAATTGCTTATGTTTCTTGTTCCAAAAGTGCAGTAATACCTAACAATACAAAACAATACACACAAATCCCCCAAAATAAAGAAATTAAGAAGTATCAGAATGAGCAATGTCTGAGTCTGGAATATAAATATATACACTCAGTGGCCAGTTTATTAGGTACACCCATCTAGCACTGGGTTGGACCCCCCCACCCTTTGCATACAGAACATCCTGAATTCTTTGGTCCATGGATTCTACAGGGTGTGGTGTTAAAATGTTGCTCAATTGGTATCACAGGACCTAACGTGTGCCAGGAAAACATTCCCCACACCATTACACCACCACCAGCCTATACCGTTGACGCTGGGCAGGATGCACCATGTACTGATCGTGTGCCCACTGGAGCCGCTTCTTCTTGTTTTTAGCTGATAGGAGTGGAACCCAGTGTGGTTGTCTACTGCAATAGCCCATCCCTGACAAGGACTGACAAGTTCTGCACACAACTTTTGAACTGTCCCATTATTTGTGGCCCGCCTGTTAGCTTGCACAATTCTTGCCATTCTTCTTTGACCTCTCTCATCAACAAGCTGTTTTCGCCCACAGGACTACCGCTGACTGGATGTTTTTTTTTGTCCCACTATTCTTGGTAAACCCTTGACACTGCTGTGTGTGTTTCTGAGATACTGGAAAAGGGTGTGTTTGGCACCGACGATCATACCAAGCTCAAAGTCGCTTAGGTCACTCGTTTTTCCCATTCTAACGTTCGAACAGTAACGGAATGCCTCTGCCTGTCTGCCTGCTTTATATAGTAAGCCACTGCCATGTGGCTCACTGTCTGTAGGAGCAATCCATTTTTGTGAACTGGGTGGTGTTCCTAATAAACTGGCTGCTGAGAAAGTATTCACATCCCTTGACTTTTCTACATTTGGTTGTTTGTCACTGGCCTACACACAATACCCCATAATGTCAAAGTGTAATTATAGTGTTTAACCTGTTTTTTGAATGACCACCTCATCTCGGTACTGCACTCATGCAATTATCTGTATGGTCTCTCAATCGAGCAGTGACTTTCAAACACAGATTCAACCAGAAAAACCAGGGCGATTTTTCCAATGCCTCGCAAAGAAGGGCACCTATTGGTAGATGGGTCAAAATAAAAATAAAAAGCAGACATTGAATATCCTTTTTGAACTTGGAAGTTATTAATTACACTTTCGGTGGTGTATCAACATACCCAGTCACTATAAAGATACAGGTGTCCTTCCTAACTCAGTTGCCTGAGAGGTTGGAAACTGTTCAGTGACTTTAAAACAGTTAGGGTTTAATGGCTGTGATAGGAAAACTGAGTATGGATCAACAACATTGTACAGTATGCTGTTATACTGTCCTAATTGACAGAGTGAAAAGAAGGAAGTCTTTACAGAATAAAAATATTCCAAAATATGCATTGTGTTTGTAACAAGCCACCAAAGTAATAGTGAAAGAAATGTGGCAAAGCAATTCACGTTTTGCCCTGAATGCAAAGTGTTATGTTTGGGGCAAACCCAGTACAACACATTGCTGAGTACCACTCCATATTTTCAAGCATAGTGGTGGCTGCATCATGTTATGGGTATGCTTGTAATCGTTAAGGCTGGGTCAGTTTTTCAGGATAAAAAAAAATTAATGGAATGGCGCTAAGCACAGACAAAATCCTAGAAGAAACCCTGTCTGTCTGTTTCCACCAGACACTAGGATATAAATTCACCTTTCAGCAAGACAATAACCTGAAACACACTGTGTAGTGTAGAAAACATTAAGAACAACACCTTCCTAAAACATTAGGAACAACCCCCGTTTCCTCTCAGAACAGCCTCAATTAGTCTGTGCATGGACTCTACAAGGTTTCGAAAGCGTTCCACAGGAATGCTGGACCATGTTGACTCAGATGCTTCCCACAGATGTCAAGTTGGCTGGATGTCCTTTGGCTGATGGACCACTCTTGATTCACACAGGAAACTGTTGAGCATGAAGAAGAAAAAAACAGCAGTGTTGCAGTTGTTGACACAAACCGGTCACCTGGCAGCTACTACCATACCCTGTTCAAAAGCACTTAAGTCTTTCGTCTTGTCCATTCACCCTCTGAATGGTACACATACACCATCCATGTCTCCAATAGTCTCAAGGCTTAAAAATCCTTCTTTAATCTGTCGTCTCCTCTTCATCTACACTGATTGAAGTGGATTTAACAAGTCACATCAATAAGGGATCATAGCTTTCACCCGGGCGGACTATGTCATAGAAAGAGCAGGTATTCCTAATGTTTTATACACTCAGTGTACACTGGAGTTGCTTACCAAGACAACATTGAATGTTCCTGAGTGGCCCAGTTACAGCTTTCACTTAAATCGGCTTAAATCTTATGGCAAGACTTAAATGGCTGTCTAGCAATGATCAACAACCAACTTAACAGAGCTTGGAAGAATTTTTTTTTTTAAGAATAAGGTGCAAATATTGTACAATCCACGTGTGCAGTATGTGAACATGATTAAAGTGACCAGTGTTCATTGACTATGTACATAGGGCAGCAGTCTCTAAGGTGCAGGGTAGAGTACTTAGTGGTAGCTGGCAAGTAACAGTGACTAAAGTTCAGGGTAGGTACCCGGGCGGAGGTCGGCTAGTGGTGACTATTTGACAGTCTAATGGCCTGGAGATAGAAGCTGTTTTTCAGTCTCTCTGTCCCAGCTTTGATGCACCTGTATTGTCTCCGCCTTCTAGATGGTAGCGGGGTGAACAGGCTGTGGCTTCTTCAGGCCTAGTAGATGTCTGTCAGCCAGCCTGCCCCCTCTGGCTGTTCTGTGTTGATTAGAGCCACCCCACTGACTGATCCACACACACACACACACACACACACACACACACTGGGGCTGCCTGCTGGAGCTGCCTGCTGGGCTTCTGAACACAGGCCTCTGGGCCACAGATGACAACAGCATGGGGTGTCTGGCTGGTTTCTGAGCATGAGGTTAGATACCAGGGCTAGATACTAAGGAATAACATACATTCCACAGTATTATGATCATTTTAATAGTTAAAGAAGAGATCTTTTCATTTTGTTTTGTAAAAAAATCTCCCTGCCACAAATATTGGCATATTTAATTGAGAATACAATGTTTTATGACATGAGAATCTGGAAACAACCATCTTCGTCCAAACTAGTTACTAATCAGTTTAAAAAGCCTTCTCAACTTGTGACTCGTGCATTCAAAACCTAAAGGTAAGAAGAATATTATGCTACAATTCTTGACCAACATTTCTTTTGTCCAAACCAAATCGAGCAAGTACAAAAATCTTGACATAAAACCCCACTTGTAATTTGAAAAACACACCGGCAGGTGGCAGTATTGTCTAACAAAGGTGCATTGTTGAATTAGTAGTCTGAGTGCCAAACTGAGCTTTTCATATCGCTCAATCACAGGCTGGTATTGCTCAGGCTTATTAAATAATACTGCATATCTGACTTGCTCAACCAATCAGCATCAGTGCAGTCTGCACCCCTCATTTGGATCTGTTTGATTCCTCATGGGTTTATTAGTCATATACCTACATATTGATAGAATAAATGCATAATCACATTATCGGCTGCAATCATTATCGGCTGCAATCTAGAATGATGAAGACAGCCCATTTCCTGTTTGGTGGTTGGTGACGCAACAGTAACTGTAACTAATTTCCTTTTCTATTTCCTGCATTTTTGGGGGGGGGTATTTTTTCCACTTATGGTCTCATAATAAGTCAATGAATAGACATTTTTAGAGCTGGGATGCTTGGAGGAAAACATACACAGTGGCATGTTACATCAACATAGCATCTAGCAGTCGCTAGGCCCCGCAGTTGCGGCTGAACAATATGTTTGTGTGTTTAACTCTGCCTGTAAACACGCTGGATGATTCAGAATCCATTGAAGAGCTTGAACGATTCATTGACGAGAGATACTTACAAACTCTTAGAAACATGTCGCTGGCTTCGGAGGACTCGAGCACTGTTAAGGACAATCAACAAAACAAACCAAAACCAGGTTGGCCAATAGGTATCAACGATGGAACCAAACCATCCCCTAGTAAGAGGGCGCGAGTGGGGAGAGGTTTACTGATATGGATGTTGACTTGTTAAAATCCATCAATGAAAGGCTTGCCGAACTTGATATCTTGGATATATTACGAGAGGACATCAATGCATTATGTGCTAGTCTAGAATTCAGCCAACGCCAGATTGATGATCTAAGGAAGGAACGCGGCGCTGAAAAAGGTACTGTAGACTCTATTCATAGCAAGGTGGAGGTGGTACAAAGGGAGAACAAACAACTTAAAGAAACCTTGCTTGATGTACAGTGTCGATCAATGCGGGACAATCTAATATTTTCAGGGATACCGGAGAATGACAACAGCAGAGGCTGTGAGGACACAGTCCGAGACTTTATGTCAACTCAACTAAAACTGCCCACTGATGTTGTGCGTAATGTCACTTTCTCCAGAGTCCATAGAATAGGTAAGGCCTCTGGAAATAGGCCACGGGCTATTATTGCCTGTTTTGGCAAATTTAAGCAAAATGAAATGACAAAGAACATGGGCAGAGAACTCAGAAACACTGATTTTGGAATGAATGATCACTTCCCCACCGAGATCAATGAAAGGAGAAAAAAACTATATCCCATCATGAAGGAAAAACATTGCCTGAATCAACGAGTCTCCATGGTGATGGATAAACTATATCAACGGGCAATTGTATCGGGACTCTCGAGTAACTCCCTGGCTATTTTGATTTAATGTTCAAATTTGAGTTTGTGTGTTGTAGTGTGTTGTAGTGTATCATGACAACTTCAACCTTAACGAATACATGCTCTATTGATCTCCACTTGATAAGGAAAGGGCTGCATATAGCTCAGGTTAATGTATGTAGCCTTCCTAACAAAATACATGAGGTTTTTAACTTGGTCAAAATAAATAATATTCCTATTTTGGCTTTGACCGAAATGCATTTAGATGCATCTGTAAATTATGGGCAAATTAACATTCATAGATATAGTCTACTTATAAGGGATAGGAATAGGAATGGTGGGGGTGTAGCACTGTATATTCAGAATCATATACCTTTTAAGAGGAGGGATGACCTTAATGTATGTCACGTAGAGGCACTATAGGCTCAGGTACATCTGCCTCACCTGGCAGCCATATTGGTGGGATGTGTGTATAGACCTCCTAGCTCTAAGGTGTCCTATCTGGATGACTTATGTACTGGGTTTGACCAGGCCACAGATAGCAACAGAGATATATTTATCTTGGGTGATTTTTAATATAAATTGGAAGGATCACAATAATTCGAATAGAACAAAATTGATGAGATATGCGGAGAACTGTGGTTTGAAACAAATGGTTAATGATACTACTAGATCATCAATTAAGTTGGGTCATCGTTCAGACACATGCATTTATCTGATTTTCTGTAATATACCATTGCAATGCTTAAAAGCCAGATCAATGCCAGTGGGCTGGACAGACCATAATACTGTGACCATAACCATGAACACCAAGGTTCCAAAGAAACCCCCTAGGATTGTGGTCAAGAGAAATTTTAAAACATTTAATCATGAGCTATTTCAAAATGATTTGGCTGCTGTACCCTGGGAGCTGATTTATCTAGAGGATGATTTAAATCGCGCTACAGAATGTTTTATTGATTTGCTCACTGAAGTAATGGACCATCATGCCCCTATAAGAAAGAGTACAGTTGGTGCTCGTCCATCTCCATGGATTGATGATGAACTGGGTAAGGCTTTTTCTCAAAGAAATATGTCAAAATTCTTAGCAGCCAAGTCAAAATTAGAAATTGATGAACAGAATTATAGAACATTGCATAAGTATGCAGTTAAATTCAATCGAAAGGGAAAAAAAAGTTATTTTACAACAATGCTTTTATTGATTATAAAAATGATTCTAAAAAGGTATGGAACACAGTTAAGGGCTTACTTGGTACATCTATCTCATCATGCCCATCTAGTGTGGAGGTTGACGGGAGAATAATAACAAAACCAGTTGATATTGCCAATTTTGCCGATTTTTAATTTTTTTTTTTACAAAGAAAATGAATTTACTGAGCAACAATGTAAACATACATTCTTCCAAACAAGCTATTGTCCAATGGATTGATGATCATATTATGAGCAACAAGATCTGCTCTTTTAGTCTGCAAACGGTGTCAGTGGAGGAGGTGTTAAACCTATTGAAGTCATTACCTGATGGGAAATCTACAGGTTAATTTTTTGCTTCGCTGTGCTGCTCCCCAGATTGCAGTTCCACTGAGATACATATTTTATTGGTCACTGGAAAAGGGGATGTTTGCAAATGTATGGAAGCATGCAAAACTGTGTCCTAGTCCGAAAGACTGCAAAGAACCCATTACTCCTGCCAATAGTCGACCAATTAGTCTACTCCTTACACTCAGTAAGATATTGGAGGTTATTGTGAGTAAACAAATATGGGAGTACATGGAAAATAATGATCTGATTACAGCCAATCAGCATACTTGTCGCAAAAACCATTCCATTACCACTGCATTGGTTGACATGACTGACCAGTGGCTCAATGCTATGGATAATGGCAAGTTTGTGGGTGTACTATTTTTAGATTTCAGTGCAGCATTTGATTTAGTGGATCATGAAATAATTTTGACAAAATTAATGCATTATGGTTTTAAGGAGGTAGCATTGAATTGGGTACAGTCATATCTAACTGACAGGAAACAGTCCACCTATATCAATGGTTCATTTTCTTCCCCTCGTGTTAAACTGTGGAATACCGCAGGGCAGCTGCCTTGGGCCACTTCTTTATTTAATATATACCAACAACCTTCCCTATGCCTTAGCTGAAACTCAAGCTACTATATTTGCAGATGATACTACAATTTATGCAGCAAGACAATCGGTTCAACAGGTACAGCAAGCTTTACAAGGAGATTTGGAGAATATCAGGGAGTGGGTTTGCCAGAACAAACTTGTTTTAAACACCAAGAAAACCAAAGTTATGTTGGTCTGTTCCACTAGGAAAAGGCCAAAACAGCATGGGATACAATTAAGTATGGGAGGAGTACAAATTGAACAAGTGGCAGAAACCAAACTATTGGGAGTGCAGCTAGACAACTGCTTATCATGGTCGTCTCAAATAACTAATCTATGTAAAAAAATATATATATTAAAACAGCATGTATAATCAGAAGGATAGCTACATATTTTCCAGGAAAAATTCTTAAGCAAATAACCCAAGCATTAATTGAGAGTCAGGTGAACTACTGTTCTGTGGTCTGGGGAAATGCATCAGCAAGTGAAGTTAGGAGGATGCAGATTGCACAGAACAAAGCAGCAAGGATTGTTTTACGGTGGAGATATGGTTCTTCTGTTGCAGTCATGCGCAATGTTCTTTGTTGGTCATCAATCAACAAGATAATTGAAAAAAACATGCTTATTTTATTTCATATACATCATTTAAAACAGCCAAGTTCTATTCACAACTGTAATCAGTTGGTAAGAGAGAGACATTCCGTAAATACTAGGAATAGATTGTCCACCATCTATGCGTTATCCAGACAGAAAAGAGAAATGGGCAAAAGAACATTTCGATTTAGAGCAATAAAGAAATGGAATAAATTAACTGAGCAAATCAGAAACCTTTCAATATATACATTTAAACATATTTTTAAATGATTTAAATATAATACACAGAAATGTTGTGGGATTACAGTAGATGAAGAATCAATATTTTTTTAGATTTGAGTATTTATTGGTTCATTATGTTAGTATACTATGTATGTTTGTAATAGTGTGTTATATGTGAAATGTGTTTTGTATATAAATTGTATTTTAATTTTTAAGGACTCCTGGAAGATTAGTCCAAATGGGGACTAAAAGAGAATCAAATCAAATAATTAAATGTTTTCTTCATCCTTGATAAAGGATAGTTTGTGAAATTCACTTAAGTCAAATAACTTTGAAGCATGTTGTTATTTGTTCATATCTTGACCCTTGACCTTTTCTCTGTTCCAGTGAACTTCGAGGCCCTGATCATCGCCATGGCAGTGTTAGGCGGGACCATCATCATCAGCATCACAGTCTGTTGCTGCTGCTGCTGTTGCTGCAAGAAACATCAATCGGGGTAAGACAGGAAGTGATGTCACCAAATTGCCCTGTCTAGCCTAATATTAAGGCATACTTGCAAAGAATGGCAAGGGTTTTATCAGTCGGTCTTGTTCATAATCCTAGGAAAACCTCCACACTAATAACTATGTCTTTCAATACCTCAGACTCCTCATAAATGTGCTGATATTCTGCATATCCTTTGTTGCATCCAGCATCAGATTATTCAAAATGCAGATCTCTATTAACATGCACCATCCATGTACAGTGGTTATACCCTTTTATTAAAACAGGTAGGTGCAGTGCTGGATGCTGATCCTGCCCTGATTGTTATGCGACGCTAGGAGGGAGGAAGAAGAAACTGTCACCACAAAGTGGAATGTTTTAAAACGGCATGTCAATCAAATGCTTGCTGGCCTGACACCCTGATTGGCAGCCATTTAAATGCAGCCGCTCTGTGCATCTCAATCATCTATCCTAAATAAACATGAAGGCTGTGAAGATGAAACAACATGTCTGTCCAAAATGAAGTTCCACACAGTTCATATTTCTCACCTCCCAATCATTGGAAGGCCTCTGCATATATTGGCATAATTTGTTCCATTTTAAGATTGCATCCAATTAACAAAGATGACACCTCTCTCGTCTCCCCAGCAGAACCTCTCACCTGTCAGAACCTATCCCCTTTCCAAGCTTACACAACAGCAGCCTCACTTTTTGCGTTAAACACAAGCAGCAGAATGACAGGATTGCTTTTTGTTGGCATCATCTATGCAAAGTTAAGAGCAACAGCAACAGCCATTCTATACAACAGATCTTGCAGTGTTATTGTTGACAAGGAATACTAAGTCTCATTTCCACTTGGAGACAAAGTATATCATATACTGTACAAGGAAAGTGTGTTCTCAGACCAATCTGTGCTAGTGTCTCTGTCTGTAAACGTGATGTTTCAAGGTGATTGTAACGCTGCCTGTGTCTCTGTGTCTCACCAGGCCAGACAGAGATGAGGAGAGGTTTGCCAGGAGGAGAGGGGAGATCAGACAGCGTGCTGATGAACGGTAAGTATTCATTAGTTATCACACACTCAGCTTCACAAAGGCTTTCAAACTACTACTAAAAGATGCCCCATTTTATCAACACAATGATTTGTGTGAGCCCACACTGTTAGTTGCTTAGATTTTTGGGGAGGTGCTTGTATCTGTTTCAATGATGGAAAGCACTTCCCACAGCTACCTGGTCAGATTCAAAGTTTTCTACTCTGCTGCTGGTGATCTATAGAGACGTTCTCTGTCAGGGTTGGGGATTTGAACAGTTGGTGAGCTGTGCCTGCGGCTCTTCAAGCAACACCGTCCACAGGAGAAATACTGTGTGTGTGTCCCCAAACACCAACCGAGAGGATTGTAATCACTGATTCCAGCTCTTAGTCTTCAGCAGCTGCACTTTGATCAGTGTGTGTTTAAATATAGAACGTGCTACTACATAGTGTAGTGGTAGAAATGGGATTCTGAGCCACACTTCCTCCTACACTGAATCACTCCCTTTACATAAATGTTTCATCCTTTCTTTAAATGTTTTCCTGCCTGTCGTCCACCGAGGATAGCTTGATGTGTTGTTTAACGTGGTGAGCAGTCAGTCATGCAGAAAGACAGTCGGTACAGTAAATGTATCATGTCACGTGCTGCGTGGTGTACTGGGGAGTCTTGGCTCACTGTGTGTTTCTGAATTAAACCAGCCTCTGAACCTTTCTTCTATCAAGCCAGGGAATGTAGAGTAGACTCACTCAGTCAGTTCCTGATGTGGATCAAACCACCATAGTCTGTGTTGGTGTACTGACCTGCTGTTCTGATGGGAACAGAGAGGACCCAGGCCTGTTTTATGCACCATGGGAGAGGAGGGAGCCTCTAGAGAGATTACAGCACGTCCCCAGAGTCTGCAGATGGAGAGGTTAGGACACAGCTAAGAGCTCTGAGCCCTCTGTCATCTGAGCCACAGATGGGGAACGTTCTACAGAACACCTTAACAGACATAAGTTACCACATCCCCACCATCCAAACTCCACCGACTCTTACTGGATCTCTATGTTGGAGAATGTCCCATTGAAATAACACAGGGTTTAGGTTAAGTTTGTCCTGACTCCCTATCAAACCAAGGGGTTTAGGGAGGTCTAAGACAGTGTTAGAGAGTGAGTTTAGAAAGACAGTGCACTTGAGTCTTTGAGATTGTATTCATCCCTCTCGCTCTTTTTCATTTTCTTCCGGTCACTCTCCCTGCCTGCTCCCGCCCACTTGTTGCCTTGGTGCATGGTTATGTGGGAGTCAGTCAGCTGAGAGGGAGGGGGGTGGAGGAGACAGATGGTGGTCAGGACAGCCTCTGCTCCTCTCTGCTCCCTGTGTTGTCAGCCTGCCTGCCTCCTCTGATTGCTGCTCCCCAGATCACTACCTGGCATTAAAGAGCCCAGATTGATTTACACTGTCTGTCTTTGTGTGGGACTGCCACTGGTGCCCAGTGAATTTACGTCCCTGGAGGGACCAACAAAACAATCACAACCACCTCCCCTCCCTGCCTCCTTTGTGTCCCCCATAAAGTTAGAGCGATGGCTGGGTGGCAGGCTCCTCAGCCTGCCCTGTGCTCGTATTTCACCTACTGCTGGCAATGCCGGTGTAAAACACAGCGTCTTGTTCTTTACGAGCCTCTATCAGGGGCCACGGGGAGGTAAACAATGACACTAAAGCCGCCTTAAATAATGTCAGATGTCTAAAGGCTTAATGCTGCCACTAAGGCATGGCAGCTTCGTTCAGCAAGATGGAGGCTGGAGTCAACTTTTGGTTTGTAGAGCACAGATATAGATGCCACTTTGGTTATTGATTGCTTTTGACATCCATATTTCATATTTCCACTACTGCAGTCACTGCAGTCCATTAGTTGACTTGATAAGGTATTTGCAGCTTGGGCAAAGTTCTTCCATTAAGCGGGGCTCCTCTGAGGAGGCTGGGGAGTATGGTGCAGGGACTGTGAAGTGTCACTGGTGAGAAAGCTGAGGTGCTAAAAGCGGCAGTGTGAAACAACATGTAACAAGTTTAGCAGAAACACCCACTGACTGAGTACGTTTACATGCACACTAATAATTGGATATTAAAGTGATTATGGCAGTAGGCCAAGTATGGCAATAGCCATGTAAACACCTTTGTCTGCTTAGCTTAATCAGCATACGGTCTACATCGAAGTAAGCATACGCCGATTATAACACCTGGTTTTCTAAGCAATCTGGAATTATTAGGGCATGTAAACAGCTTAATCCGTGTTCCAGCAGTGTAATTGATCTGCACATGTGCCAGCACCGGTAGCACAAGCCTCCCTCTTATGCACGAGTGAAGTGAGTTAGGAAAAATTTAACGGTTTGTTTTTACATATAAACTTTATATGTCCTCAGAATCATTTTACATTTACATTTAAGTCATTTAGCAGACGCTCTTATCCAGAGCGACTTACAAATTGGTGCATTCACCTTATGATATCGAGTGGAACAACCACTTTACAATAGTGCATCTAAATCTTTTAAGGGGGGGGGGGGTTAGAAGGATTACTTTATCCTATCCTAGGTATTCCTTAAAGAGGTGGGGTTTCAGGTGTCTCCGGAAGGTGGTGATTGACTCCGCTGTCCTGGCGTCGTGAGGGAGCTTGTTCCACCATTGGGGTGCCAGAGCAGCGAACAGTTTTGACTGGGCTGAGCGGGAACTGTGCTTCCTCAGAGGTAGGGGGGCCAGCAGGCCAGAGGTGGATGAACGCAGTGCCCTTGTTTGGGTGTCGGGCCTGATCAGAGCCTGAAGGTATGGAGGTGCCGTTCCCTTCACAGCTCCGTAGGCAATCACCATGGTCTTGTAGCGGATGCGAGCTTCAACTGGAAGCCAGTGGAGAGAGCGGAGGAGCGGGGTGACGTGAGAGAACTTGGGAAGGTTGAACACCAGACGGGCTGCGGCGTTCTGGATGAGTTGTAGGGGTTTAATGGCACAGGCAGGGAGCCCAGCCAACAGCGAGTTGCAGTAATCCAGACGGGAGATGACAAGTGCCTGGATTAGGACCTGCGCCGCTTCCTGTGTGAGGCAGGGTCGTACTCTGCGAATGTTGTAGAGCATGAACCTACAGGATCGGGTCACCGCCTTGATGTTAGTGGAGAACGACAGGGTGTTGTCCAGGATCACACCAAGGTTCTTCAAATGGGCTTCGAAAAAATAACATGGTCGCTGTGGTAGAATTCTATTTCATTTGGCGATTTTCTGCATTTATCAAATGTCTTGTTCAGATGTGTCGATGTAAGGATTATTTGGGAAATCGTTCTTCTTGCAAGACATGTCAACGTTTAAAACAAACTATTATATTAATCTGACTATCTACAATAATTGTGTAATTGTGTGCATGTAACAGTGCTCACTGACTGGTGGTTTATATAGTATGAGGCTTGTATTCACAATCTGTACTGACTGAGAAGACTTTATAAATCCTACATTACCCAGAAGTACTGACTGAGAAGACTTTATAAATCCTTCATTTCCTACTGTTCATTATCCTGCACTGTGTTCTTCTGTCAGCGGGTTATTACATGTTCCAGTGTTGCTTATTGTCTTGTTACTGTGTGATAGAGCATGACCAGCATTGTCCTCTACTCTGACAGGAAGGTGGAGAGGAAGGTGAGGCATGATGACATCCGTAAGAAGTATGGTACGTATCTCCCTCTCTACATGTATAGAAGTTACGATAATATCATTATTTTAGCTATTTTATTAGGATCCATATTAACTGTTGCATAGCATCAGCTACTCTTCCTGGGGTCCACACACAACATGAAACGTGACACAGAACAGCTCAAGGACAGAACTACATAAATGTATACAGTGGTATGTCTCAACTTTTACTTGCAACTTATTGTGTATCTGATATGAACCAAGTCCCTCTAACCTCTTATGCAATTAGACCCAAGATACACCTCCTCATATAACCTGACCCAATGACCTTGCTCTACTTCACCTGATATGAAAGTCTTCTGAGACTGTACATTTACAAGCCTCTTACTGTTCTGTGGCCTGATGTACTTTACATGGGTGTAATGGGATGAGCGTTCGGCATTCATTGTCCTCTATCCATAGGGCCGTCCATTTCCATATTTTCTAAGGTGTTGCTTATTGAATTTCCATCCTCGGTCACATGAATGCATTATTCAGCGTAGTGAACGTGTCCCAAAGCAAGCCAACGCAGCCCACATATTGGTTACTCTACCTCAAGTCTCTCGAAATCAATTCTAACACGATGCATCACACTTTGGATGTCAGATACTGGGCATCTCATTAACATCTGCATGTTAGTACAGGTCAGCTCAACACACACAGTTCCCTATGTTGAAACATTGATACAGAAACACAGGCCAACTCAGTCTCAGGTAATATCTTGATTCTGAATACTGTAACAACCCGTAAAGCTCGGATAGCTGGTTTATTCAGTGTGCCAGACAGTGTAGGAGAGTGGGGAGAGCAGAGAGGTGAGGTGACTAGGAATGAACAGCAGTCTGTAGGGCAGAGGGCTCCCTGGGGTGAATAGGAATGATGGGACATATGAGCACTGCAGTCAGTCCCAAGGTTGACTGAAATGCGGGTGGGATTCCCGGACTTCCTGCTTATTCCAGGAATTATCCAACAAAGGTTTTTTGGAAAACCTAGACATTTTGGGAAAGTCACTGGCGTTTTTCAGTCTATAGGAATTATGGGAGTTATGAGACAAACAGGGTAGAGTGTCCCTGGGGTCTGATACTGTGACCTCTGCTCTATGCTAGGCCTCTGACCCTGGGGGGGGTTGTATGAAGACATCTGCTTCTGGTTAAGTGTGAGAAGGGGGTAGCATAACTCTAAAGCTCTCTGAAAAGTGACTAGAGAGCAGATAGAAAGACAGGATCCCCGTTGTTCCATATTCATAGTGAATATTTCTGGTATTGATGCGTTGTCAAGTTTGAGATCTTTCCATACATTGCCTTCACGTTCTCGAGGTGTGTGTATGTGTTAATAACATGGTTCTGTACTATTGGTTGCAGTTCCACATCAATTGTGATTTTCTTTATGGACAATATGACAGAGTGATGGATGGTGGTCTCCTTCACATGCCTCCTGCTAACTGAAGTCTATGTACATTAGGGACCGCTTGGCATTTGTCTGCTACTCAAACGAGGGTGTGTGTGTGTGTGTGTGTGTGTGTGTGTGTGTGTGTGTGTGTGTGTGTGTGTGTGTGTGTGTGTGTGTGTGTGTGTGTGTGTGTGTGTGTGTGTGTGTGTGTGTGTGTGTGTGTGTGTGTGTGTGTGTGTGTGTGTATACGAGTAGGTTCTGCTTAATGTCTGAGTGAAGTCAACTCAACGTCTGTTGCATTTCAGGAGGACCAGACTCACAGTGTAAATCTCTACCTGTGTGTGCCTTTTCACTCAGTCAATCCTCAGAGATCAAACACCTAGTGACCTGCACCACATTCCCATCTTGGCAGCCTCTGTACCACCCCTTGGCAGCCTCTGTACCACCCCTTGGCAGCCTCTGTACCACCCCTTGGCAGCCTCTGTACCACCCCTTGGCAGCCTCTGTACCACCCCTAGACAATGTAACTATATACACTGCTCAAAAAAATAAAGGGAACACTTAAACAACACAATGTAACTTCAAGTCAATCACACTTCTGTGAAATCAAACTGTCCACTTAGGAAGCAACACTGATTGACAATACATTTCACATGCTGTTGTGCAAATGGAATAGACAACAGGTGGAAATTATAGGCAATTAGCAAGACACCCCCAATAAAGGAGTGGTTCTGCAGGTGGTGACCACAGACCACTTCTCAGTTCCTATGCTTCCTGGCTGATGTTTGGTCACTTTTGAATGCTGGCGGTGCTTTCACTCTAGTGGTAGCATGAGACTGAGTCTACAACCCACACAAGTGGCTCAGGTAGTGCAGCTCATCCAGGATGGCACATCAATGCGAGCTGTGGGAAGAAGGTTTGCTGTGTCTGTCAGCGTAGTGTCCAGAGCATGGAGACAGGCCAGTACATCAGGAGACATGGAGGAGGCCGTAGGAGGGCAACAACCCAGCAGCAGGACCGCTACCTCTGCCTTTGTGCAAGGAGGAGCAGGAGGAGCACTGCCAGAGCCCTGCAAAATGACCTCCAGCAGGCCACAAATGTGCATGTGTCTGCTCAAACGGTCAGAAACAGACTCCATGAGGGTGGTATGAGGGCCCGACGTCCACAGGTGGGGGTTGTGCTTACAGCCCAACACCGTGCAGGACGTTTGGCATTTCCCAGAGAACACCAAGATTGGCAAATTCGCCACTGGCGCCCTGTGCTCTTCACAGATGAAAGCAGGTTCACACTGAGCACATGTGACAGACGTGACAGAGTCTGGAGACGCCGTGGAGAACGTTCTGCTGCCTGCAACATCCTCCAGCATGACCGGTTTGGCGGTGGGTCAGTCATGGTGTGGGGTGGCATTTCTTTGGGGGGCTGCACAGCCCTCCATGTGCTTGCCAGAGGTAGCCTGACTGCCATTAGGTACCGAGATGAGATCCTCAGACCCCTTGTGAGACCATATGCTGGTGTGGTTGGCCCTGGGTTCCTCCTAATGCAAGACAATGCTAGACCTCATGTGGCTGGAGTGTGTCAGCAGTTCCTGCAAGAGGAAGGCATTGATGCTATGGACTGGCCCGCCCGTTCCCCAGACCTGAATCCAATTGAGCACATCTGGGACATCATGTCTCGCTCCATCCACCAATGCCACATTGCACCACAGACTGTCCAGGAGTTGGCGGATGCTTTAGTCCAGGTCTGGGAGGAGATCCCTCAGGAGACCATCCGCCACCTCATCAGGAGCATGCCCAAGCGTTGTAGGGAGGTCATACAGGCACGTGGAGGCCACACACACTACTGAGCCTCATTTTGACTTGTTTTAAGGACATTACATCAAAGTTGGATCAGCCTGTAGTGTGGTTTTCCACTTTAATTTTGAGTGTGACTCCAAATCCAGACCTCCATGGGTTGATAAATTGGATTTCCATTGATTATTTTTGTGTGATTTTGTTGTCAGCACATTCAACTATGTAAAGAAAAAAAGTATTTAAGATTATTTCATTCATTCAGATCTAGGATATGTTTTTTTGTGTTCCCTTTATTTTTTTGAGCAGTGTAGAATACTACAATGGACATGAACCTTCTTATGATGGGATACATTTTTGCCTTTTTGTCAGGGAGTTGGTCTACCATGGTTTGCCAGTGCTGTGATAAGATATTGTGTAAAATAATGAATTTGAAGAATTGATCTGCACTGTATGTTTGTTTGTTAACTAGCTAGCCAGGCCATTTTAGAGGAATGATTCCATTAGTGTTTTAACTTAACAACAAATTTGCCAACATTCCATTCGAACAATGCAGTCAATCCACATCCATACACTGGCTGATATCAGTTGATGATAGGTCTTAGACAAGTTGTAAATGCAACAAGTACTGATTGTATCATTAGGGCTCCCGAGTGGCGCAGCGGTCTAAGGCACTGCATCTCAGTGTAAGAGGCGTCACTACAGTCCCTGGTTCGAATCCGGCCGTGATTGGGAGACGCATAGGGCAGCGCACAATTGGCCCAGCGTCGTCCAGGTTTGGGTGTAGGCCCTCAATGTAAATAAGAATTTGTTCGTAACTGACTTGCCTAGTTAAATAAAAAAAAATACAAATATATATAGTTTTCCAAGATAACAAAACATTTGACATTTGTGGTCTGTTTGCTAATATTTTAGAGGCTATTTAAACATAACATTTGTAAAAACCCCATTACAAACTCTATTTATAATTATGAAAGTATTTTAGGTAGACCATTTTATTACACAATTTCTGATATCACGTCCCATACTTTTTTTCCCTACATATGTAAAGTCAGGATTATGCCTCTACTGCCTTTCATTCCAATTAGACTCGTTTTGGATTTTTCCCTGACCAATATGGTTGCCATTTTGACCACATTCTGGAACTTTTAATAGGATCTCTATGCTCTAGCCAGCCTCTGTACAACCCTACACAGCCCAGTCATAACACAACAGCTTCTAATCACTGTTTTTCAATGTTCCCCATCTCTCCTTTTTATTTCTCTCTCTCTCTTTGTTTTTACAGGTCTTGTCCCTGACTCTGACCACCCATACAGCAAGTTTGAAAATGAGTAAACCAGAAACCTATGTGAAGAGAAGTTGTTCAGATGGCCCTGCTCTACTCTGCTCCATCCTGTTTGGACTGACTATCATCCTGTCCTGCTGACTGTTTTAGCTTAGAGAGCAGAGACACCCTACTCTGAGAGACACACAAACACCTATATATCAAGACCGGTCTATCATCATGATTCATCTAAATCAAACCTTTGCCTATAATTATTAAATGCAGTTTTTATTCATTCATTTTAGGTTCTGAATGAAAATGATTTCCAGGTTGAGAAAATGTTACGTTTGTCACACGATTAAGAAGTTTGAGGAAGTTTGTAATATTTAGTTTGCTGTTGGAGACATGGCACTGAGTGGAGCTTCTTAACTTTCTGCACATTCTTTGTATTTTTGTGAAATCTGATTTAAATGCCTTTGTTTTAAATTACTGTAATATCTGTGAGTGCGATTGCGCTTTGTATATATTTCATAAACCAAGAACATCATAATCTATGCTCAATCTGATACATTTCCTAATAAAATGTTTATTTTAATGTAGAATTTTAACGACTTAACAACAAGCGTAAGATCACCATGCACAATGCCAAGCGTCGCCTGGAGTGGTGTAAAGCTCACCGCCGTTGGCTCAGTTGTGGCTCAGTTGGTAGAGCATGGTGTTTGCAACGCCAGCATGGTGTGTGCAACGCCAGGGTTGTGGGTTCGATTCCCACGGGGGGCCAGTAGAAAAAAAAAAAATGCATGAAATGGTATGAAATGTATGCATTCACTACTGTAAGTCGCTCTGGATAAGAGCGTCTGCTAAATGACTAAAATGTAAATGTAAATTGGACTCTAAAGCAGTGGAAACGCATTCTCTGGAGTGATGAATCACTCACCATCTGGCAGTCTGACAGATGAATCTGGGTTTGGGGGATGCCAGGGGGATGCCAGGTGCATGCTAACTACCTGAATGCTTAGTGACAACTTTAAAGTTTGGTGGAGGAGGAATAATGGTCTGGGGCTGTTTTTCATTGTTCATTCTAGGCCCCTTGGTTTCAGTGAAGGGAAATCTTAATGCTCCAGCATACAATGACATTCTAGACGATTCTGTGCTTCCAACTTTGTGGCAACAATTTGGGGGAAGGCCTTTTCCTGTTTCAGCATGATTAATGCTCCCGTGCACAAAGTGAGGTCCATACAGGAATGGTTCGTCAAGATTGGTGTGGAAGAACTTGATTGGCTTGCACAGAGCCCATCGAACACCTTTGGGATGAATTGGAATGCTGACTGCGAGCCAGGCCTAATCGCCCAACATCAGCGCCCGACCTCACAAATGCTCTTGTGGCTGAATGGAAGCAAGTCCCTGCAGAAATGTTCCAACATCTAGTGGAAAGCCTTCCCAGCAGCACCTCCGTATTAATGCCCATGATTTTGGAATTAGATGTTTGACGTGCAGGTGTCCACAGCCTCTCCATCCTTTATTCGTAAACACACCCCAATCTACCGGATGTCTGGATGGAGTTGTCTGTCCTTATAATGACCTCATGTTAGCCAATTTACTTCCCTGTATAGCCATTCGACATCTTAATGGCGGTGCTGCTATAGAAAGTTTGGTCATTAAAGGGATACTTTGGGATTTAGGCAATGATGCCCTATACCTACTTTCGCTGAGTCAGATGAACTCGTAGATAGCATTTTTATGTCTGTCCGGTATGAAGGATGTTGGAGGTACTTTCGCTAGCAGATACCCATAGACTTCCAGTCATTGCTACAATGAACAAAAATAGAAACTTAACATGTAAAGTGTTGGTCCCATGTTTCATGAGCTGAAATAAAATAAATGTTCCATATGCACAAAACCTTATTTCTCTTAGTGCGCAAATTTAGGCAGGTATAAGCTACACACAATGATTTGCATTTTATCGATGGCAATTTGAATGCAGAGCTACCGTGATGAAATTCTGAGGCCCATTGTGTCGTGCCTTTCATTGACACCATAACCTCATGTTTCAGAATGGTAATGCATGGCCCCAAGTTGCAAGGATCTATATACAATTCCTTGAAGCTGAAAATGTTCCCGTACTTCCATGGCCTGCATACTCACCAGACATGTCACCAATTGAGCATGTTTAGGATGCTCTGAATCGATGTGTAAGACAGTGTGTTCCAGTATCCAGCAACTTTGCACAGCCATTCAAGAGGATTGGGAAAACATTCCACAGGCCACAATCAACAGCCTGATCAACTCTATGCGAAGCAGCTATGTCTTGCTGCATGAGGCAAGTGGTTGTCACCAGATACTGACTGGTTTTCTGATCCACGCCCTTACTAAATATTTTTAAGGTTATCTGTGACCAGATGCATATCTGTATTCCCAGTCGTGAAATCCGTAGATTATGGCCTTATACATTTTTTCAATTGATTTCCTTATATGAACTGTAATTCAGTAAAATCTTTGAAATTGTTGCATGTTGTGTTTATATTTTTGTTCAGTATAGTTCCCATTGGCTCACGAAACTTCCTCTAACATCAGTTAGAGACAGAGAAATGCTATGCGCGAGTTCATCTGACTCTGGGGGAAGTAGATAAAGGGCCTCATTGCTAAAATCCCGAAGTATCCCTATAACTTTGTTTAAAAATCTGCAGGGACTTGATAATGCTGTTAGTAAAAAAGGTATATTGTAGATCTAGTCCCTCACAAAAACAGTTGGAAATGTGTTTCAAATATGAGAGTGTACACTTGGTTAGGCTAGTGGCAAAACTGCTATCTTTAATCGAATCTAATTCTAATGCTAGTCGATGCTTTGTTGTTGCAGCTTCTGCACACGTGCACAGTCTAAATCTACAAGGACAGGCCCAGCCGATTTGACATGCAAATCTCCTGAAAAGCTTTTATTCAGTTCCATCATTTGCAGTGCAGACAAAATCCAGACTGACAACATCCAGACTGACAACACCCAGACTGACAACACCCAGACTGCCAGACTGACAACACCCAGACTGACAACATCCAGACAGACAACACCCAGACTGACAACACCCAGACTGACAACACCCAGACCAGATCAGACGTTTTTAAACGGTGAAAATACTGAGCAAGAGAAGTCAAATCAGGTGATTATGAAACACTAAGGTGGATGCCTTACCACTCTGGAGTGGTCCAAGGCAGATTTAAGGACATATCAATTCATCTGAGGCTCATCACTTTTATTGGTTTTATTGAACAGTTATAAAGAGGTTCTTGGGCAGACATGCCGTGCACCTGTTTATAGGGTAATCGTGTAATTGACTCATTGGCAGTCTCATATGGGTTACACATTGAATAAGAATACCTCAAAGGATTTCCCTTTCACATGTACAGGGCCGACCCTGGACAGCCTGTCACAATTGATTTGGAATACATAGCATACTTTACATTGCCATCATGCCAGTCTGTTTGTGCCATAATGCCATGTCACTCAGTGACATGCCAAACATGACAGTGTTTGGAGTTGGCAGGAACACCAACAGATCTGGGAGCAGGCTATACTTTATAATCATGTTTAATTGTATTGAAGAAGTTCTCGTTGAACAATGAAACCCATTGAGTCATAAAAATGACAGAACCATGTAGGTTCTCAGATTTGGATAGGACAGTGGACACCCTGCCTTCCCTGGAGGAATGTATGTGTACATTAAAACAACATGGCCTTGACAAACCCCTCCACATTCCTAGCATGTTTCCCAAAGAAATTTGGCTGGGGAACAGAGCAGTTCCTTGCCTATGCTTTAAAACCTTGACATCAGGAAGGGGAGATCATGTTTGTACCATGTCATAAGCCTCATTTCCTAACTCTGCTCATTCTATTCAGATAAGATCAGTGGTACTTGATACCAGTGGAGATTTTAGCATGTAAATCTTGGTGGAGCAAACTCCCACAATTTTTTTCGATTAAGACATTAAGGAGCGAGCTAAGACGTACGTAGTCAATATAACTATTTGTTCAGCACTTTTGAAATGTACAGCGATAGAATTCAGAACATGGGCCATTCTTACAGTAGTCTCCCTGTACACCAAGTCAGAACCATAGGATAAATGAAGGGGGCATATAAGCAGACAATGAAAGCTCTTACAATATTCGATGATGACAATTCTAACCCTGATTCAGATGACCATCCTACCCATGCTAGATTACGGAGAAATAATTTATAGATCGGCAGGTAAGGGTGCTCTCGAGCGGCTAGATGTTCTTTAGCATTTGGCCATCAGATTTGCCACCAATGCTCCTTATAGGACACATCACTGCACTCTATACTCTGTAAACTGGTCATCTCTGTATACCCGTTGCAAGACCCACTGGTTGATGCTTATTTATAAAAACCCTCTTAGGCCTCACTCTGAGATATCTACTGCAGCCCTCATCCTCCTCATACAACACCCGTTCTGCCAGTCACATTCTGTTAAAGGTCCCCAAAGCACACACATCCCTGGGTCGCTCCTATTTTCAGTTCGCTGCAGGTAGCGACTGGAACGAACTGGACAGTTTTATCTCAATCTCTTCATTCAAAGACTCAATCATGGACACTCTTATCCAATATTTATATTGTATTTAATTATTTATTTTTAATCCCAGGCCCCCGTCCCCACAGAAGGCCTTTTACCTTTTGGTAGGCCATCATTGTAAATAAGAATTTATTCTTAACTGACTTGCCTAGTTAAATAAAGGTTAAATACATTTTTTTACATACAATTTCTCTAAAACAGTCTGTAGGCTACATATGCACCACCAAGTCAGAACAGTACAATAAGTTGTGAGGGGGAAAGGGACCAAATTACTAGGGCGAGCCACATGGGCTACTAACAGCGTAATACACAACATACACTTAACATTGCTTTCTTAGCTATAGTATACATATTTCTCTGGCATATGACATAATTTATGCAACACCATACAAGACATTTTAGGACTCACTGTTGTTGTGCTGTGCTCACTTGAACAGGAAGGTGGTGCAGCGATCCTTCTTGTGGGCAATTTTTTTCATGAAACTTTGTCATCAAAGTCTGGCATTCTCTGGATTTATGCTGCTTTCAAGACATTTGGGAACTCTGAAAAAAACAAGGTTGAATCCATGGCCTCCTTAATCTTTAGGATCCAAGGGGGCTTGTACTGCCTAGCTCTCCCTATAGATTCAGTGGTGACATAGTGTCCCCATGAGTGACAGAACACTGAGCCAAAAAACTAGAAACTAGAGAAGATTACCAATGCCTAAGCTCTGTACTTTCCACTGGCTGCCCCTCCACCACAGAAAGCACTGAGCTAGGCTGAATCATCTGCATTTTGGAGCTGCCTTACTCAAGAAAGCAAAAAAGAGACCATGTTTGTATGTGGCTTTATTAACTCTCTATATATATTTTTTTACATTGTTTGCAAACTAATATGTGACACGTATTAAAGCGAAAATAACATGCATGACAACAACAAAAAATTATATATTACAGTATCAGTCAAAAGTTTGGACACTCGATGAAGGGTTTTTTCTTTATTTTTATTATATTCTTCATTGTAGAATAAAAGTGAAGACATAAACTATGAAATAACACATATGGAATCATGTAGTAACCAAAAAAGTGTTAAACAAAATATATTTTATATTTCAGATTCTTCATTGTAGCCACCCTTTGCCAAGATGACAGCTTTGCACACTCTTGACATTCTATCAATCAGCTTCACGAGGAATGCTTGAAGGAGTTCCCACATATGCTGAGCACCTGTTGGCTGCTTTTCCTTCACTCTGCAGTTCAACTCATCCAAAACCATCTCAATTGGGTTGAGCTCGGGTGATTGTGGAGGCCTGGTCATCTGATGCAGCACTCCATCACTCTCCTTGGCTAAATAGCCCTTACACAGCCTGGAGGAGTGTTTTGGGTCATTGTCCTGTTGAAAAACAAATGATAGTCCCACTAAGAGCAAACAGAGGGGATGGCGTATTGCTGCAGAATGTTGTGGTAGCAATGCTGGTTAAGTGTGCCTTGAATTCTAAATAAATCACGGACAGTCACCAGCAAGGCACCCCCACACCATCCCACCTCCTCCTCCATGCTTCACGGTGCGAACCACACATGTGGAGATAATCCGTTCACCTACTCTGCGTCTCACAAAAACACAGCGGTTGGAACCAAAAATCTCCAATTTGGACACCTGTTAGTTGAAATGCATTCCAGGTGGCTACCTCATGAAGCTGGTTGAGAGAATGCGAAGAGTGTTAAGCTGTCATCAAGGTAAAGGGTGGCTAGTTTGAAGAATCTATGATCTAAAGTATGTTTTGATTTGTTTAACACTTGTTTGGTTACTATATGATTCCATATTTGTTATTTCATAGTTTTGATGTAAAAAATAGTAAAACATTAAGAAAAACCCTTCATTGAGTAGGTGTGTCCAAGCTTTTGAATGGTACTGTCTATACATTACCATTCAAAAGTTTGGGGTCACTTTTTTGGTCCATTAAAATAACATCAAATTGATCATAAATACAGTGTAGACAGTGTTAATGTTGTAAATGACTATTGTAGCTGGAAATGGCTGTTTTTTAATGAAATATCTACATAGGCTACAGAGGCCCATTATCACAAAACATCACTCCTGTGTTCCAATGGCACGTTGTGTTACCTAATCCAAGTTTATCATTTTAAAAGGCTAATTGATCATTAGAAACCCCTTTTGCAATGATGTTAGCACAGCTGAAAACTGTTTCACAAACAAGGACATTTCTAAGTGACCCCAAACTTTTGAACAGTATGGTATATATATAAATATATATTTTTTGTTAGCTAAACAGGTGGGTCTCAAAACAGGTGCTTGATACTGCCATCAGACATATCAGAGAATACAGGTGTTATACATTCGCATTCGCTGACATAATTGACAGTTTGAACTCAGCTTTGTTTCAGGTTTAATTCTCACGGTCCTCGGTGGAGATTTGCACCACCAAGGGAAACTAGGTGGGAGAAAACAGTTGTCTTTGGAGTTCACGTTGAAATATATAAAATGTAAACTGGCATCTGTGCGTTTGCTTAAAATCCAATAAATGTATGACTCCATGTGTAACCAATCATTTGGAGATGCCAAATGCGCTTAATGCGCATATGCGGCTGACTGGCAATGTCCTCTGACTCATCATGTCCTTTGGTAATGAAAATTAAGCGAAATTGTATTAACAGGTGTAGGCCTAATATCAAGTTCGACACCTCTCAGATAGCATTAGAGCCTGTGATAAAAACATTTTTTGCATAAAGTTTCAATACATTCTAACGGTTTCCTACTAGGGTTGGCCTACTTCCCAAACATCCCTTCACACACCCCAACACTACAATGAAATTATCAAATAATCCAATCATATTTTAAAACAAAGGATATTTGGAAGACATTCCTGATCGTATTCGATATTATTGTTATTATTAGGTTATTTGCATCATTGGCTAAGTGATCTTTTTGATAAATCAACAATAGCCAAACTAATTGTGGTAGGCTAAATGCCACAGTATAGTTTGTGAGTTACTTTTATCTGAACAGCGGTTCCCTGAGCGGTTCCCTGCGCAAAAATTTTTTATATATTTTTTGTATTCGAGCGGCACAAAAGCATGATTGATAGATCATTGGCAAATCACAGAATCCCCTGTTCTTATTTGGCCAATCGTTGGGTATCCTGGGCGGGGCTTGCAGCTCTGCTGGAGTGTATTTTTTCTTCCCTCTCGCAAACCGGAGAGAGAGAATCCCAAAAATGACAACCAGATTGCAGGGGAGCAGAGCAGAGAGTGAGTGAGAGAGAGACTGGGAGAAAGAAAGAACTCAACAACCCGTTCAGTTTCAGAGAGAGAACAGAGAATCAGCCAGCGCATGTTTTATTTTACAGCTTCATACTCGGCATCTTGTGGAAAATCCCGACTTTAGAAATGTAGTTGGATACAAAGAAAACCTGAGAAGAGTACACCAATGTGTTTTTGAAAACAAAAGCGTTAGCATAAACGTTTCCTGTTTTTTGACAGCGTAGTGGAACGGAGAACCCCTTGGTTTGAACCCTGTTCTCCTCTCCAGTTGTGCGAAGATCACTGTCTGCTACAATACAACCGTCAAGATGTGTGACCTGATGCCAGCTTCGCAACCTTCTGAAAAAATCGGCAAAATGAAAAAGTTGCGAAGAACTTTGTCAGAGAGCTTCAGTCGCATAGGTAAGTAGCCTACCCCTACTGTAGCGGTTATAGTGCAACAATGCATAGCCTATCGCAGTACTAACGGTTATGGAAAACGGTGCTGCTGTAGCCTAGGGAACTAAGTTATTCTAATAATGTCCACCCCAGCTAGTCGGGACGATAGCGGAATTTCACTATTACAAAAAGCTTTACACAAAAAACACAGGTGGCATTCACACTTGTGGCAATCACTTTTACGACATTACGATGATGCATTATGGCAATAACTGTCATTGTGATGCTGCCATTCAACACATTGTTACACTGTGACGGTAAATTACATTAACCAGATTGCATTCTAAATACATGGCTGTCATATTAGCTATGTGAATATTGTAAATGGTTAGTTCATGTTGAGTGTTATCATTACTGCCATATAAACATCGGTAATTGCCGATGTGCTTATTGTAAAACTGGAAGAAGCTTGCTATCCAAATGGTCCGCGTGCGTAAACTCAGGCATCTAAGCAGGTACACACACTGCATCTCTCTCTCTCTCTCTCTCTCTCTCTCTCTCTCCCTCTCTCTCTCTCTCCCTCTCTATCTCTCTCTCTCATCCCGGTGTTGGTCTATACGGTTTGGTGCATTAAAGGCTCACCAAAATTCACCCCCTATGTGATTTGTCTCCCCCCAAATTAACGGCTCAGATGCAACAAGAATAGGGAACATTTACCAATATGAGGCTGCATGAAAAAAAAGGTCGGCATTGACTTTTCTGCTGCATGGATTGTCCTTGTCCATGTTGGTCACTGTTGCTGCTGATATCTGCATCAGCGCATCAACGTGGTGCACTGCACTATATAGGCATTGATTGATCACTCACTGTCTGTCTGTGTTTCACGGACGGTTTAACAAAGAGCGTTACAGCTTAGTTTGAGAAGTTAGGCTTCTTATAACCAAGTCATAATGCGACATCCCTAATGTATTCCAGTAGATATTATTATTTCCATACATGTCCTAATAATACACTCACACTCAATGTCACATCATAGTTCAGCCTGGTCTCATAGACTAGACGTAACATAGTAATTGAAAATTCTGGACCCTCAAATTAGTACAATATGTTACCTTTGGTATGATTACATAAGACAGATTGTTACTTATGGCAACAAAAACGAAGGTAGGGTGGTTGGTCGGGGTGGAAAGGTTGCGAGTTCAAAGCTCATCATGGACAAGTTTAGAATTCTAGCTACTTTGCAACTACTTAGCATGTTAGCTAACCCTTCCCCATAACCCTAATACTAACCTTAACCCTTCTAGTTAACCCTTCCCTTAACCCTAACCATAATCCTTTAACCTACACTACTGTTCAAAAGTTTGGGGTCACTTAGAAATGTCCTTGTTTTTGAAAGAAAAGCACATTTTTTGTCCATTAAAATAACATCAAATTGATCAGTAATACTGTGTAGATATTATTCATGTTTTAATGACTATTGTAGCTGGAAACGGCTGATTTTTAATGGAATATCTACATAGGCGTACAGAGGCCCATTATCAGCAATCATCACTCCTGTGTTCCAATGGCACGTTGTGTTAGCTAATCCAAGTTGATCATTTTAATAGACTAATTGATCATTAGAAAACCCTTTTGCAATGATGTTAGCACACCTGAAAACTGTTGTTCTGATTAAAGAAGAAATAAAACTGTCCTTCTTTAGACTAGTTGAGTATCTGAAGCATCAGCATTTGTGGGTTCGATTACAGGCTCAAAATGGCCAGAAACAAAGCACTGTCTTCTGAAACTCGTCAGTCTATTCTTGTTCTGAGAAATGAAGGTTATTCCATGCGACAAATGGCCAAGAAACTGAATATCTCGTATAACGCTGTGAACTACTCCCTTCACAGAACAGCGCAAACTGGCTCTATCCAGAATAGAAAGAAGAGTGGGAGGCCCCGGTGCACAACTGAGCAAGAGGACAAGTACATTAGAGTGTCTAGTTTGAGAAACAGACGCCTCACAAGTCCTCCTCTCCTCAACTGGCAGATTCATTAAATAGTACCCGCAAAACACCAGTCTCAACGTCAACAGAGAAGAGGTGACTCCAGGATGCTGGCCTTCTAGGCAGAGTTCCTCTGTCCAGTTTCTGTGTTCTTTTGCCCATCTTAATCTTTTCTTTTTATTGGCCATTCTGAGATATGGCTTTTTCTTTGCAACTCTTCCTAGAAGGCCAGCATCTCGGAGTCGCCTCTTCACTGTTGATGTTAAGACTGGTGTTTTGCGGGTACTTTATAATGATGCTGCCAGCTACAATCATTCTAGCTGGCATGATTGTAGCTCTAGCTACAATCAAGCTACAAGCATGGTCCAATTTGATGTGGACCATGATTGTAGGCTATTTATCCTACCTTGCTATTCCAGGCTATGCTACCACCTTGCATGTCAATTGCTAACTGTGCTAAGCTCATGTACAGTAGGATCTGCAAAATCACAACTCTATCCTTGTCTTTTGACTGTTACTGTGTATTTACAGTACATCACTATGACAATGCAGCCTTCTGAGGTTAGCCGGGATGAGACTGTTGGCCTACTTCAGGGATCATCAACTAGATTCAGCTACGGGCTGATTTTTTCTTGAGCGGATGGTCAGGGGGCCGGAACATAATCACAAATCATTTGTAGACTGCAAATTGACTAAAACATAAGAATTTTAAACCTTTCTTACATTTGTACACGATCGCATACACTGTATATCTCTGTATTATGTGTGGGAATACTTTGGAACCGATTTCCCAATTATTATTTTTTATGTCCAACAATAATAACAATAATAAAAAAAAGTATGATTTTATTTTTAAAAAAAAAATCACCCGTGGGCCGCCAGTTGTGGAACCCTGGCCAACTGTATATGTCAATATATATAAAACAACTTTTATTTAACCTTTATTTAACCTTTATATTTTACTTTGTCACCATAAATAATAACTTGCTTTACTGTTGAATAATTAATATATATATCCCACACGGATGAAACGTTGCATCGTTTGTCGTCTTCGTTTGGAAAGAGAATGGCATGCATTTTATTTTAGCTTGTTCCTCTGCTTACAAATTCACATTCATCCCATAAGCATGGAATACAAATGTAGTCTGAGTGATTTAAGGAGGTTAGTTTAGTTGTAGCTTCAAGGGGGATATGTTTCATGTAGGATATAAAGGAAAGCAGTAGAAGTTATGGGCCGATTTGGTTTTCTGAAATGTGAGAGTATTTGTTTTTTCTTCTTTACTTTCGAGTGAAGTTGGGCAAAAATTGTCTCCCTGTTTTTCTCCCTTTATGTTGTATGACTCCCACACAGTTCTTTCCTTGATGATCAGAAATGCATGCAGTTGATGTAGACTATTCTTTCTTTTCTATGCTCCTCCTTACCATGGTATAACACAGTGACTTGTAGACAGGTGATATCATTTACAGTATCTTATATTTATGTTCTAGAATACGAGTCCATGTTTAGTTCTGTTTTGGAAATGTTCAATATGTCAGACTTGTATGTGAAGGAGTGTTCAAACTAATAACAATGGTACAGAGTCTTGTGTATTGACTCAAGTCCCCATTTACTGTAGTTGTAATGATCCTGCTGTGTTTTCTACTTTGAGGAAATTCTCCTCTCCTCTATGTGTCTCTGTTCTATGATGAGAAAGATGCAATTCTTTGGCTCCGCGTCTAGATGACTCTGCCTCAAAACAATGCCATTGACATGAATAAGTCATTTTACATCAAGGCCAAACAAAATACTGTTACTCCCATCTGCAACTTCCCCTTTCTCATTGTGACAGATTAGTTGTGATACCCTCCAATCAGATAATTATTATTGACTTAATTATGAGAAATTTGTAATGAAAAATATATTTATTAGGCTATGTTTCCGAAAAGCATTTTTCAGCACTCCTCCCAGGCAATGTGGATTGGTTTGTCTTTCACAGTTAAAAACAAAGCTAAAGATAAGATCTGGTTGGCACTGAATGTGCCATACAGTACATCTAGCTGTCAAGGAGGAAACAATCACACCGGCAACACAGCATTGTTTACCTTCCTTTTCATAAATACGAAGAATATAGCTGTCCAGTGCAATCACTATGACTTCCTGTAATTATATTTATAGTGGAGAGAGAAGACAAGACCTCCTCAGTCACAACAATGGGCTGCTAGTGTTGTGTTGCTCTTTCCCTGCCACACCTGGGTTCAAATATTGTTTGAAATCTTTCAAAATTACTTAGCATTTGTTTAAGCCTGCCTAGAATGCCATGTGGGTGGGGTGTGCACTTTTGGGACTATTCTATTGGGTTCTGTTGCGCCAGGCAAGATCGATCAAGCACAGCTAAAGTATATTTAAAGATTTCCAATACTATTTGAAGTGAACCCAGGTGTGTTCCCAGCCATTCACTAGTCTACTAATGATGATGCAGTGTCTGAAAGGTCAGTCTAATAAAGCACAAACAAACTCTTCTTCTGAACGCTGCCAGTGTCGGAGCATGTTGATTGACCTCGGACTGTCTGCCTGAGTGTCTGCCTTAATGAAGGAAGCATAATGAATCTATATCACACGAATAGGAAATCAGGACACCATTACAGGGCTGTGTGTGTGCGTACTGTAGGTGTGTACGTGTGTGTGTGGGTTATGAGTGAGTGCACACTGTGGTTGTAGTCACAGTTTTTGTTCCCTGTTCAAAAGACGTCAATGTGAGCTTGATTTTCTTCTTCTCTCTATTTTCAGCTTTCAAGAAAGAGGACAGTGGCTTTGATGAGGTGAGTTCAAAACCAATGAAATTTGGACAGCTGGTGAAATGATTGGCACATTTTTCAGTGCAATACAACAATATTTGATGTTAATGCCTATTGTGTTTATTGTGTGGTATCATGGATTGAATTCATAGACAGACAATACTGTGGTGGTACTGTATGCAGTTCAGTAATTTATTTCTATGAACAGTCATTAGATAGGATTTGTAATGTATTTATGTGTACTGCATCAGGGCTGTCCTATCATCTCAGTAGTCCTAGTCCTCTGGGCCAGTGTTTGTCACTAGGAAGCCAACCAGACACATTATTCTGTGGACAGAGAAACTAACATCAGAATGATGAAAGTATTAGAGAATGTTTTCCCAATGTATAGCAATGCTTGCATGCGCGTGTGTGTGTGTGAGTGTGCTTGCATGCGCGCGTGTGTTGATGAGGAAGCCGATAAGGCCGTAGACACTAGGATGTAAATGTTAAATGCGTTGGCAGGGAAATTCTGCTTGCTTGCTCTTTTGTGTTGAAGTAACATAGATTTTCTTCCCAAGCCCTCAATGCGGTGCTTTAGATTGGTATCTAAAGAGATGTTCTAGGTGAAAGATAAGGCTTAACTCCTGTGGTCTCTAAGCCTTTCCCTTTTCCAGTTGGAAATTCAAGTACACAAGGTGTAGAGAGACTGAGGAGACAGCAGCCAATGTGAATGTTTGCTGATCTTGCTTTGGTTAATGATAACCTTATCTGTTCAGCTTATGAAGGCGGTGATGCTACAGGCAAACCAGGGATTGCATTAACTAACTGAACAGCTCTACACTACACAATTTTGCCACAAATTCCCCACGTTTTTGCCGTCCCAGATCGGGGTGAAATCCTTTGAACTTGGGCTAGGATCAATACGTCGGGACTCGCATAGTTTGAGTGGGTCAAGGACGCACCGATGATGGCTGTTGCGTTCTCCAGACCCCTGTCATATGTCCCGATAATTTTGGTTGTGCATCTTGTAGTATGAGCAGTGCTACGACGAGATTGGGCAAGGACTGCTGCCAATAGCCAATGAGCAGTCAGCATGTGAGACCAAAGCAATGATGGCGTAAAGGAAAGCAACAACAACACGCACCGTGTGGACCGAGGTGATGGAGGACAGATTGGTGGAGCTGTGGAGAGAACTTGGCTGCCTTCAATGTGCAAGTTCGTTTTACATGGCCCGGTGCCCCAGATAAGCGCAGTTTGCTCATTCCATTGGTCCTTAAGTGAAATCTCCACCCACCACGCAAAACAAACTCTACCAATATTACATCTGTGTCCTACCATGACATAAACCAAAAAGATAAATTCATATTATCGTTATTATTTCATTTTAAGTTCATATTCTGCGCCTCCGGCTTTTTAAAAATGTTTCTGCACATAATAATGTGCACACCTATAAAACAGCTCACTGTTTGCGTGTCAGCATTTTCTTCCTACGACAACCGAGAAACGCAGGGCAGGATCATCTAGGGAATCATTGTGTAATGTGAGCAGCCACGTCCTGGGGTTGAGGATGGAAGGAAGGAAATATTTGGGACAAGGAAATCATGAAATGTGACCACGTCCAAGTTGTTAAGATTTTAGAAGTCATGTAGTGTAAAATCTCTGGGGATGTCCCCTCCTCCCATGTCCCTGTATTCTTGCAAAGCCCTACACAGATTATAAGAGTGATGGGCAATTACTCTTTGCTGCCCTCTCTCTCTCTCTCTCTCTCTCTCTCTCTCTCTCTCTCTCTCTCGCTCTCTGTCTGTCTCTTTCTCTCTGTCTCTTTCTCTCTCCCTCTGTCTCTCTCTGTGTCTCTCTCTGTGTCTCTCTCTGTCTCTCTCTGTCTCTCTCTCTCTGTCTCTCTCTGTCTCTCTGTCTCTCTCTCTGTCTCTCTCTCTCTCTCTGTCTCTCTCTATGTTCCTCTGTCCTTTTCTTTCCTTTCACCCTCTTTCTTTCTGAGGTCCAGGCCACGGATCAACATCTCTCTTAGGACTTTACATAACACTGGCCTGGACTGGTGCTCACTGCCCTCTCTGTCACTCTCTGTCTCTTTCTCTCACTCTCTCTCTCCTTGTCCCGCTCTCCCTACCACCTGTCAGTTCATAATGAGCATCGTCTCTCCCTGCTTGTGTATAGAGAATCTGACCACTGGTGGACTTACCATTAGGTAGAAGAGGCAATTGCCTCAGGCCTCACATCATCAATGGACCTCATGAGCTGGGCATTTTAAAATAATATTAAAATAAATTCTCCCCCCCCCCCCCCCCCCTCCGCTCGAAACAATAAATACATCTCCATCATAATCTGTGTTTAAGATAGAGATATCCACCGATGTTGGCGGAAGGTGGCAGAGCTACAGCAGTGTTTGTCAAATTAGATAACTCGGTACCAGGGTGAAAAATGAATGGAAGTGAATAGGGCATTTCCACTTCAAAGGTATATAGGTTTTTTCATGTATGAATATGTCATTCAATTAGTTTCTATAGGATAATAGCAGTAAGGCCAAATGTAATATTTCATCAAATAATATTTTTGTAACCTAAAATTCTAAATCAAATATCTAAATCGTCCGTGGTATGAGCATCTTAAAACAATTCCATATGTTTGTTTAGAAGTAGTCTCACGTTGCCATACCTCCAAAATCGCGTCGCTGTGTGGAGAATTTTGTATTGCAAAAACAGTTTGAATGGTCCTCTGGCTCCTAGCGGCAATATTTTGATTGGGTGTTTTCAAGAACCCTCCCCCACATGCCTATTGGTCCCAGGTGTTATGTTCGGCACTGTTTTCTGACCGGATAGGACACATTTTGCAGAGAGTTGGTCCGTATGCTAGTTTGCAACATTGCAATGGTTTACGTCTGGTCTCCACCCCATTTTGCTATTTAGGAAGGACTGGTTCTCGACCCAGCCCTGGGTACTTGGACTCTAGGAGGATACAATACACATTTCTTCAGTAAAAAGGCAGGTGCTGCTGATAAAACTGCCATCGTTGTCTAAGCAGAGGACATTACATTATGTGTAGCCCATTTATCTGACGCTGTCTGGCATGTCATACTCTTTTTTTGGCCAGACAGCATCAGATATTGTCACGCCCTGACCTTAGAGAGCCGTTTTAGTTCTCTATTTGGTTAGGTCAGGGTGTGGTGTGGGGTGGGCATTCTATGTTATCTATTTCTTTGTTTTGGCCGAGTATGGTTCCCAATCAGAGGCAGCTGTCTATCGTTGTCTCTGATTGGGAATCATACCCTGGAGGCAGGCCGGGGAGTATTGCCGTTCGAAGGAGGAGATTGAAGCAGTGAGAGCAGAACGACGACGATACGAGGAACTAGCACGGCAACGACGGAAGCACGAGGGGCACATGGGGAGATTGGCAGAGTCAGGGTTGAGACCTGAGCCAACTTCCCATGCTTACCGTGGGGAGCATGTGACCAGTCGGGCACCGTGTTATGCGGTGATGCGCACTGTATCTCCAGTGCGCATTCACAGCCCGGTGTGCTTGTTGCCGGCTCCCCGCATTTGCCGGGCTAAAGTGAGCATTCAGCCAGGACGGATTGTGCCGGCTCAGCGCTCCTGGTCTCCAGTGTGTCTCCTCGGCCCAGGATATCCTGCGCCAGCTCTACGCACTGTGTCGCCAGTGCGCCTTCACAGCCCAGTTCGTCCTGTGCCAGCGTCCCGCACGTGCCGGACTAAAGTGAGTATTCAGCCAGGATGGGTTGTGCTAGCTCTACGCTCCAGACCTCCAGTGCGCCTTCACGGTCCAGTATATCCTGCACCGGTTCTACGCATCAGGTCTCCAGTGCGCCTCCACAGCCCTGTACGTCCTGTGCCTGCTCCCCACACTCCCTGAAGTGCGTGTTCCCAGTCAGGTATGTCCTGTGCCTGCTCCCCGCACTCTCCCTGAAGTGCGTGTCACCAGTCTGGTGCCACCTGTCCCGGCTCCATGCACTAGGCCTCCAGTGCGCCTGCTCAGTCCGGTGTGTCCTGTTCCTGCTCTCCGCACTCGCCCTGAGGTGCGTGTTACCAGTCTGGCGCCACCTGTGCCAGCCCCACACATCAGGCCTCCGGTGCGCCTTCCCGTTCCAGAGCTTCTGGCGACAGTTCCCAGTCCAGAGCTTCTGGCGACAGTTCCCAGTCCAGAGCTTCCGGCGACAGTTCCCAGTCCAGAGCTTCCGGCGACAGTTCCCAGTCCAGAGCTTCCGGCGACAGTTCCCAGTCCGGAGCCTCCTGAGACGGCCTACATTCCGGAACCTCCTGAGACGGCCTGCAGTCCGGAGCCTCCTGAGACGGCCTGCAGTCCGGAGCCTCCTGAGACGGCCTGCAGTCCGGAGTCTCCAGCGGCGGTCTGCAGTCCGGAGTCTCCAGCGGCGGTCTGCAGTCCGGAGTCTCCAGCGGCGGTCTCCAGTCCAGAACCTCCAGCGGGGGTTCCCAATTCAGAGCTTCCGGCGACAGTTCTCAGTCCAGAGCTTCCGGCGACAGTTCCCAGTCCGGAGCCTCCTGAGACGGCCTACATTCCGGAACCACCTGAGACGGCCTTCAGTCCCGAGCCTCCTGAGACGGCCTTCAGTCCCGAGCCTCCTGAGACGGCCTTCAGTCCGGAGCCTCCTGAGACGGCCTGCAGTCCGGAGCCTCCTGAGACGGCCTGCAGTCCGGAGTCTCCAGCGGCGGTCTGCAGTCCGGAGTCTCCAGCGGCGGTCTGCAGTCCGGAGTCTCCAGCGGCGGTCTCCAGTCCAGAACCTCCAGCGGGGGTTCCCAATTCGGAGCTTCCGGCGACAGTTCCCAGTCCAGAGCTTCCGGCGACAGTACCCAGTCCGGAGCCTCCTGAGATGGCCTACATTCCGGAACCACCTGAGACGCCTTCAGTCCCGAGCCTCCTGAGACGACCTTCAGTCCCGAGCCTCCTGAGACGGCCTTCAGTCCGGAGCCTCCTGAGACGGCCTGCAGTCCGGAGCCTCCTGAGACGGCCTGCAGTCCGGAGCCTCCTGAGACGGCCTGCAGTCCGGAGTCTCCAGCGGCGGTCTGCAGTCCGGAGTCTCCAGCGGCGGTCTGCAGTCCGGAGTCTCCAGCGGCGGTCTCCAGTCCAGAACCTCCAGCGGGGGTTCCCAATTCGGAGCCTCCGGCGTTGATCCACGGTCCGGTTGATCCACGGTCCAGTTGATCCACGGTCCGGTTCCTCCGGCGACGATCCACGGTCCGGTGACACAAAAGCGGAGGGATCAGGGAGCGGAGCGGGGGCAACGCCCCGAATCGGAACCGCCACCAAGGGTTGATGCCCACCTGGACCCTCCCCTATAGGTTCAGGTTTGCGGCCGGGAGTCCGCACCCTTCGGGGGGGGGGGGGGGGGGTACTGTCACGCCCTGACCTTACAGAGACGTTTTATTTCTCTATTTGGTTAGGTCAGGGTGTGATGTGGCGTGGGCATTCTATGTTATCTATTTCTTTGTTTTGGCCGAGTAGGGTTCCCAATCTGAGGCAAGTGTCTATCGTTGTCTCTGATTGGGAATCATACTTAGGCAGCCTTTTCCCACCTGTGTTTTGTGGGTAGTTGTTTTCTGTTTTGTTATTCTGTACCTGACAGAACTGTGCGCTTTCGTTTTTCCCTCACGTTATTTTGTTTGAGTGTTTTTTGATAATAAAAATCATGAACACTTACCACGCTGCGCTTTGGTCCACTCCTTCCAACGAAACCCGCACCAGATATATGGGCTACATATAGTAAGACAGAGGGGTGCTGTTTCGCTAGCTCGGATGCTTTCGTCGGTGAGATAGTTTTAGCCTCTTGCGAATTGAAGGAAAGTTGGTGGGTGCACAGTGCACTGTTTGGATGCTGGAATTATTTTTGGATGAATGTGCGAAGGTAACCTACTTTTGAAGTGATTATTTGACAATCAGATAAAAAGATCATGACTGGTTGTGTTCAAATTAAAAGGTAATACAGACTGGTCTCTGACTGAGGCCTCCAAATCACTAAGCCCGCCCCTGGCACTGACTGAACTCTTTCTCTCTCTCAATTCAATTCAATTTAAGGGCTTTATTGGCATGGGAAACATATGATAACATTTTCAATGCAAGTGAACTAGATAATAAACAAAATTGGGAAAAAAACGATACAATGTTTACAGTAAACATTACACTCACAAAAGTTCCAAAAGAATAAAGACATTACAAATGTCATATTATGTGCAAATAGTTAAATCACAAAAGGGAAAATAAATAAACATAAATATGGGTTGTATTTACAATGGTGTTTGTTCTTCACTGGTTGCCCTTTTCTTGTCTCAACAGGTTGCAAATCTTGCTGCTGTGATGGCACACTGTGGTATTTAACCCAATAGATATGGGAGTTTATCAAAATTGGGTTTGTTTTCTAATTCATTTACATTTACATTTACGTCATTAAGCAGACGCTCTTATCCAGAGCGACTTACAAATTGGTGCATTCACCTTATGATATCCAGTGGAACAGCCACTTTACAATAGTACATCTATATCTTTTTTGGGGGGGGGGGTTAGAAGGATTACTTAATCCTATCCCAGGTATTCCTTAAAGAGGTGGGGTTTCAGGTGTCTCCGGAAGGTGGTGATTGACTCCGCTGTCCTGGCGTCGTGAGGGAGCTTGTTCCACCATTGGGGTGCCAGAGCAGCGAACAGTTTTGACTGGGCTGAGCGGGAACTGTGCTTCCAAAGAGGTAGGGAGGCGAGCAGGCCAGAGGTGGATGTGCCCTTCTTTGGGTGTAGGGACTGATCAGAGCCTGAAGGTACGGAGGTGCCGTTCCCATCACAGCTCCATAGGCAAGCACCATGGTCTTGTAGCAGATGCGAGCTTCAACTGGAAGCCAGTGGAGTTTGCGGAGGAGCGGGGTGACGTGAGAGAACTTGGGAAGGTTGAACACCAGACGGGCTGCGGCGTTCTGGATGAGTTGTAGGGGTTTAATGGCACAGGCAGGGAGCCCAGCCAACAGCGAGTTGCAGTAATCCAGATGGGAGATGACAAGTGCCTGGATTAGGACCTGCGCCGCTTCCTGTGTGAGGCAGGGTCGGACTCTGTGAATGTTGTAGAGCATGAATCTTCAGGATCGGGTCACCGCCTTGATGTTAGCGGAGAACGACAGGGTGTTGTCCAGGGTCACGCCAAGGCTCTTAGCACTCTGGGAGGAGTGGATCTGTGTAATCTGAGGGAAATATGTCTCTCTTATGTGGTCATACATTTGGCAGGAGGTTAGGAAGTGCAGCTCAGTTTCCACCTTATTTTGTGGGCAGTGTGCACATAGCCCGTCTTCTCTTGAGAGCCAGGTCTGCCCACGGCGGCCTTTCTCAATAGCAAGGCTATGCTCACTGAGTCTGTACATAGTCAAAGCTTTCCTTAAGTTTCGGTCAGTCACAGTGGTCAGGTATTCTTCCACGGTGTACTCTCTGTTTAGGGCCAAATAGCATTCTAGTTTGCTCAGTTTTTTTGTTAATTCTTTCCAATGTGTCAAGTAATTATCTTTTTGTTTTCTCATGATTTGGTTGGGTCTAATTGTGTTGCTGTCCTGGGGCTCTGTGGGGTCTGTTTGTGTTTGTAAACAGAGCCCCAGGACCAGCTTGCTTAGGGGACTCTTCTCCAGGTTCATCTCTCTGTAGGTGATGGCTTTGTTATAGAAGGTTTGGAAATCGCTTCCTTTTAGGTGGTTGTAGAATTTAACAGCTCTTTTCTTGATTTTGAATTATTATTATTATGGCTAGAGGTCGACCGATTATGATTTTTCAACGCCGATACCGATTATTGGGAGGCCAAAAAAGCCGATACCGATTAATCGGCCGTTGTTTTTTTTTGTTTTGTAATAATGACAATTACAACAATACTGAAAGAATACTTATTTTAACTTAATATAATACATAAATAAAATCAATTTAGCCTCAAATAAATAATGAAACATGTTCAATTTGGTTTAAATAATGCAAAAACAAAGTGTTGGAGAAGAAAGTAAAAGTGCAATATGTGCCATGTAAAAAAGCTAACGTTTAAGTTCCTTGCTCAGAACCTGAGAACATATGAAAGCTGGTGATTCCTTTTAACATGAGTCTTCAATATTCCCAGGTAAGATGTTTTAGGTTGTAGTTATTATAGGAATTTTAGGACTATTTCTCTCTATACAATTTGTATTTCATATACCTTTGACTATTGGATGTTCTTATAGGCACTTTAGTTTTGCCAGTGTAACAGTATAGCTTCCGTCCCTCTCCTCGCTCCTACCTGGGCTTGAACCAGGAACACATCGACAAAAGCCACCCTCGAAGCAGCGTTACCCATGTAGAGCAAGGGGAAACAACTACTCCAAGTCTCAGAGCGAGTGACGTTTGAAACGCTATTAGCGCGCACCCGGCTAACTAGCTAGCCATTTCACATCGGTTACACCAGCCTAATCTTGGGAGTTGACAGGCTTGAAGTCATAAACAGTGCAATGCATTGCGAAGGGCTGCTGGCAAAACGCACGAAAGTGCTATTTTGAATGAATGCTTACGAGCCTGCTGCTGCCTACCATCGCTCAGTCAAACTGCTCTATCAAATCATAGACTTAATTATAACATAATAACATACAGAAATACGAGCCTTAGATCATTAATATGGTCGAATCCGGAAACTATCATCTCGAAAACAAAACGTTATTCCTGTTACATTGCACAACCTTCAATGTTATGTCATAATTACGTCGAATTCTGCGAAATTAGTTCGCAACGAACCAGGCGGCCCAAACTGTTGCATATACCCTGACTGCGTGCAATGAACGCAAAATGACACAATTTCACCTGGTTAATATTGCCTGCTAACCTGGATTTCTTTTAGCTAAATATGCAGGTTTAAAAATATATACTTCTGTGTATTGATTTTAAGAAAGGCATTGATGTTTATGGTTAGGTACAGTTGTGCAACGATTGTGCTTTTTTCGCAAATGCGCTTTTGTTAAATCATCCCCCGTTTGGCAAAGTCGGCTGTCTTTGTTTGGAATAAATAGTCTTCACAGTTCGCAACGAGCCAGGCGGCCCAAACTGCTGCATATACCCTGACTCTGTTTGCAAGAGAAGTGACACATTTTCCCTAGTTATAAAAAATTCATGTTAGCAGGCAATATTAACTAAATATGCAGGTTTAAAAATATATACTTGTGTATTGATTTTAAGAAAGGCATTGATGTTTATGGTTGGAACAACGTGTACCTAAGCGATTATATGCAACGCAGGACAGGTTAGATAAACTGGTAATATCATCAACCATGTGTAGTTAACCTCTCTAGGGTAGGTGGCACCAAATCGTCCCACCTACGTAACAGCCAGTGTAATCCCGTGGCGCGTTATTCAAAAACCTCAAAAATGCAAAAACTTCAATTTTTCAAACATATGACTATTTTACACCATTTTAAAGACAAGACTCTCGTTAATCTAACCACACTGTCCGATTTCAAAAAGGCTTTACAACGAAAGCAAAACATTAGATTATGTCAGCAGAGTACCCAGCCAGAAATAATCAGACACCCATTTTTCAAGCTAGGATATAATGTCACATAAACCCAAACCACAGCTAAATGCAGCACTAACCTTTGATGATCTTCATCAGATGACAACCCTAGGACATTATGTTATACAATACATGCATGTTTTGTTCAATCAAGTTCATATTTATATCAAAAAACAGCTTTTTACATTAGCATGTGACTAGCATGTGACTAGCATTCCCACCGAACACTGCCGGTGAATTTACTAAATTACTCACGATAAACGTTCACAAAAAGCATAACAATTATTTTAAGAATTATAGATACAGAACTCCTCTATGCACTCGATATGTCCTATTTTAAAATAGCTTTTCGGTGAAAGCACATTTTGCAATATTCTCAGTAGATAGCCCGGCATCACAGGGCTAGCTATTTAGACACCCAGCAAGTTTAGCACTCAGCAAAGTCACATTTACTATAAGAAAAATGTTATTACCTTTGCTGTCTTCGTCAGAATGCACTCCCAGGACTTCTACTTCAATAACAAATGTTGGTTTGGTTCAAAATAATCCATAGTTATATCCAAACAGCGGCGTTTTGTTCGTGCGTTCAAGACACTATCCGAAAGGGTAAATATGTGTGACGAGCATGGCGCAATTCGTGACAAAAAAATTCTAAATATTCCATTACTGTACTTCGAAGCATGTCAACCGCTGTTTAAAATCAATTTTTATGCCATTTTTCTCATAAAAAAGCGATAATATTCCGACCGGGAATCTGCGTTTAGGTAAACAGACGAAAGAAAATAAAGCATTCGGTCGACTCGGGCACGCGCCTAAGCCCATAGTAATCTGTTCGGCCACTTGCCAAAAGCGATAATGTGTTTCAGCCAGAGGCTGCCTCGATATCGTTCAGCTTTTTCCCGGGCTCTGAGAGCCTATGGGAGCCGTAGGAAGTGTCACGTTAGAGCAAAGATCCTCAGTCTTCAATAAAAAGAGCCAAGATAAAACACAACTTGTCAGACAGGCCACTTCCTGCATGGAATCTTCTCAGGTTTTGGCCTGCCATTTGAGTTCTGTTATACTCACAGACACCATTCAAACAGTTTTAGAAACTTCAGGGTGTTTTCTATCCAAAGCCAATAATTATATGCATATTCTAGTTACTGGGCAGGAGTAGTAACCAGATTAAATCGGGTACGTTTTTTATCCGGCCGTGTCAATACTGCCTCCTAGCCCTAACAGGTTAACTAGTGATTATGATTGATTGATTGTTTTTTATAAGATAAGTTTAATGCCAGCTAGCAACTTACCTTGGTTTCTTACTGCATTCGCGTAACAGGCAGGCTCCTCGTGGAGTGCAATGTAAAGCAGGTGGTTAGAGCGTTGGACTAGTTAACCGTAAGGTTGCAAGATTGAATCCCTGAGCTGACAAGGTAAAAATCTGTCGTTCTGCCCCTGAACAAGGCAGTTAACCCACCGTTCTTAGGCCGTCATTGAAAATAAGAATGTGTTCTTAACTGACTTGCCTAGTTAAATAAAGATTTAAAAAAAATAATACTTATATACAAATCGGCCAAATCGGCGTCCAAAAATACCGATTTCCGATTGTTATGAAAACTTGAAATCGGCCCTAATTAATCGGCCATTACGATTAATCGGCCGACCTCTAATTATGGTATTATTTGGTCTCACTCTCTCTCTTTATCTCTCTCTTGCTCTCCCTCCACCTTTCTCTTTCCCACTTTCCCTCTTTCTCTCTCTCTCTCTCTCTCTCCCTCCCTCTCTCACTCGCTCACTCTCTTGTAATCTGCAGTCTCAGCTCTGTGGTTGCACTGAGGAAGTGATTATGCTCATTTTAAGACTTTGCCATCACTGGGGCTTTGGACAAGTCATTATTTGTGTTGGCACTGGAGTCTAGCTGTATATAAAATGTCTGTATATAAAATCTAAGTTATTTAACATTGGCATTAGTTATGTTTCCTGTGATTACGCTGATGAACATAGATTAGATATATCGCCACCACCAGTCCATTTTATGCTACTGGGACTTTTGTGGTGAAATAATGTGAACCGGACCGTTCCAAGAAGCTGGTGCCCTGGGAAATAGACCGGACCATTGGCTATAAATGGTCTCTGCCGCCAGATAATTTTTTAAAAGAATTTTGGAAAGAAAAATAGCAATTTCCTATGCAGCACCAGGTTGTCTCTGAGTGAGCAGTAAGGAGAGGAATTAGCCGGCTTGTGTTTGTGTCTTAAAGAAGGGCCCATTGTTTGCTACATTGTTCAGCATTCATCATGGGCAGAACACCACGAGTCTGATTAAATTGTACCCAGAGTAGCTAGCCTACTACACTGCCTGAAGAATTAGCAACAGTACCCTGTTAGTTTGTCTTGATATTAAATTGTTGCTCCAAGGTAATGTGACTGTATCTGGCACAGAAAGAGATATCATCTGGTCATAACTCCCAGAGAAAGAGACCAGTCATCCACAGCAGTCTTTTTCCCCTTTCTCCTATTTTCTTTGTCCCTCTCTCCTCTTCTCTCTGTCCCTGTCTCCTCTTCTCTCTCCCTCTTTCTCTGTTTTTATCCCTCTCCCCATCCTGCACCTATCTCTGCCCTCCCTGATTCCTTCTCTCTTTTCCTCTCTACCCCTCTTTCTACCCATCTCTATACCTCTCTTAAATAACACTGCTGTGGGTATGACTGTTCTATTACAGAAGGCTGTTAGAGAACTCTGGGACACTGTAATACACACACACACACACACACACACACACACACACACACACACACACACACACACACACACACACACACACACACACACACACACACACACACACACACACACACACACTGGAATGCTGAAATGGCCTCTTCCTAAGAGGAAGTCTCAGGAGGCATCATGTTGAGCCATTAGAGTGGGCAGATCGTAAAGGATGGCCTGTGTGTGTGTGTGTGTGTGTGTGTGTGTGTGGTGTGTGTGTGTGTGTGTGTGTGTGTGTGGTGTGTGTGTGTGTGTGTGTGTGTGTGTGTGTGTGTGTGTGTGTGTGTGTGTGCGCGCGCACACGTCCTCAGCTGCTGCCCCATAGACTCAATCCAATTTTAGTTAACATGTAAGCCGAGTTCCATGAGTGTCACTTTGTCTTCACTTCACACATTGTATGCACACAGAGAAATTTAAAGGTGTTGCAACGCAAACAAACAATAACTTCTGTATAATGACAATTGCTAAATATTGTTAGATTAAGGCCAAGGTCTTCAATTATTTCTGGCTATTAATAATACTTTTCTCCCTCATTTTCTACTTTCTCTTTTTCTCTCTTACACTCTCTCTCTTCTGTCTCTGTCGCACGAGAACTTCATTATCTATTCTCAGCAGAATTGGAGTCTGGCACATTGAATAATTGCATGTGTTTGGTGTCAGGATCAGAAATGAATGCAATAAACGTCTTCATCTATCACATTAAAGACTCCAGCGATATTAGTGGAGGAGCCATTAAGACTGAACCGGATGGAAAATGTCATTTATTTCACAGGAAACAAATCACCTTTTGGTCCTTGAGAGTTATCTGAAGGTTTTACAAAGGGAGGAACTGTGCTCTCCTTCATCATTGTCATCATCATCATCTGTGTCATCATCTTTTATGTCATCACTAGCAGTCAGTCACTTCTTGAATAGCAGTATGGTATAGGCTGGAGCCATTCCCCAGGTCTTAGAATGTTAGCGTGCCAAGGGCGGAGGGAGAGAAATGGCCAGAAGAGAGATGCCTGGAATAGTGAATGTTTCCTCCATCAGGGGATGTAGGGAGGGTTGGGTCACAGTTAAGCCCCAGTGAGGAACTGCTAGGTGGGGTAGACGGGGGAGAGAGGAGGAGGAGAAGGGGTAGGGAGGGAGAGAGAGAGGCGCTGTCACGTATTCTGCCATGGTGATCCTTGGGGACGGACACAGCCCAGCAGAATACCCAGATAGACCATGGATTTATCTCACTCTCTCTCTCTCTCTCTCGCACTCTCTCTCTCTCTCTCGCACTCTCTCTCTCTCTCTCGCCTCTCTCTCTCTCTCTCTCTCTCTCACTCTCACTCTCTCTCTCTCTCTCTCTCTCTCTCTCTCTCTCTCTCTCCTCTCTCTCTCTCTCTCCTCTCTCCTCTCTCTCTCTCTCTCTCTCTCTCTCTCTCTCTCTCTCTCACTCTCTCTCTCTCTCTCTCTCTCTCTCTCTCTCTCTCTCTCTCTCTCTCTCTCTCTCTCTCTCTCTCTCTCTCTCTCTCTCTCTCTCTCTCTTACTCTCTCTCTGTTGCTTCATCTCTCGCTTGCTGACTCCATGGAACTCCAGTTCTTTACCAAGACTTTAGCCTTGCTTTCTGTCTCAGAGCACAAATGTCTGTTGTTAGAAACTGGTTGGAATTCCACTGGTGGTTAAGAGAGGAGAGGAGGAGGGGCAGCTGGGACATTATGGATGTATATCATATTTTTCCTGAGTGACATAGAGGTGTGACAGTTTGAATAGCTTGTATTGGATGTCTGTCTCACACCATTAATGACGTTTGAAATGCTGTCAGATCCTGATGACATTGTCATATTGTCCCACGAGCGCACACGTCTGTCCCACGAGCGCACACGTCTGTCCACGAGCGCACACGTCTGTCCCACGAGCGCACACGTCTGTCTCAGGACGCACACATCTGTCTCTAAGCCAAGGTCAGTGGTGATTGTTATTCGGTTAAAACACTTCCCATTGAGAATTCAAAATGCGTAGAAAACTCAAGCTACAAACACCCCCTATTGATTTTTGGTTACAGTCTTCATTGTTCAAAGTTCAATTAAAACAGCGTATTTTGGTGACTTTGAAAAATCCAATCAATGTTCTACATTGATAACATGCGGGGTGGTAGCGTTGATTACAGGGATTGACTCACTGGTTCCTGCTTTCAGGTCCCATTGACTTTCATGTCCTATAATGTTGTTCAAGTAAATCTCCACGTGAATTCAATAACTGTTGAGCTAGAAAGGTGTGGAAAGGAAACGTAAAGGCCACATCTCTGTGAGGAAATCAGGAGGGAAGATAAAAAAGAACGAGTAAGGGCCGTAGAGGCTAAGGAAGAGAGGAGGAGAGGAGAGTACCAGGAGACCAGCAGTGGCCTGCGGTGTGAAACACCATGGTGTCGATAAGAACCTTCCTTCACCCTAACGTTGATAACGCATGCGCACACGCACACTGATAACACACGCAGGTGCCGCCTATGGCTTATCGATTCACCTAGCGGTGCGCTCGCCAATGTCACCCTTCCTGCCCCTGGATGTGTCTCAATATTACCGTCCTCCCCATCCCCAAGCCACAGCGTTCCCGTCCTCCGCGTCTCCTAGATAAGGGACAAGGTCAGAGGTCACCAGGAATCTAGATAACGTCCCTCTCCCGCTTAGCATCACCGTGGGCAACATTAATGTTATCGTCGAGGACTCAAATAAAATAATCAAAGATGACATGCATTGTCTTTCAGGATCATAGACAGGATCAGAAATATCACACCTTTTGTTGTTCTGAGAGACCTTGCAGAGGTGATGGTTCACTGCAGTCAGTGCAGTAGTTGATATCATATACAATAGCTCTACTGGGAGATTGTGGATCCTGTCACTGACAGATACATATCCACCATTCATCTGTAAGTAGGACTGGATCCGCTGTAACTTAGGCTGCAGATTAGAACAGGTAGGATCCATATGCTTTTAAATAGAGAGAAACCAAACCTGTGAGTTCTTACAATGTGATCAGAGGACGACTGACGTCTCACTCATTTCTATGGTCTCTGTAGTTCCCGGGAGAGAGAGATGATTCCCAGAGGTTTCTTCCCGTTCTGTACCGCATGTTGAATATTCCGACCGGAATCATCCGGCTTTAATGACGGCAGGATATCATTTCACACTTTTCGCTCACTGTGCTGCTAACCTTCCTCTCTGTAAGCTGCTTAGCCATACTATCAGGCAGCGAATATTATTAAATCAAGTTTTAAGCTGTGGTAGGGAGGGAACGATAAGGAAGGAATCTGAATGAAATTAGGTTAGAGTAGGTCAGAGGAATAGTTTCCGAAACCAGAAATTACTCTCTGTGAGACGCTAGATAGAGAATCCTTTTCTCAGTTTCTTTCAGGGCTGAGACATTTTAGGGGCCATTTTGTAGGGTTGGAGTATCCCTCTCTGTGAACCAGGGTAAATGTTTTCTGAGGGTGTAGTTTCACCCACTGTCCTGTTGCACTGCGGAGGAGCTCAAGGGTCTCTTCTTTGTAAACATATATTCAAGTGTGTGTGTGTGTGTGTGTGTGTGTGTAAATTTTCCTAGACAGGCAAGCTTTCGATGCCAGGTTACTTTAGGTTGTCTGTTTGTTGAGCAGGTAGAGATTTACACTGTGAGTCTGGTCCTCCTGAAATGCAACAGACGTTGAGTTGACTTCACTCAGACATTAAGCAGAACCTATTCGTATACACACACACACACACACACACACACACACACACACACACACACACACACACACACACACACACACACACACACACACACACACACACACACACACACTGGGAATGTTGCCCCTAGTTGCCATCTTTCTCTTCCACTCCATTCCTCTCTGCATTCTCTCTCTCTCTCTCTTTCGCTCCATTCCCCTCTTTCTATATTCTCTCACTTTCTCTTTCTTTCTGTCTCTCTCTGTCTCTCTCTGTGGGTGGTCTCCTGGCTGCTTTGTGCTGCTCCTCCTCTGATCTGATTAGGATGGCTAGAATATGGCGTCAGCTCCCCAAATGTTTCTATTGGCTACATCACCATGACTACTGTACACAACAAGTTCCATATGTATGTCTTCGGTCACAATACTGTCACAAAGGAATACATTTACTTCTCTCTGAGTAAACAATTGTTCTTTCTTGTTCTGCTTTAGGCCTATTTTTCTCTAAGATGTATCCATCACTGAAATGAATGTGGAATTGCTGAGAGCCTGTGAAAATAGACTGCCACCACCGCGTTCCTATCAGGTGACTGGAAGGGACTCCAGATCAGGTGTATGTAGGTTAATGTAAGCATCGGTGTCCTACTTCTGTCTGTTCATGATCAAACCAATGACTGTGGAACAAACCAAAAGGTATCGCTCACATCTCTGCTGTCAGTATAGCCTGCTCACTCCATATAATATGTATCTTTAGTGTACTGTGCATGAAATTTACAGTAGGTAGTTTATGCTGTATTTTTTGTCTCTAAGGCGTTTAGCCCTCATGTGAAACAGCTAGCCAGGCAGTTCCACCAGGCGGTGTGTTTCTATGTTAACTCTCTGCAGTGAGGGAAAAGGCTTCTGGGCCTGCCTGCCTGCCTCCCTGTCCGACCCAGCTCATGTTTTGTAGCAACGCGTTTGAAAATCACTTCAAGATGTCCTACGCAAGCACTCATTTGACCTCAGAAGCCTCTGCGTTTTGTTCTCTCGCTCTTTTTTCCCTCCTTCTTCCTGAGGTAGTAGAGTAAGATATTGACAGATACCCTTGAACACCCCTCTATCCTCCTCTCTCCAGAGCGGCCCAGGGGGGAAGCTGGGAGGAACCGTCTTCCTTCTGCCAACGCACATCACTCCTGCTCCACCCCCTCACAGGGCACACTAGGGTGGGGAGAAATATAGAGCCAACATCATTACTCATTTCACTTTATAAGGGCAGTGTGTGTGTGAGTTTGTGTGTGTGTGTGTGTGTGTGTGTGTGTGTGTGTGTGTGTGTGTTGTGTGTGTGTGTGTGTGTGTGTGTGTGTGTGTGTGTGTGTGTGTGTGTGTGTGTGTGTGTGTGTGTGTGGTGTGTGTGTGTGTGTGTGTGTGTGTGTGTGTGTGTGTGTTTGCCTACATGCTTGTGTGCATCCTCTGCTATTAACCCATTAACTCAATCTAATTCCGGTTAAGATTAAAGACGAGTTCACACTTCTTCTAAACTCATTCACTTCTCATGATCAGTGTACATTCTCCTAGAAGATACTTTGATGCAGCCGTAAGCCTGAATGACTGGTGACGATGGCTTGACTTTTCAGCAGCAGCAGCAGCCATGTTTCTGTGCTTCTGTCAGTCTGAGTATTGACGGCCAGCTAATCTGGGGGTGTTAGCCTGCAGGGGTTAGGTCAGCTATTTCCCAATCTGAGGATGATGGCTCATCTGAAAGCTTCAAGACTCTGACAGGCGGTCAGCTATTTATCACTCTCCCCTGGTTAATCTAAGAAGCGTTAGCTGCGAGGTACTCTGTTTTTTCTCAATCTAAGATTAGTGCTAATCTGAGAAAATTAGCGCTCTCCGTTTTTAACCATCACTCATATTTGGCTGTAATGTTACTCCAGCTAGCTGTTATAATCTTGGAACTTCATACAGGATTAGTGTATAGTTGAATGATGCTATGGCTAGCTTAGTTTGTGTGAGTAAGAATCCATACATGATTAGACTGGTCCAAGATCAGTTTGTGCTGTTTTGCCAACTCAAACATAGGAGTTGCCAAAACATCACTAACAGATCTGCGACCAGGCTAATACTGTATGAGATGGTTGTGGATGTATGAGTCCTGCCAGTGTGAAGCCTCTGAGTGTCAGTCCTGGTGTTCAAACCCACCATCTCCTGTCTCATCGTGAATAACATTGGTATAATCCAACTGTCGTTAATCCAGCCATTCGCTAGCGAATTACCTTTCCCTCAATAGGCCCAGGAGGATACCTAATGGATTAAATATTGCTGAGACATTAAAATGCAAATGTGGCATGAACAGTATGACCTGTCTCCCCCGTTGTTAGGCAAGCTTCCGTCCCGTTGTTAGCGGCGTCGTGTGGCGATGATGACTGGCGGATGTGATGTCACATCGATCATGTTGACGGCTGTTGGAGCGCTCCCATATGTTTCAGAGCTCAGACTAGGTTAGTGCTGCGCAGAGAGGAAAAGGCAATGAACTGCTGACTGGTAGCTAAAATCCGTCCCAAATGGCACTCTATTCCCTACATAGTGCACTACTTTTGACCAGAGCCCTATGAAGTATAATAGTGCACTTCATAGGGATTAGATGCTGTGAGGGGAAATAAGGCATAAGGAGGGTAATGGTATGGAAGACAACCATGCTTCAGTCTGGTTATTATGTTCTGGGTTCAGCAGGTAAAGCAATAAGGGGCTAGTATAAAGATAACATACTTTCATAGTATTCATTTAAACTGATTACATTCGACATTTAGTTAGAGAAAAAAACTCGACCTCGCTCTTGTTTTGTCTCACATTTTCTCTTACAGTTCAAAACAATTTGGAAAAAGTCTCAAATGTCAAGGTAAATATTGTGTTTAATGATCGGCCCTTTTTTGAAAGGAGAAGGTTAGGGGAAAGAAACACAATGATCTCTGTTGACCTTTGGAAAGGAGGAAATATCACCTTTCATCTCCGATCGAATAAGCACTCTTTCTTTTCTCAATTTAGACAGCTCTGCTATTTGGAGGCTCATTATGAGAGGAAGAGTGGTTGTCTGGCTGGCTGTGTGTGTGTGTGTGTGTGTGTGTGTGTGAACATTTGCATGTGTGTGGGGTGCGTGCCAGCCAGTCTGTTCACTCTACAGAGTCCAGAGAGGCCCATAGAGTCTTGCTCTGACATTTTTGGGAGGTCATGAAAGGAAGTGGTATGTGGGAGTACTGTGGCAGGTGAGAAAAGGAGAGCGAGAGAGACAGAGAGGTTGAGAGAGAAAGGTTGAGAGTTAGAGAGAGAGAGAGGAGATGGTGAGTGAGAGAGACATGGATGTAGGGAAGGATGAGGAAGAGAGAGAAGGAAGGAGGATGAGAGATAAGGAGTGAAGGAGAGGGATGGAGAGAGAGAAAAAATTAGGAGTGTGTGAGAGTGGGGCAATCGTGTGAAATAGTAATTGTGGTTAAGGGAGAGGTGTATCGGCGGTGAATCTCAAACCTGCCCCTCTCCCCTCGCTCCTACCAACTCGATCAGAGGGCCCTCTGTTGTCAGGTGTTGCTGACGAAACTCTGAAGGTGACTTCTAGGGCTGGGAATTGCCAGGGACCTAACCATACAATGTTATCACGATACTTACACTCTTAGAAAAAAGGGTTCCAAAAGGGTTCTGCGGCTGTCTCCATAAAATAACCCTTTTTGTTCCAGGTAGAAATATTTTGGGTTCCACCCTCTTTGGAAAGGGTTCAACCTGGAACCAAAAGCGGTTATTCAAAGGGTTCTCCTAAGAACCCTTTTTGGTTCAGAAAGTATTCACACCCCTTGACTTTTTCAGCACTTTGTTGCGATACAGATGAATTTAAAATGGATGAAATTGAGATTTGTCACTGGCCTACACACAATACCCCATAATGTCAAAGTGGAAGGATGTTTTTTGAAAGTTTTACAAATTAATAAAAAATGTTTTGAGTTAATATGTATTCAACCCCTTTGTTATGGCAAGCCTAAATAAGTTCAGGAGTAAAAATTTGCTTAACAAGTCACATAATAAGTTGCATATATTCGCTTTGTGTGCAATAATAGTGTTTAACATATTTTATTTTTACAACTACCTCATCTCTGCACCCCACACATACAATTATCTGTGAAGTCCCTCAGTCCAGCAGTGAATTTCAAATACAGATTCAAACACAGCGGTTTTCCAATGTCTCGCAAAGAAGGGCACCTATTGGTAGATGGGTAAAAATAAAAAGCAGACATTGAATGAGCATTGTGAAGTTATTAATTACTCTTTAGATGGTGTATCAATACACCCAGTCACTACAAAGATACAGGCATCGTTCCTAACTCAGTTGCCAGAGATGAAGGCCAATGGTAACTTTAAAACATTTAGATAATTTAATGCCTTTGACAGGAGAAATTTGAGGTTGGATCAACAACATTGTAGGTACTTCACAATACTAACTTAATTGACAGTGTCACGGATCCCTCCGGAACTTTCATCACGCACACCTGTCCCCTTTTCCCAATGATTAGTATTTGTATATATGTTCCCTTTGGTTTCCATTTGGGGGGTTGATTATTGTTACTATGTCCGTTGGTGCGTGTGAGTACCTGTGCTGTGTGTTTTGGCTTTCGTGCCATTGTGGATTGCGCAGATGATTACGGGTCTCGTCCCGTGTGGTATCATTGTGCGCGTGTGTTATTTATTCGAGGTACTACTTGCTCTTTTGTTTGGGTTTAAACCCTGTGTTTTGATACGTGTTTGTTTGGTCTTCGTCCCCGTGCCTTTACACGGCACGCCGTAATTTGCTTACAATTAAAAAATATATATTACACATTCCTGCGTCTGTCTCCCGATCCTTTATGCCAACGTGACAGAATAATTGACCATTGAGGGAGACAGCGGGAATGGCCCGTCTGACGACGCTGTGACTGGTCTGTCTGGCGCCGCTGCAATTTCGGCAGCTGCTACTGGGCCGTCCGACGTTGCCACTACGGGTCCATCCGACGGCGCCACTTCAGCAGCCAGAACTGGCCTGTCCGACGCCGCCACAACTGGTCCGTCCGACACCACTGCTGCTGGTCCGTCCGACGACGACACAACTTTGGCAGCTGCATCGGGTCCTGATCGACCCGCACTGCGTTCCTGTGATCGTCCTCGAGGCCGGTGTCGTTGCGCTGCTGGTGCAGCGTGTCGGGGGAGGGTACTGTCACGGATCCCTCCGGAACTTTCATCACGCACACCTGTCCTCTATTCCCCCTGATTAGTATGTTATATATGTGCCCTCTGTTCCCTCTGTCTTTGTCAGTTATTGTTCCCATGTCCGTTGGTCGTGTGAGTACCTATGCGTTGGTGCAGCTGTTATGCTGCCAGCTTTATATATTTTGTATTACGGGTATCGTCCCGTGTCGTTCAACGAGGTTTACCCTTGTTCTTTTGTTTGGGTACAGCCCAGTGTATTTGTATATGTGTTTGTTTTGGGTGTATTAAAAACCCCTACTGTGTATTCCTGCGCCTGTCTCCAAATCCTTTATTCACATTACTGAGTACCACTTTCCATTTTTTCAAGCATAGTGGTAACTGCATAATGTTATGGGAATGCTTGTAATGCAATTTGCATCCTGTAGCACAAACTCCAAAAAGGTCTGGGACACTGTAAAGTCCATGGAGAGTAAGAGCACCTCCTCCCAGCTGCCCACTGCACTGAGGCTAGGAATTACTGTCACCACCGATAAATCCACTATAATTGAGAATTTCAAGAAGCATTTTTCTACAGCTAGCCATGCTTTCCACCTGGCTACCCCTCCCCCAGTCAACAGCTCTGCACCCCCCACAGCAACTTGCACAACCCTCCCCCATTTCTCATTCACCCAAATGCAGATAGCTGATGTTCTGAAAAAACGGCAAAATCTGGACCCCTACAAATCAGCTGGGCTAGACAATCTGAACCCTCTCTTTCTGAAATGATCCGCCGCAATGGATGCAAAACCACTATTACTAACCTGTTCAGCCTCTCTTTCGTATCGTCTGAGATCCCCAAAGATTGGAAAGCTGCCGCGGTCATCCCCCTCTTCAAAGGGGGAGATATTCTAGACCCAAACTGTTACAGACCTATACCTATCCTAAACTGCCTTTCTTAGCTCTTTTTGAAAGCCAAGTTAACAAACAGATCACCGACCATTTCGAATCCCTCCGTACCTTCTCTGCTATGCAATCTGGATTCCGAGCTGGTCTCCTCAGCCACACTCAAGGTCCTAAATGATATCCTAACCGCCATCGATAAAAGACAATACTGTGCAGCCGTATTCATCGACCTGGCCAAGGCTTTCGACTCTGTCAATCACCACATTCTAATCGGCAGACTCAACAGCCTTGGTTTCTCAAATGACTGCCTCGCCTGGTTCACCAACTACTTCTCAGACAGAGTTCAGTGTGTCAAATCGGAGGGCGTCTTGTCCGGACAACTGGCAGTCTCTATGGGGGTGCCACAGGGTTCAATTCTCGGGCCGACTCTTTTCTCTGCGTACATCAATGATGTCGCTCTTGCTTCTGGTGATTCTCTGATCCACCTCTACGCAGACAACACCATTCTGTATACTTCTGGCCCTTCTTTGGACACTGTGTTAACTAACCTCCAGACGAGCTTCAATGCCATACAACTCTCCTTCCGTGGCGTCCAACTGCTCTTAAATGCAAGTAAAACTAAATGCATGCTCTTCAAACGATCGCTGCCCGCACCTGTCCGCCCGTCTAGCATCACTACTCTGGACGATTCTGACTTAGAATATGTGAACTACAGTGAGGGGAAAAAGTATTTGATCATCTGCTGATTTTGTACGTTTGCCCACTGACAAAGAAATGATCAGTCTGTAATTTTAATGGTAGGTTTATTTGAACAGTGAGAGACAGAATAACAACAAAAATATCCAGAAAAACACATGTCAAAAATGTTATGAATTGATTTGCATTTAAATGAGGGAAATAAGTATTTGACCCCTCTGCAAAACATGACTTAGTACTTGGTGGCAAAACTCTTGTTGGCAATTACAGAAGTCAGACGTTTCTTGTAGTTGGCCACCAGGTTTGCACACATCTCAGGAGGGATTTTGTCCCACGCCTCTTTGCAGATCTTCTCCAAGTCATTAAGGTTTCGAGGCTGACGTTTGGCAACTCGAACCTTCAGCTCCCTCCACAGATTTTTTATGGGATTAAGGTCTGGAGACTGGCTAGGCCACTCCAGGACCTTAATGTGCTTCTTCTTGAGCCACTCCTTTGTTGCTTTGGCCGTGTGTTTTGGGTCATTGTCATGCTGGAATACCCATCCACGACCCATTTTCAATGCCCTGGCTGAGGGAAGGAGGTTCTCACCCAAGATTTGATGGTACATGACCCCGTCCATCGTCCCCACTTTCTTATTGACCGAGTCACTGGTGCTTCCTGCTTCAGTGTTTGCTTGTAAGCAGGAATCAGGAGGATATAATTATGGTCAGAAAAACACAGGTAAAATCCTAGAGGAAATCCTGATTCAGTCTGCTTTACAGCAGACACTGGGAGATTAATTCAACTTTCAGCAGAACAATAACCTAAAACACAAGGCCAAATCTGGAAAGCTCTTAGAGATTTACCCAGCAAGACTCACAGCTGTAATCGTTGCCAAAATTCTAACATGTATGGGTGTTGAATTATTTTATTTTTTATATTGATTTTTACAAATATTTATATTTTCCTTCCACCTTGACTTTACAGAGTATTTTGTTTAACTTCTATGGGCTACGTGGGACGCTAGCGAGTACATAGCTCAGCCATCACAGCAAGCTATACAGACACCCGCCAAGTTCGGGGCAACCTAAACTCAGAATTAGTATTAGAAATATTCTCTTACCTTTGCTGATCTTCGTCAGAATGCACTCCCAGGACTGCTACTTCCACAAGAAATGTTGTTTTTGTTCGAAATAATCCATATTTATTTACAAATACCTCCGTTTTGTTCGTGCGCGGAACCAGAGACGAAAAGTCAAAATTTTCCATTACCGTACTTAGAAGCATGTTAAACGCTGTTTAAAATCAATCTCACTGGTATTTTTTATGTAAAATTGCGATAATATTCCAACCGGACAATAGCATATTCATTCAAGAAGAAAAAGAAGGAACGGCGCGCTCGCATGACCGCGCATATCCAATCCCTTTGTTGCCAGGCAGACCACTCAGTAACTGAGCTCCTATTATCTGCCCAGTGACAGGAGAATGCTCAAACCACTTTCTGAAGGCTGTTGACAGCCAATGGAAGCCTTAGGAAGTGCAACGTCACCCCACAGACACTGTAGTTTCGATAGAGAATCAAAAGAAGAACTACAATTCTCAGACTTTCCACTTCCTGCTTGGATTTTTCTCAGGTTTTTGCCTGCGATATGAGTTCTGTTATACTCACAGACACTAATCAAACAGTTTTAGAAACTTCAGAGTGTTTTCTATCCAAATCTACTAATAATATGCATATTCTAGTTTCTGGGCCAGAGTAGTAACCTGTTTAAATTGGGTACGTTTTTCATCGGGCCGTGAAAATACTGCCCCCTACACCCCAACAAAAATGCCATTTCAATCAATTATAATCCCACTTTCTAACACAACAAAATGTGGAATAAGTCAAGGAGTGTGTCACGACTTCCGCCGAAGTCGGCTCCTCTCCTTTCCACTTTCCATTGTTCCATGTGTTTTGTCTTGTTTTCCCGCACACCTGGTTTACATTCCCTAATCACACTACATATATATTCCCTCTGCTTTCCCCAGGTCTTTGTGTGGAATTATTTTTGTTACGTGTTTTGTGTGACGCGCCAGGCTGGTTTTTCCCCGCGTACCGTGTTTAATCCGTAGCATGTGTATTGTTAAACATTTGATTCATTGTGACTGTTGTTCACGCTTTTCACTTTTGCCATTGGCTGGAGGTTTTTTGACGCAGTTGCGTCCGTCTGTTGCTTCTGCCAAATAAAGTGTGTGCCTGATCACAACTCTCTGCTCTCTTGCATCTGACTTCTATACCAGTAGCGCACAACATGACAGAGTGTGAATACTTTTGTCATGTATACTCCTTCTCTGGCCTCTAGGTCACCGGACTGCTGATTATTACGCACACCTGTCACCATCGTCAGCCACACCAGACACTCACCTGGACTCCATCACCTCCTTGATTACCTGCCCTATTTATGTCACTCCCTTTGGTTCCTTCCCCAGGCATATTGTTTCTGTATGTGTTTCATGTCGGTGCACTGTTAGTGTTTCTTGTTTTGTTCATGCTCGTTTATTTATTACATTTATTCACTCCCTGAACTTGCTTCCCGATTCTCAGCGTACATCGTTGCAACTTTCTGAAAGCACTGTAGCACCTTTTCTTTTAAGATTTTAGGTGCGCGATTCTCACAGTTCTATATGTAAGCGGTACCGGAGCACCAAGTCTAGGACCAAAAGGCTCCTTACAGTTTTTCCCAATTGCTAAGACACAATTTTGCAAACTAGGCTGGTTTTATCAAAATACTTAACACAATTCACAAAACCACACACCCAAACTGCAAAATACCTCATAGATCCTGCAAAATGAAGCACTGCAACCAAAACTACATATAGCATTATCAATATCAAACGTTTGCACGAAATGGCACACACTTCATTCATATTACCAGATTTTTGTCTAACCAACTACACACTGTTGGGCATAATGAAAAGCACTCTCATCTTTAGTATGCTTTGCCATAATTCTAAAATAGTTCAAATTGTAGAAAATTCTTCGATGCACAGAAATATTTGCAGATACACATGCTGTTGAAACATTTTATTTTTTATTTTTCACCAAACAACTCAGTGCAACATGTGCACAGCAGATATATTTACATTGACTGAACAAAAATATGCTCACAAAAAAACAGTAAACTGAGAAAAAAAATATATAGAAAAAAAAAAGAGGCAAGAAAAATAATTAGGCAGCATCTTGCGGCACAGATGGGTCTGGCCACAACGCCTCGTCCACATCACAGGCAATATCTTCCCTTGCCAGACATCGAGGAAAGAAGCACCTTGAGTGCTTCCATCCCTGAATCGCACCCACATCAATCTCATCACATGCCTCTTCCATAGCCTGCACAAGAGGCATGCGCACAAAGGGCTGCCGGTCGTATACCTTCCACCACCATGCCGAAAGTAACTATTCTATGGGGTTCAGAAATGGTGAGTATGGTGGGAGGTATTGCACGAGAAATGGTGGGGGGTCAGCAAACCAGTTTTGGACTGGGGCTGCACGATGAAAGCTCATGTTGTCCCATACTACAACGTACCGGGTTCTTTGATGGTCTGCATCATTCATACGCTCTGGTGGTATGAGAATGTTGTGGAGTCTGTCCAGAAATGTGAGAATATGGGCTGTGTTGTATGGTCCAAGGTTGGCATGACGGTGGAGGACACCATGCGTATTGGAGATGGCAGCGCACATTGTGATGTTTCCACCACGTTGACCAGGAACATCTATAATGGCTCTGTGGCCAATGACGTTTCTCCCCCTTCTTCTGGTCTTTGCTAGGTTGAACCCAGCCTCATCTATAAAGATGAACTCATGTGGATTTGCATGAGCATCCATTTCCAGTACTCCCTGAAAACAAAGAACAAAAGCAGTCAATATGGAGTTATCCAGTACACTGGGAAACAATGTTGCGTGTAGTGTACTGCAGTCAATATTGTACTTACATCCACATATGCTCGTCTTACCTCTTTGTTTCTCTGAGAGTTTCTCTCAAACGGCACCTTATAAAGTTGTTTCATTATGATTTGGTTTCGCTTGAGAATGTGAGCCAATGTGAACAGACTGACTCGTTGAATGTTGTTGAATAGGGTGTTGTCTTGGATGATGTGGCTTTGAATTTCTTGTAATCTGATTTCATTATTTTCCAAAACCAAGTTTACAATGGCAGCTTCCTGTACCCCGGTGAACATTTGGCCCCTTCCTCCACCATGGTTGCATCTCTCAGTCCTTTAGAAAAACAAAAAAACAAAAATATAGGGCTTGGACAATGCAGCCTGAAGATATTTCCTCCACAGTAGAGTAAATTCTACAGGAAATTTGTGCAGTTAGTGTATGACATCAGCCATTCATGAAGTTAACAGGTGTCACCCAACTGATACACTATGACATGGGGTGTACTATATAGTGTGAAAGAAATGTTGGTTACATACCTGTACTCCAGTCTAAATGTCCGGATGACACAGGCGACAGTAAAACGGCTCAAGTTGGGCTGCACTCTCTGTGCAGCCTCTCGCATTGTCAGCCCATGGTTGATGACATGATCAACTAAGGTTGCTCTGATTTCATTTGAAAGTTGTTGTCTTCTTTGGCCATGAACTCCTCTACCAGCTCTACCCCTACCTCTCACTCTTCCTCCCCCTCTCATTCTCCCCCTCCCTCTTCCTCTTCCTCTCTCTGCAACGGCTTCCATTGTTGTTGTAAAACAAAACGTGCTCACCTGTGGTCTTTTCATAATGCTTACTTCCTGATTGAAGTGGTAACAATTAACCATTGAGGTGTTTGGCCAGGTGGCACATGTATTGGCCAATTAGCTCATGTAGTGTCATTTTGAATGGCAGTGTTTTGAAATGACAAACATGTGACTTTATGTCAGATTGTTTTGTCTTATGCAGAGAACCGTGTGCAGTGCATTTAAAAAGTGCCATTTTGAATTGCAAAATGTGTGTAAAGCAGAAAATGTGTTTAGACTTTTGTAGACCTGAGAAGAGGTTTTGCTCTCTGTGTGTCAGTTTAAATAATTGTGCTGTGCATGTCATTTTAGTGTGTTAGCAATTGGAAAAAACTGTAACAGCTTCTACCCCCATGCCATAAAACTGCTGAACAATTAATCAAATGGCCACCTGGACTATTTACATTGACCCCCCCCCATACTACTACTCGTTGTTTATTATCTATCCATAGTCACTTTACAAATGATCTCGACTAACCTGTACCCCCACACATTGACTAGGTACCGGTACCCGCTGTACATAGCCTCGTTATTATGTAATTTTCTTGTGTTACTTTTGGATATAATCCATTTTTTTACTTTATTAAAGTAAATATTTTCTTAATTCTATTTCTTGAACTGCATTTTGTTTAAGGGCTTGTAAGTAAGCATTTCACCTGTTGTATTCGGCGCATGTGACAAATACAATTTCATTTGATTGCAATTAGATACTGTGATTTGATGTTCACAAAATATTGCTTACTACATGTCTGCTGCAGAGAGACAAGAGAGAGCCATGAGACAATGTTTTTCAAACAGTCAAGGAAATACAAGTGCTGAAAACATGTTGGCTCACTATTTAAAAATAATGTTTTTGGTGCAGGTACAGCCCTAGCTAACACTACTTACAGTCACAATAAAAAATAATACATTTTCAGAGAGTGGCAAGAGGATCAATAATTAAACAACTTCGGGACACACACGTGACTTGAATGATGCAAATCATGTTCCACTTACAAATAAAACAAGCATGAAATTCAAATTAACAAGTACCCCATGTCGTTTTGCAAGATTTAAACCTCAGTAACAGTTAAACATTTAATTTGAGAGGTGTTTCATCTGTTACGTGTCAAGTCTCGAAATCAGACATTAGCAAATGCACGTGGCGTACAGTATAATTAGGCACGCCTCTCCATTCTTTTGTATTCAATTGTACAAACTCCAAACATATCGCAGTGCGTGTCGGGATTGGACTTCACTCTGAAACCTGCAGCCTTGCTGGATTGGTCAAAGTGGCTAAAGGAGGGTCTAATTAGCCCCTATCTACACCCTCGATCATTTTCACTCCCTCAGCTTTCACACTTGTGAGGGGATGAGGGTGATTTGGGATTCAGCCAGGGTCTTACTGCAGTGTCCGACCCCTCCTCTGTCTGTGTGTGTAGTTGTTGGTGATTAGATGTTGAGCAGCAGCTGGTGTCTATATTAAACCCTCTAATTAACTCTGAACGACGGCAGCAGCAGGTTAGTCCGACTCGTTCGGATCACACACATGCAATGCACACACACACACACACACACACACACACACACACACACACACACACACACACACACACACACACACACACACACACAGTCAGATGTAATTATGGAGGATATGTGCTGATTCCCATAACTAACTACTCTTCTGCTCCGGGAAAACATGCCAAATGAACCAAACTGTAAATGTCAAAGTCTGAATTATTAATCACTGCAGCAACACATGCTGTTATGACTGCACAATGCTGCATAAATGGACGTTTAATGGACATTTTAGTCAGTCACAAACATAATCAGATGTGATGGGTGTTTTTGAATGCAGGGAGGACGTTCTTCTGCATTGAGATCAAAGAATTCTCTAGAACACTCTGAAGATGCAGTCCCATCCATGGATACACTATACTGACATAGTATGTTGCAATTTGGCTGCAGATCACCTCCTCATTCATACAGTACTGTAGTTTCCACATCCTACTGAATGGAGGAATGGATTTATGGAAATCTCCTCACTCTCTGGAAAGCTGGCAAAAGCTGCTTTGTTGACAGCCCTGCTTGGCTGAAATGGAGTGGTAACAAAGGCTGTCTTTCTTCCTCTGTAGCTCTGTCGCTATCTCTGTGAGGCTGTGACCTCCTCTTATCTAACGCCCGATAAGGAACTTTGTCATTCAACAGTTTACCAGCCCGCCTACCAGCCAGAAAAGGGGATGGAAGAGTTGTTTTCTTTCTCTCCATTGAAGATATTTAGTGTTGCTTTCTACTTCACTTTGATAACAGCAGAAAAAAAATAAGATTTTACATTTACCATTCCTCGGTCTTACAAATGATCTGTGACAAGACTGTAGTGTTTTTTGCTTAATAACTCTTATTTTAGTAAAGATTATATACGGTCTCAACAGAGGGCTAGCTATTGGCTTCATTAGATGGACTGGCTGAACAGAGACTAGGGCCTCTGAGATTATATCACTCCCATGCTTTATGATGTCATTTCCTGCCCTGATGAGAATGGGAGAGGAGAGGACTTACCCTTCTCTGTCTGAGCCCAACATTACATAGAGCTGTATCACAGTTGGACTAAGGATGAATGAATGGCCTGAGATGAATCTCTCTCTCTCTCAGCAGTTAAATCTTTGTTTGAATGGAAACTGGCCAATTAATTAGTCAATCATTGTTCTAAACCTTTCTGACCCTGTGGTAGAGCATGATGTCATCCTAGTGGTATGTTCCAATGCCCCGTCCCTGTTACTCCAGTTCGAGATTCACATCTTGAGAACAGAGATTCTCTCTTAATGGTACTGGATGAGACTGATGATTGTCAGATTCTGTGTGGACAATGCTCTGATTGAATAGGACTCTAGTCTATAATGGAGGTACCAATAGTACAGAGAAGGGTTCATATGTTTCTGAGGCATTGCTTTAATATTGCATGTCTTTCCACTTAATAGTTTCTCTTGATATTGGCAGTTGTGGCACATTCTTGTTTGATAGTGTTAATCAATGCACTGCTCCTCTGACTGTGCTGATCTTATCTCACCTGTTGGTGAGTCATTGCCATCTACTGGTCACATGATGCTCTGAGTTCATTTAAAGTTTATTTGAAGTTTTGTCTCGTCGTGTTGTGGTCATTCACAGTACCAATCTGTCCCTTCTGTCTTTGGAGCAACAATCACTAGTCAGCAAGGTAGACAGCAGTTAAGACCATATCTAACTTGAAAGGTAGAGTCCGCTGTCATTTGACTTTCTGCTGAAAGTGCTCCTAATAATAGGCTTAGGTCTCTTTTCTCTCAGCAGTCTGAAATGCCAAGTTTATTCACCCTTCATTTGAAACCATCTTCCTGCAAATTACTACTCCACTCTCACTTTAGAAATCCATCCAGCCAGTCGACTTGATAAACTCAGCACCACCACTCAGAACCACGTAATGTTCCATTGTTACAAAGGAGGATCCTCTCTGAAGTCATACATAGCCCCATATCCCTAAACTTCTAGTGAACCTCAACCTCAGTGATTCTCCTCTCTCCTCCGGGTCCATCTGAAGGCAGTATGAAGCAGGGTCATCCCAAGGCCAATCCACTGTTAGATGTCTTTCTTTAGCCCTATGGCTCTATGGCTCCCAGACTTCTCCTCTTTGTGGATGATGCTAGCTCAGCTACCATCTCTCTGAGAGTTCATCTGTGCTCCTGTAGCCGCTGGACCGCATCCCAAATGGCCCTCTATTCCATATGCAAATTACTACTTCTGACCAGGGACCATAGGGTTCTGGTCAAAAGTAGTGCACTATGTAGGGAATAGGGTCCCATTTAGGACACAGCGTTGTACCCAGAGCTGCTCAGTGATGAATAGAATAGGGATTATAGCTCTTCTTCTTTCAATTCAGCCAGCGCTGACTCCGAAGCAGAGTCTTATTCATGTCGCTGGGATTGCAGTTATCAGCCTGAGTGATTTGCATTTTAGTCAGCAACAAAGCCACAAAGCTTCAGGGTGATTCCTCACAAGCAAACAGACAGACAAGACAGGCCAACTGATGAGCTATTTGTCCATTCCCGCTATTAAGAAGTAATTGTGTGAAGACCACGTCCCCTTAGGCCCCGAGGCTACAGGTGTTGTTTCATTAATCAGCCTTCAATTAATTGCAACGCTGAGCTGTGGAGGCAATCAGCAGGATTTCCAATAAGCAGTGTTGTGCTTAGTGGTGTTGTGGCGGCTGGGTGTGTTATGTCTTGGTGTTTGTGATTGGGTCTCTTCTATTGATCTGATGCTGCCTGGGCCCAGAGGTGGAGGACACAGAGGAGAGAGGAGCAGAATAACAATGACAGGCCTGATGGATCGAGAGAGAGAGAGAGGGAGGGAGGGAAGAGGGAGGGAGGGTAAGAGAGAGAGAGAGAGAGAGAGAGAGAGAGAGAGGAGAGAGAGAGGAGAGAGGGAGAGAGAGAGAGAGAGAGGAGAGAGAGAGAGAGAGAGAGAGAGAGAATGGAGTCTGTCTTCTGGAGGAGAGCCAGGGGCGTGTCACCAGCATCCTAATGCAGAAGGGGGAGGGAGGTGGAGGAGAGGGGAGGAACAGATGTGCTATCTGAGTTCAAGAGGACTATCACTGCACACACACTTGTTTTTTCTATCCTCGTGGGGACCAAACATTTATTTCCATTCAAAATCCTATTTTCCCTAACCCGTAACCCAAAGCATAAACCCAACTCCTAACCCTAATTCTAACCCTAAACCTAACCCCTAAACTTAAAATAGCCTTTGTCCTCATGGGGATGTGGGAAATGTCCGCATTAAGGAGAATTTCCCTTGTTTTACTATCCTTGTGGGGATGAGGATAGACCAAGACCACACACACACACACACACACACACACACCAAAACAAACAGTTGGACTGAGAAAAGCACCAGCTGTGTGGTGGTTTAGTTTGTCTTGTGTAGGATGTTGCTGTACCTCATCATGGCTGATGTGAAGTGGATATGGGGTTTCTGCTGTGTTATATGCTTTTGCCCTTGGAGAACTGTCTCCTTCCTCAGAGAAGTAAATCAGTCAGGGATCGGAATGCTCTGATTGGCCTTATTCTGTTACAGGGGGAGGAGTCTAAAATATGGACCTATTCACTGTGTATGTTTGAAATATATAGGTACTCCCTTATTCTCACTGTATAAATACTAATGATTTCACTGTATGAATACAGCATCACAGTCAGGCCGGCTCTAAGATGAAATATACTGTGTATGGTGCCCAGGCAGGGCTAAGCCAATTATACCAGGCAGTGTGATGCAAATGTGATGTTCACTGGCAGTGTGAACACAGTGAGCTGGTTTTAATGGCCTTCCTAATGGCTAGTAGGCCTGTTTCTTTCATCTCATCTGTCTACAAAGTTGGCCAACGGAAGTTGAACTCTAGAACGATCATATCTGTGCATATGTGAAGTCAGCCATTTTAGTACCTGTCCTTCCCTGTCAATGAAATGACCACCGAGATGCATCAGCCTGTAGGCAAACAATACAAGGTTATACTGTCTCTGTGCTATCTATGCTTTAATACGTTAGCTTATGTGTCACTGCCACATTGCTTTACTGCTATTTCATTTGACTTTGTTATTTGCTAAGTTTTTATTACTAAGGAGTTTTCTAATGATATGGACTCGGATGTTAATTCCCCATTTTATTTTTATTTTACCCTTTTGTACTGTGTGAGGAAGTCCAGCCCAGGGAGTGTGGTGTCTTCTCTCTGTCATCTCATGGTCCAGAAACATGAATGCATCCCGTTATAAGGCAGAAGTTTGGGCTATTTGCAACTGAAAGCCGTCTCGGTACAAAAGCCCTGTGATCCTAAATGACACGGCCTGTGATTCAGTAGCTTGTTTCATTAGACTTCCAAATGAGACAAATTGCCTTGTCACTCCGGAGCGCGAGGAACAGTACACAAAGAAATGCTTCACTTGTCTTAATTCAGTAGCTGTTAACTTACATCGGTAATCTTAACCCAGGCGGTTTGAAGAGATCTGTACCAAACAATATACACAGTGAATATATTCAGTTTGGAGGGGAGTTTAGAAGGGGGAAGTGAGGCTGTTATTGGTGTCTCTAGTATTTTATAAGAAGCATGATGATTTAAACTGAAATAACATATTTAGTACCATCCAAAAGGGTTAGAAAAATAGCAAGCGGCACCTACTGCATAGGATATATTAGTACTATAGTATATCAGCAGTATGTAGCTTTTCATTGTCTTTAATGATGACACCACAGTCCAACCACTTCACCTCCATTTCCTCCACCACCTGTTGATTGATACTTAACCACATTGTCCTTCCTTGATGTGACTGATGTGTTTCAGTAATGTTATCTGGTGGTTGGTTAGGATGCTAGTGTTCAGCTGTCTGATATGGAGAGAGTGTTATTACATTACCCTTGTCCTGATGGATGGGAGGACGGAGGGAGAGAGTGATTGAAACGCGACCCAGGCCCTGGCCCTGTAACCTGAGAAAGATAAACTCTCTCTCTCTCTCTCAGCCCTGAAACCCTGAAAACAAGGGAACATATACAGACAACACATGAGAGAGAGAGGCAGAGAGAGGGAGAGAGAGGCAGAGAGAGGTAGTGCGAGGTAGTGCGAGTGGATGGGAGTAAGGAAGTCATCTGTCAAGATGAGTTATGATGCATGGCAGGGATGGGAGGGAGTAATGATGATTGGAGGACTTGTAGGGTTGCTGTAGACTCCAGTGGATATACAGATTGCTTTTCTCCTCTGGGAGCCCAGCTGTGTGAAGGGGGGAGTATGAGAGGAGAGCAGAGAGGGAGGGATGGATGGATAGCAGTAGTGGTGAATGGTGAAAGGCTGAAGGGCATGCCGTGTCAGCGCAGATGGAGGGATGGAAAGGATGGATGACAGGAGAGAAAAGGGCAGGCCAGAGGGCAATGCTACTGTGTTGCTCCCAGTCAGATGAATCTCTCTCTCTGGTCTATCAGCCCCCCGCTGTGTCTCTAGCCCCACTTCCTCTCACTTCCTCTCCCTTTAACCCCCCTTTCATCATCATCATTACACAGGCCCTCAGCCATACCCATTCCCTCTCTCTCTCTCCCTCTCAGCTGGTGGTCCTTCTGGTTCCCTGTGTGTGTGTGTGTGTGTGTGTGTGTGTGTGTGTGTGTGTGTGTGTGTGTGTGTGTGTGTGTGTGTGTGTGTGTGTGTGTGTGTGTGTGTGTGTGTGTGTGTGTGTGTGTGTGTGTGTGTGTTTGTAGCAGGCAGGGTGTCCTGTGTGTCCTGAATAATACATGACCCAGTGCCCTCTTGGATTCTCCACCCATGCACTAGCACCCTCCAATACTGCCAGCAAACATCCCTCAGTGTGTGTGTGCATGCATCTGTGTTTTGAATGAAGCCTATAGTTAGTTCAGGCAGCTTATTGCTCCTGTCAGGGGATGTCTGGTAGGATATCCTCAGTTGTTATGTGGATATATGTACAATAACAGACAACCAGCTCGCTTGAACTGGATGTCAGCCGCACCAATATGTCGTAAGAAACACTGTTTGATTGACAATCGGAGTCAGCTTGCAGGTGCCCGGCCCTGTCACAAGGTGTTAGATGCTACGGGAAGCCCCACCGGCCAAACCCACCCCTACCCTGGACGGCGCTGAACCAATTGTGCGCCGTCGTCCTATGGGGCTCCCGGTCACGACCCGTTGTGGCACAGCCTGGGATCGAACCGCAGGCTTTTGACCGCTGCGCCACCCAGGACCCCTTTTACCGATTAATATTCTATTAGGATGCTAAGTGTTTCCTGAATTATATTCTATGATTGCCAGGGTAGAATGCCCATTTGTTAGCCTCGAGATATACCATTGTTAATGTGGATTTCACGCTTTTCTGCCTGATATCAGGTATGTTAGTGAAGAGCCTCCACAACACAATGGACACACTCTGGTTCCTATGGCAACACACCTGTCAGTCAGGGCATGAGATGGAGAGAAAGAAAATTATAGGTAGAGGAGGAGAGAGAGAGGAAGAGAGCAGGACTGATAATAAGAAAGTGAGAGAGGGAGAGAAATGTTACTCTACCTGTGGTTTGTGGTGTGCTATGTGACAGGGTCATGATGTTGGCGTTTTCACAAATTGCGCTGTCACAGTGGAAGATAATTCATTGACCTCTATACCCTATCTGAATGACACACACACACACACACACACACACACACACACACACACACACACACACACACACACACTACTTCCATATGAAAAATTGAAGAGACAATATCAGATGAATGTATTCTGTATGTAATATGCTGTGAGAGATAGTTGACTCTCTGCTCCCATGCAGTGTAAATAAGCAGAGAGGCTAAACCCTGACAGCACTTAAGGAGTGTCTCCCCATGCATCTCTCCTCTGATTGTTGTTGATGCTTCTCATCCAGGGCTAGATTAATGGATGCAGGCTGGCAGGGTATGGCAAGGGTTTCATATTTCATCTAAGTGCTGCAGACTAAGTGTGTACTGTACTGTGCTATACAGGGAGAAGAGAGAGAGATAGAGGAGAGATATACACAATCGATAGTGTTTGAGCCCCGTCTCTCCCTGTTGCCAACCCCAGCTCAGTGCATGCATGGTCTAACCCAGCTACACTGCTACACTGCTATTGCTAATGCTGCAGACACTGCTGCTGCTGCTGCCACAGTCTGCTTCCTCAAACTCCACCGGCCGCACCATCTCTCATCGCTAAACGGGGGCCGCCGGCGCTCCAGGATCGCTGACATGGACACAGGAGAACCCCTCAGCCATCTGCTGCGTCACAGCCTGTCTCCTAACGCACCTCTCGTCTCAAATCACAACACATCATCTCTCTCCGCTCAGCGCCCGGGAGGATTGTGACGCGTCAGTCTGCCACTTCCCCCCCTCCAGTTTCACTCCCCCCTGTGTTGTAGTACAATCTCCTCGTTTCCAACCTGCCAGGGCTAGCGGGAGAGAGAGGAAGAGAGAGAGAGAGCAAGGGATAGAGAGGGAGATGTTTTGAGTTTGTTAGCATGGAAATGAGAGGAGAGTGATTGGTGTTAGTGGTGCGGTGTGTTTCGTCTGCTCTCCAGAGAATCCCAGGTGAGCTGTGTCCTGCTATAAGGTAAGAAGACAAACTGATTACTGATGATTTTTCCTCCTCCTCCTCCTCCCCAAATCCCTAGTTCCCTCTCTCCCTTCATCGCTCTCTTGCGGTAGAGCAGTGCGTGCAGGCTTGTGTGTGTGTGTGGCTCAGCCGGAATAGTCTTCCCCAGACACATCACACACATGCTGTACAGTACATTAGATGGGCATGTTTACCATTTACCATCTAGGGCATGTATAGAAATAGACGGAGTAGCAGCAGTGCTGTGGGTGTGCGTGTGTGTGCGTGTGTGTGTGTGCGTGTGTGTGCGTGTGTGTGTGTGTGTGTGTGTGTGTGTGTGTGTGTGTGTGTGTGTGTGTGTGTGTGTGTGTGTGTGTGTGTGTGTGTGTGTGTGTGTGTACCATGATGAGCTCACATGCTAGCTCCACGCAGGCCCACCTGAGACTATCTGTGTGTGATAGTGATTAGGGAGGATGTGACGAGGTTATGTAGACGCAGGGGGGAGGGGTTGTGTGGGGAACACGGTGGGCTGACTCTGGAACTCTGGAAAGCCTCATCTGCAGTTTCTATACAGGTTCTTTACGTTGCATTCATTCAGCAAGCACAAACGAGAGCATCTTTAGTCTTCTTTCTTCCTCTCTGTCTCTCGCCTCCTACCTCCCTCCCTCCCTCCTTCCCTCCATCAGGACTAAAGGGTATGTTTCCATTGTTGTGCTGCGAGGTGCTGATGTTTGCCCGTCTAAATGGCTACTCTGTAGCAGTGTTTGCTGCTCACATGTCACACTGGTCTGAGTGTCCGTCAGACCGGCGATCTGCATAAGCTCTGCTTCCACCCCGAGGGAGGACACTCTCCCATCTGTGTTAATGCCTCACAGAACCCTACTGAGGCAGAGAGGCTTTGCCTTGGGCTTTTCTGCAGGGCCATACGACACAACGTACATTCTTATCTTTCTAAGGAGATGGGAGAAGAGAAATGAACAGAAACAAGCAGACAACAGAAACGCAGCAGCAGTACTCCTCCATGGCTCGATGGTTTATCCTGTTGATGGGCGATCGATATAATAAATATCAATTTCAAAAGTATCTATCTCGGTTCAACCAGACTAAACCATCGAGCCATGGAGGGGGGTTGCTGCTGCTTTTCTCTTCCCTCTTCTCCTTAGAAAGACCAGAAGAGAACAGGGACTGATTTCAGAAAGAGAGTGATGAGGACAAAAAGGGAGGGAAAGCGATGAGGGAAATAAGAGAGGAGTGGATGAGACAGTCAAGTGGTTAGGGGACGGAGGAAGAGGGGAAGAAGGCAGAGAGGCCTAAGGAGGAGTGACTGGGTCTACACGCTTAGAGAAAAGGGGATCCAAAAGGGTTCTACCTGGAACCAAACAGGTTCTTCAAAGGGCCTCTATGCAGAGAGCCGAATAACCATTTTAGAACCAGAGCACCTTTTTTTCTAAGAGTGTAGGGCCCAAGTTGAAGTGGTGCTCTTTTGGTCGTGAGTTATGAGGAGGCCATTGTCTGGGTTCAAACCTGAGCCCTTTACACTTCCTGTAATGTACAGAGTCTCATCTGCTATGAAGCCAGATTTAGACTGTTTGATCTTCCAGATCAGGTGTAGGCAACGCTGTTGCTGGAGTGCTGCAGATACTGCAGGATTTTTTCCCCCAACTAGGCACCACACTGAGCTACTAAGTTAATTGATCAGTTCAGCGATTGCCTCAATTCAACCCACCTGTCCTACCTGCAGCGCTCCAGGACCAGGGTTGCCTACCCCCTGTTCCAGATATTGATCTATCATGTATGCTGCCTCTCCGCTTTACCCTTCCCGGTGGTATATTTGCATATCTTGCTAGTAATCTCATTATGTAAGTGTTCTGTTTAGGTCAGATCCATTTCTATAGAGAACAATGGTAGCCTTAGTACTATGATAATGATTCAGAATATGGAGACTGTAGGCTCCATTGAAGTGATAACCATTGATGAATTTATTATAAACCCATTGAATGATTATGTATTTCTATGGTGCTAAGCTACTATGAGAGAGGAGAAGAGAAGGGTCACTTCAACCTGGTGTGATAAATACTACAGCACTTATCTGTCTGGGGGCAGTAGCCTATGCATTCATTCATCTCTGATTCACTGCTACTTTCATAAAAGGAGGGACATATGTCTGAATCGTCATGGAGACGAGTTTCTAATGGCTTCATAGTTTACTCTCTATATTTTGTTATACATATTTAGTGGTTCACACACAACAGCTGTTTTAGTTGGAGTGGTATGTGTCATAGTAAATGGGGATCATTTACTGTAGGAAGACCAACCACTTGCGTCCAGTAGAAAAGCATGGAATGAACCATTAACTGATACAACTGTATTGGTATCAGTGCATCACCGGACTACTGCTACACTTGCTGAAGTTCAAATGCCCACTAAACCCACCTTACCTACTGCAAAGACCCACCCAATCCACCCCACCTTGTTCAAAGCCAACCTATCCTCACTTGCCATTCAGAAGACTGTCTGTTTCTGGCTCTGCAGGACTAAAGCCAAGCCAAGCCACTCTACAGAATGAGAAGACTCCCTCTAGATGGCCGGCCTCCCAGTCCCTCCCTCTCGTCTGGAGACAGACGTAAATCTATCTTATTATTCCTCTAACAATAATGTCTTCAGACAAGCCCAGCCTAGCCCAGCCTAGCCCAGCCTAGCCCAGCCTAGCCCAGCGCTGAACCTCTTACAGTAGTGTCAGTAAGGCTGAACCTAAGCCAACAGTCATTCTGTCCTGGACCAAAACCTCAACAGAAACACATTCTGTCAGACACTACATCCAACACTTCAACACTCCTAAATAGAGGGGAGGTTTCAAAACCTCAACAGAAACACATTCTGTCAGACACTACATCCAACACTTCAACACTCCTAAATAGAGGGGAGGTTTCAAAACCTCAACAGAAACACATTCTGTCAGATACTACATCCAACACTTCAACACTCCTAAATAGAGGGGAGGTTTCAAAACCTCAACAGAAACACATTCTGTCAGACACTACATCCAACACTTCAACACTCCTAAATAGAGGGGAGGTTTCAAAACCTCAACAGAAACACATTCTGTCAGACACTACATCCAACACTTCAACACTCCTAAATAGAGGGGAGGTTTCAAAACCTCAACAGAAACACATTCTGTCAGATACTACATCCAACACTTCAACACTCCTAAATAGAGGGGAGGTTTCAAAACCTCAACAGAAACACATTCTGTCAGATACTACATCCAACACTTCAACACTCCTAAATAGAGGGGAGGTTTCAAAACCTCAACAGAAACACATTCTGTCAGATACTACATCCAACACTTCAACACTCCTAAATAGAGGGGAGGTTTTAGTTGTGACATGTTACGTCTAGTGGATTAGATCACCTTGTTCTACTTATTGATCCATTGTTGGCCTCCTCTCCTTGTTCTGGTTGGCTCTGAACAGTGAGATTTGAACTAATAGCTGAGCTGGGTTGCTGGCATTGGTCGAGAGTAGGGAGAGATCCCCACTGGAGTTAGTAAGTGTCAGAGCGATTGGTCTGAGTGACCCTGCGTGCTTCTGGCTCCTTAGGCTGGAAGTGCCTGCCAATTTACTCATTAATATGTCAGAGTTTTTTATCCTCCATCTTCATCCAAATCAGAGCCAAGTTGTCTCGGTACTAATCAGAGGGAGGAGGTGGAGGTGAGGCCTGGGCCTCTGGTCGGCTGGCTGGATGGTTAGCTGACTGACTGGCTGGATGGCTGGCTCTAGATGGACGAAGGGTTGTACAACTCACACAACCTATAGATACCTGTGGGAGAGATGGATGGAATGGATGGAAGGTTTGAGGGACAGAGGGATTGAGGTACAGAGGTATGGACGGATGGAGGAATGTAGGATGGAAGAACAGAGGGATTAAGGCATGGAGGGACAGGTCAGGACACAGTTCTGTTTTGTGGACAGCTGTAAAGGGTCCGGTTTGCTCTATTTTAATTAGGGTTTTATTCTAGTCAGGCTTATTAACCAATGATTTATACATTAGATGTCTGATGGGGGCACTGTGTTGAAGCCATCTTGCCTCCATCTTGGCACTCCCTCACTGTTGTAAAAAAATATTTTGGAAGTTATAAAAATACATTTATTAATGTCTACATTTGTTTTTGCCACATTTATTCTATTACAGACACCTTAATAAATAAACAAAATACTTCAATACATGTAATTTAGTCCTTGAAATATTTAATTGAAATACTGTAGAACTCCATTCCTATGGAGAACTGCTCCTACTGGGGAGTGCCAATATGGCCGACCGGTGGCTTCAAAGCCTCTCAATGGCCATTACATAGCATTCGGCAATCCAGGATTTATGTACATCATTCTTATCAACACAGCTGTGTGCAAAGATACTGTAGCTAATGTAAGTGGATTGGGGAGAAAATGTAGAATATCACCTACCTTTCCCAAAGCCTAACCCAATGCCCAGTCTTACTGTATCTGAACCTCTTTTCCCCATCCGCTAACTCTAGCCCAGCCTCATCTTGTATCTCTATAGAGGGCTACAGCTACTTTCCTCTCTGGGAGATGGTTTGAAACCACAGCAACATCTTCTATTCCAATAACTCAACAGTGCTACGATCAGTTTCTAGCAAAACCCATTTTACATAAATAACTTATTGTGAATAATAAACCCAATATATACAGTCATTGTAACGAACACAGCTCCTCTGGCTATGAGCAGTCACTGTGATGTAACGAACACAGATCCTCTGGCTATGAGCAGTCACTGTGTTGTAACGAACACAGCTCCTCTGGCTATGACCAGTCACTGTGATGTAACGAACACAGATCCTCTGGCTATGAGCAGTCACTGTGTTGTAACGAACACAGCTCCTCTGGCTATGAGCAGTCACTGTGATGTAATGAACACAGCTCCTCTGCCTATGAGCAGTCACTGTGATGTAACGAACACAGATCCTCTGGCTATGAGCAGTCACTGTGTTGTAACGAACACAGCTCCTCTGGCTATGAGCAGTCACTGTGATGTAACGAACACAGCTCCTCTGGCTATGAGCAGTCACTGTGTTGTAACGAACACAGATCCTCTGGCTATGAGCAGTCACTGTGATGTAATGAACACAGCTCCTCTGGCTATGAGCAGTCACTGTGATGTAATGAACACAGCTCAGTGAGCAGTCACTGTGATGTAATGAACACAGCTCCTCTGGCTATGAGCAGTCACTGTGTTGTAACGAACACAGCTCAGTGAGCAGTCACTGTGATGTAACGAACACAGGTCCTCTGGCTATGAGCAGTCACTGTGTTGTAACGAACACAGCTCAGTGAGCAGTCACTGTGATGTAACGAACACAGCTCAGTGAGCAGTCACTGTGATGTAATGAACACAGCTCCTCTGGCTATGAGCAGTCACTGTGATGTAACGAACACAGCTCAGTGAGCAGTCACTGTGATGTAACGAACACAGCTCAGTGAGCAGTCACTGTGATGTAATGAACACAGCTCCTCTGGCTATGAGCAGTCACTGTGATGTAATGAACACAGCTCCTCTGGCTATGAGCAGTCACTGTGATGTAACGAACACAGCTCCTCTGGCTATAAGCAGTCACTGTGTTGTAACGAACACAGCTCCTCTGGCTATGAGCAGTCACTGTGATGTAACGAACACAGCTCCTCTGGCTATGAGCAGTCACTGTGTTGTAACGAACACAGCTCAGTGAGCAGTCACTGTGATGTAACGAACACAGCTCCTCTGGCTATAAGCAGTCACTGTGTTGTAATGAACACAGCTCCTCTGGCTATGAGCAGTCACTGTGTTGTAACGAACACAGCTCCTTTGGCTATGAGCAGTCACTGTGTTGTAACGAACACAGCTCCTCTGGCTATGAGCAGTCACTGTGATGTAATGAACACAGCTCCTCTGGCTATGAGCAGTCACTGTGTTGTAACGAACACAGCTCCTCTGGCTATGAGCAGTCACTGTGTTGTAACGAACACAGCTCCTCTGGCTATGAGCAGTCACTGTGATGTAATGAACACAGCTCCTCTGGCTATGAGCAGTCACTGTGTTGTAACGAACACAGCTCCTCTGGCTATGAGCAGTCACTGTGTTGTAACGAACACAGCTCCTCTGGCTATGACCAGTCACTGTGATGTAACGAACACAGATCCTCTGGCTATGAGCAGTCACTGTGTTGTAACGAACACAGCTCCTCTGGCTATGAGCAGTCACTGTGATGTAATGAACACAGCTCCTCTGGCTATGAGCAGTCACTGTGATGTAACGAACACAGATCCTCTGGCTATGAGCAGTCACTGTGTTGTAACGAACACAGCTCCTCTGGCTATGAGCAGTCACTGTGTTGTAACGAACACAGATCCTCTGGCTATGAGCAGTCACTGTGATGTAATGAACACAGCTCCTCTGGCTATGAGCAGTCACTGTGATGTAATGAACACAGCTCAGTGAGCAGTCACTGTGATGTAATGAACACAGCTCCTCTGGCTATGAGCAGTCACTGTGTTGTAACGAACACAGCTCAGTGAGCAGTCACTGTGATGTAACGAACACAGGTCCTCTGGCTATGAGCAGTCACTGTGTTGTAACGAACACAGCTCAGTGAGCAGTCACTGTGATGTAACGAACACAGCTCAGTGAGCAGTCACTGTGATGTAATGAACACAGCTCCTCTGGCTATGAGCAGTCACTGTGATGTAATGAACACAGCTCCTCTGGCTATGAGCAGTCACTGTGATGTAACGAACACAGCTCCTCTGGCTATAAGCAGTCACTGTGTTGTAACGAACACAGCTCCTCTGGCTATGAGCAGTCACTGTGATGTAACGAACACAGCTCCTCTGGCTATGAGCAGTCACTGTGTTGTAACGAACACAGCTCAGTGAGCAGTCACTGTGATGTAACGAACACAGCTCCTCTGGCTATAAGCAGTCACTGTGTTGTAATGAACACAGCTCCTCTGGCTATGAGCAGTCACTGTGTTGTAACGAACACAGCTCCTCTGGCTATGAGCAGTCACTGTGTTGTAACGAACACAGCTCCTCTGGCTATGAGCAGTCACTGTGATGTAATGAACACAGCTCCTCTGGCTATGAGCAGTCACTGTGTTGTAACGAACACAGCTCCTCTGGCTATGAGCAGTCACTGTGTTGTAACGAACACAGCTCCTCTGGCTATGAGCAGTCACTGTGATGTAATGAACACAGCTCCTCTGGCTATGAGCAGTCACTGTGTTGTAACGAACACAGCTCCTCTGGCTATGAGCAGTCACTGTGATGTAATGAACACAGCTCCTCTGGCTATGAGCAGTCACTGTGTTGTAACGAACACAGCTCCTCTGGCTATGAGCAGTCACTGTGATGTAATGAACACAGCTCCTCTGGCTATGAGCAGTCACTGTGTTGTAACGAACACAGCTCCTCTGGCTATGAGCAGTCACTGTGTTGTAACGAACACAGATCCTCTGGCTATGAGCAGTCACTGTGATGTAACGAACACAGCTCCTCTGGCTATGAGCAGTCACTGTGATGTAACGAACACAGCTCCTCTGGCTATGAGCAGTCACTGTGATGTAACGAACACAGCTCCTCTGGCTATGAGCAGTCACTGTGATGTAACGAACACAGCTCCTCTGGCTATGAGCAGTCACTGTGTTGTAACGAACACAGCTCCTCTGGCTATGAGCAGTCACTGTGATGTAATGAACACAGCTCCTCTGGCTATGAGCAGTCACTGTGATGTAACGAACACAGCTCCTCTGGCTATGAGCAGTCACTGTGTTGTAACGAACACAGCTCCTCTGGCTATGAGCAGTCACTGTGTTGTAACGAACACAGCTCCTCTGGCTATGAGCAGTCACTGTGATGTAATGAACACAGCTCCTCTGGCTATGAGCAGTCACTGTGATGTAACGAACACAGCTCCTCTGGCTATGAGCAGTCACTGTGATGTAACGAACACAGCTCCTCTGGCTATGAGCAGTCACTGTGATGTAACGAACACAGCTCCTCTGGCTATGAGCAGTCACTGTGTTGTAACGAACACAGCTCCTCTGGCTATGAGCAGTCACTGTGATGTAATGAACACAGCTCCTCTGGCTATGAGCAGTCACTGCGATGTAACGAACACAGCTCCTCTGGCTATAAGCAGTCACGGTGTGTTGTAACGAACACAGCTCCTCTGGCTATGAGCAGTCACTGTGTTGTAACGAACACAGCTCAGTGAGCAGTCACTGTGATGTAACGAACACAGCTCCTCTGGCTATGAGCAGTCACTGTGATGTAATGAACACAGGTCCTCTGGCTATGAGCAGTCACTGCGATGTAACGAACACAGCTCCTCTGGCTATGAGCAGTCACTGTGATGTAATGAACACAGGTCCTCTGGCTATGAGCAGTCACTGTGATGTAATGAACACAGGTCCTCTGGCTATGAGCAGTCACTGCGATGTAATGAACACAGCTCCTCTGGCTATGAGCAGTCACTGTGATGTAATGAACACAGGTCCTCCGGCTATGAGCAGTCACTGCGATGTCTGCTGCAGTGCTGCAGTGTTGTGTTGTTTTCTGAGACATGGTTTGTGTTATTTTCCAGAGGGTGTGTTTATCTCATGGCACTGCGTCTCTAATGATGGCCACAGATCTCGGACAAGGAACGAACGAGTGGTCCGTCTGCTCGGCTGTCTGAATATTTTATACAGCCATTGGTGTTAGTTAATTAGGAGTTGGTTGGGAAGTGAAACTCATCTCACTAAATATCTGTAGGCTAAGTTTATAAGTATGGAAACTCTCTCACAAAATATCTGAATGCTCACATTGTAACATTATAATATGGTATAAGAGCTGTATTATATAATATAGGGCCAGAGCTAAACAGAGCAAAAAATTGCAATTTTTATTATATTTAATTATTATTAAGTTACCACAAAGTGCCACTTACAGTAATTTCAGGAAGCGCCTCTACCATTTACAGTAATTTCAGGAAGTGCTTCTTTACCACTTACAGTAATTTCAGAAAGTGCTTCTTTACCACTTACAGTAATTTCTTAACAGGTAAATACAAAGCATGTCTGCTCTCTCTACTGCTGTCTCTGAGACAGTGGCCTATAGCAACGGCAGGTAGAGTGTAGCCTGATCCACCTCTCACAGCCCATCTGACCTCATTGGAAGTGGGGATGAATGTCACACCTTCCTACATCCTTCCTCTTTCAGCCCATCCCTCATTGATCGCCGGTGCACTTCCACTCTCCCGATCTTAAGAACCGCCCTCCCTCCGTCCTCACACTGCTCTCTAATAGGCCCTACAGATATATACAGGCAGTGCCTTGAGGAGGTGGAGAAGGCTGAGAGGGGTGTCACATAACAAAGAAAGATGCGAGAGTGAGAAAGAGAGGGAGAGAAAGACTGCCTTCAAAGGATTGGCCTAGTTAGAGTCAGATGTACGCATCACACACATCATTCATTTACCATTCAGGAACACTGACAACAATAGCAACGAGCTCCAAATAGTGATGGAGAGAGGGTGAGGTGTTTTTTCCACTCTTTCTCCTATCGCCTCACAGCATCTCTGGCTACCATATTGTCCCTTTGTATCTGTGTGAAAAGGAAATTCACCTTTACACCGTTGCAGGAGGGTCGTGAATGAGGACTAAACCTCTCTGTTTTCTCTGGTCTGTCTGTCTGGGTAAGCATTACAGATAATAGGATAAGTAGTGATGATGGGAGGTTGGCTCTGCTAGTTTCTCTCTCTCGCTCTCTCTCTCTCTCTCTCTCTCTCGCTCTCTCTCTCTCTGTGGTTATTGTCCATCTCTCATACTAATGGCATCATCAGTAACTACTCTACTGTAGCCAGAGGCATTACCTTGGACCTCCCCTAGCACTACCGTACATTGTCTAATACAGTCTTCCCCAGATCTCCACTGTACATCTTCTAATATTCTCCTTAACACAGATTTCATTGTGTAACTGAACCACTACCGTACATTCTGTAATAATCTATCTAGCTTATATTGTAGTGCAACTAAACCACTACCGTACATTCTGTAATAATCTATCTAGCTTATAGTAGTGCAACTAAACCACTACCGTACATTCTGTAATAATCTATCTAGTTTATATTGTAGTGCAACTAAACCACTACCGTACATTCTGTGGTGGTTAATTTCTTTACTATCAAATGAGGAGAGACAAATTTATCACACAAGTCAGAGTTATACTTAAATTAAATCTTTATTCACTTATTAATAAGGGAGCAGGTCAAAACCACACACACATATAAAGTAGAGAGTGCTCTACGATACTGATGGCTGGTCGACGAATCACCCTCAGATGATTTGCTGAGAGCCCCGAGACAAAAGTACAAAGGTCTTTTATAGCCAAGATACACCCCTTTCAGTATACATGACGAACAACAGATGTGTGGAATGGGTCACAAGGTTAAGATTTGTATGAAAGATACTTATAATTAACAGCAGACAGTATCTGCTGTAAAAACTGTTTTCTTTGTGTAGAGACCAGCGTCTGGCCCTGGGGTCATCTCTCCTTGGTACCATATAGAACAGAAACATTAACTCATGCTCTGGAATGCGGTATCACCAAAGACATTGTAAATCTTCCAGAGGCCCATCCTCAGTAGAACACACACAGATGAGCATTCTAACAACCCCTTATTCTGTTGCATAAAACAACCTTTTGATGCATTAAAAGTATTATAACATAATCTTGCAATTTTGCTCTCACATTCCCCCATTTTGAGAGTCCTCTCAACTTAAAAGAAAATTACAAGATTTAAAAACATTCATTCATATATAGAAAATGCATACATTCTTCATAAAAGCATAAAAGCAATAACTCATTGCATGGATTCCTGCACGTGACCAGCTGCTATAGCACTGGCTCAGCCTCCTCCCAAGAAACTTAGCACTGTCTCCTATTTCAACATCCATCACATGAGATGCATACAGTTTATGAGATTCAAAGCTATATCTTCATAGACAGTGAAAATCACATATTTTATGCATAATGCAGTGCATGCAACAATGGAGTTCAATAAAATAAGCTTTAGTTATCTATCACACTCCAATGGATCAGCATGGTATGGTGGAAATAACTATTTCCTTCCCAGAAACTAAAATGAGCATATCTCTTTAGACAAATCCAGGTAGTGATGGTTTAAGTAAAATGTATTCAGTTAGTGCCTAATGAACATGACCCAAGACAAGCAACTCCTATTGTCACGACTTCTGCCGAAGTTGGTGCCTCTCCTTGTTCGGGCGGTGTTTGGCGGTCGACGTCGCCGGTTTTCTAGCCATCGCCGATACATTTTTCATTTTCCATTTGTTTTGTCTTGTTTTCCCACACACCTGGTTTTCATTTCCCTCATTATGTGTTGTGTATTTAAGCCTCTGTTCCCCCCATGTCTTTGTGTGGTATTGTTTGTTGTGCTTGTGCACATTTGTTTTACTGGTGCGCGTCGGGTTATTGTGCCCATATTTTGTATTTCTTATGCCGTTGGTTTTACTATTAAACTGCTCCAGCTATTACCGAGTTCTGCTTTCCTGCGTCCGACTTCCCTGCCACCAGTTACGCACCCCTTACACCTATAGTCTCTATGTGCCATTACCACCATAGCTGCTATAGTTCCTGAGTATTTTCACTATCATCAAAAACATAATTTGGTAATGGAAATAAGTCAAATAGATTAGGATCAGTTTCACTCTCCCCATTCACCAATCAATCCATCAGTTTTAAAAATCATTCAGTTTCCAAATCATAATCAAAACCCAATGAATTATCCAAACCAAATTTACAATGACATTGCTCAGTGATTTAAATTGGTCCTATCACTCAAAGTCAAAACCCTCAATTTTAACACACATCAACATTGGCAGAATGTACATTTATATTAACATACAGTATAATTATCCTATAATTATACTATTAACTTTCTTATCACGATTATAATACAGATCAGTATCTTAATGCATTCTTAATCTAAATTACTATACTTTGATGTAGTGTGTAGACCTCTACAATCAACCTGATACCACAAAAGTCTAAATCAATTTTCGGCACAGTCTTGTCCATTCGTCAACTAGTATACCAGCAACATAAGAGAAGTTTGGAACAGATTGTTCGCCATGCTCACCCCACATGGACTTCTGTCACACTCCTGAGAGAAAAGACATGAGAGAAAAACAGTTGATAGTTTAGATTGGATGTTGCATACAGGTTGCTGGCTCAGGACTCTTTTGGTAGAAGTGGTGCGGACAGGGCCATATTGAACGCCTTTGTCGCTTTTCTTCAGCCAGTTAGAGGGGGTTTTGAGGTACTTGTTCCAAATATCTCTTCCATGCATTAAGACACAGACTGATGTCACCTTTCATGATAACCTCAAGAGAGGAAAAATCTGAACAACAGTTCAGTTCAGTTAATTTTTGATTCAGGAAAGCATTAACTATATGATAAATTATTACCTTTACCAATTATTCTTAATACCAATGTCTTAAGATGTCAAAGAGAATAACAACACATTCTATTGAAACTATTTTTCAAATTGGCTTATACTCCTCATTACACTGTCAACTTCATCTCAGAGCCACAGGATCAGGAAGTTAGACCTATAACCCATTGGGTGTAATGGGTCCTAGGTGTAGCTGGTGTAGAGAGTCAGGCGCAGGACTGCAGATATGAGTAATCAAAGTACTTTTACTCAAAACGTCAAATATACAAAGTAACAAATACACGCACACCATGACAGACCGAAAATACAACAAACAATCACTCACAAAAACCATGGGGGAACAGAGGGTTAAATAATGAACCTGTAATTATGGGACTGAAATCAGGTGTGTAAAACAAAGACAAAACAAATGGAAAATGAAACGTGGATCGGCGGTGGCTAGAAGGCCGGTGACGTCGACCGCCGAACGCTGCCCGAACAAGGAGAGGGACCGACTTCGGCGGAAGTCGTGACATTGGGAGAAATCCCAACAATCCAGCAGACCTAATCTGGTGAGATTTGTATCAAAACAAAGCAGAACAAACAAAACAAACAACACAACAATACTGTACACTCCTTTACTTATCACTCAATATGTGTAAACTTCAATCCAAAACCTAACAGAGGACTGTTACCTCCCCCATTTTGACACATGACTCCCCATGTGAGTAATGTGTATAAAAAAACACTACTACTGGTCAAAAAATAAAACAAAATAGAATGAGAATCACTACCCTTAATAACTCCATAAAGAATTGTACACATACGGTCAAAGGATAATAGACTTAAGGCAGCCTACCCTTAGTCAAAGTCAACACCCTCTCCTTCTTCACATTGGTCCAAATGACAAATATGGCAAAGAACTTTAAACTTCATCCTAATTATCAATATTACAAATTGCCTTCAAATCAGTATTACAAATGACCTTAAATTCATTATCCAAATGGCTTTCCAATGAGGTTGATCAAAACACACTGGAAATTCAGGACAGATGTCGGAGGTCATACAAACACTTCAAAGAAGTGTTTGTTACTATATTAGACAAGTTGATGAAAAACAGTCAAACATTTCATACATGTCGTATCCTGGGTTTCCAGTACATTTCTTTATCAAAATAATTCACATGTTTAATTGAAACTCAGAAAAGAAAAACTTCAGAAAATGTCATGTGTGTGTGTATGCCCCTTTAAGATACCTTGGCAGTAAGACAAATGGAAAACTCACTAAATGCAAAGGAAATAGAACACACAAATCACATCCCTCTCTTAAGATACCTTGGCGCTAAGACAAATGGAAAACTCACTAACCCCAAAGGAAATAAAACACACAAATCACATCCCTCTCTTAACCTCCAAGCGTCCCACCTAGTCAACAGCCAGTGGAATCGCGTGGCGCGAAATACAAATACCTCATAAATGCTATAACTTCAATTTCTCAAACATATGACTATTTTACACCATTTTATAGATACACTTCTCCTGAATCGAACCACGTTGTCCGATTTCAAAAAGGCTTTACAGCGAAAGCAAAACATTAGATTATGTTAGGAGAGTACATCGACAAAAACAACCACACAGCCATTTTCCTAGCAACTAGCATGCATCACAAATACCCAAAACACAGCTAAATGCAGCACTAACCTTTGACGACCTTCATCAGATGACACTCCTAGGACATCATGTTACACAATACATGCATTTTTTGTTCGATAAAGTTCATATTTATATATAAAAACAGCATTTTACATCGGCGCGTGACGTTCAGAAAATATTTTCCCTCAAATACTGCCGGTGAATCAGCGCCACAATTTACAAAAATACTTGTCATAAACATTGATACAAAATTAAACTGTCATTCAAAGAATTATAGATGAACATCTCCTTTATGCAAACGCAATGACAGATTTAAAAAAAGCTTCACGAGGAAAGCACTCTTTGCAATAATCTGAGTACTGAGCTCAGAAAAATACACTAGGCTATACAGATAGCCGCCATCTTGGAGTCATCTAAAATCATACATTGCATTAGAAATATTCCCTTACCTTTGATCATCTTCATCAGAAGGCACTTCCAGGGATCCCAGATCCACAACAAATGTTGTTTTGTTCGATAAAGTCCATAATTTATGTCCAAATAACTCCTTGTTGTTCGTGCGTCCAGTAAGCTACTCCAAGTGTAGAAAGCACGCGGACGATGTCCCGACGAAAAGTAAAAAAAAGTTGTATTTACGTTCATTCAAACATGTCAAACGTTGTAATACATCAATCCTTAGGGCCTTCAGAACGTGAAGATTCAATAATATTTCAACCGGACGGTTCCTGTGTCTTGAAAAAGGTTTTGGAACGGGAGGGATCCATCCTCATGAACGCGCTCCAAGAAGTGATGTCACCCCCTGCCTCAACAATTTCCCCTCCTTGTCATTCGGGCTCTGTTCATCATAGAAGCTTCAAAAAACTTTGTAAAGACTGTCGACATCTAGTGGAAGCCGTAGGAAGTGCACAATTATTACTACTTCATTGTGTATTCAATAGGAAATGACTTGAAGAGAGCCCATGCATCCAGATTTCCACTTCCTGGTAGGATTTCTCTCAGGTTTTTGCTTGCCATATGAGTTCTGTTATAATCACAGACACCATTCAAACGGTTTTAGAAGCTTCAGAGTGTTTTCTATCCAAATCTACTAATAATATGCATATCCTAGCTTCTGAGTTTGAGTAGGAGGCAGTTTAATATGGGCACATATTTTTTCCGAAATTGTCAATACTGCCCCCTAGCCCCAACAGGTTTTAAGATACCTTGTCACTAAGACAAATGGAAAACTCACTAAACCCAAAGGAAATAGAATACACGAATCAAACATAGTATTTTAAAACACCAACAAATAGTCATAATAAGTGTGATGTGTGTGGGTATTTGCAACCTTAAGGTAAAAACAAACTATCTGCTTTCTCTGTTAGAGCTTCACATGTCTGGAATACTTTTCCATCAGACACACAACTGTACCACCTACCACCTACGCGTTGCTTGTTCTATGTTGCTCTGCATGTGCTCACTGCTCCTTGATTGTCTTTATTGTTCTTGTAATTATTTGTAATAACCTGCCCAGGGACTGTGGTTGACAATTAGCCAGCTGGCTAAAACCAGCACCTTTACTGAAACGTTGATTAATGTGCACTGTCCCTGTAAAAATAAAAATAAACTCAAACTCAAACTGCAATCCACTTTAATGACCGGACATTGTTCCACATAATGGAAACAGATGATAATGTTACAATGCATTAACTTCCTGCTCAAATTCACTGGTGTTACCTAAACTATAAAACCCAGCAACAGTAATCAGAAATTATCACAGAACGTTTCCGTTTCAACTATTCAGACCTCTACTGCAAATGTCCCACTGAATCCCTTACAGCTCGATATAGCCCAGCGAGCACAACCAACTCTTCTATTCTTACCAGTAGGAAAAAAATATAACCCATTCTCAAACAACGTTCAGCGCTTACCTCTATCGTAAGGTTAAAAACAAACTTAACAACTTTCTCTTCTCTTTCGGCTTCACACTTATGAAATGTCTAAGACTTTAAAAGTAACATGTAATGCGCCACATTTATAAAATACATCATAAGAAGAAAAAAATAACATTTTGGTGGGCACAGCTCTATCGCAATTACCTATCCACTATTATTAGAATTCATTAGGTTTAGGTTACTGTCTCTTCTTTGATTTAGTTATTTAAATACGGCTCCATTCTCAATATGCTATTCCAGCAGACCATTTAGGTAACAGACAAGTATTACATCAAAATCGCCTTGCTATTTATGTTGAATAAATGAGCCTTTCAATTTGAACTAAGCAAGCTGTTAAAACGTTCAGTTTATATTTTAAACAAACACAAGCAGCAGTATCTGTCCAGGCAAAACATACCAATAGTTGAATTACAATCAGAAACCCAGATTTTAGTCAATACCATAGACCCGATGCTATTGAAATGACGAAGAAATCCCTCAAATAACCCAATTTACAATTGTCTGGGGTCGTAACATCAGGCACATAATAATGACACAATTCCCAGGAAATAGCCTTAATTTAAGGTCCAAGCGTTTCTCCGCAGATATTCTCACATGCGCAAAATGAATAGATTAGCAGTCAACGAGTTAAATCAACATTTATTGACTAGGAAACAGATCTTGTGCTCTTTAATAAAAGCAGATTGTTTTCACATGCAGCATATTTCAATTACATCACATTAATCCCACAATGATCATTTGTTTTAATGGATACCCTAGACATTGTACGACGTTATAACTTACATCGAGATTACATCTTAATTCGCTCTAACTTTATAGAAAAAGGTTTATTCAAGAAATCTAGCAACTCCTCTCATACTGGGAAGAACATTTTTTCAGGCCTCAGTTTTATTTGAAATGTAGTACCCGGACGGAGAAAATCTAATAAGCATTTTATAGTTACATCGTTAGGGTAAGTTAACCAAAAGTGGACACACTCCAATCAGTTTCTGAAACCATTGCCCAGACTTTGTAGACAGTTTAATAATGCTTAAACTTCATCTTTATCAAATGATCCATTAAAGGGACCAACTCAAAACCTATGTACATCTACGTATGGGTTGTTTAAGTTCTATCTAATTATATTCCCAGTATTACTTTATCAAATCTCCTGGTATTGTACACACATAGAATTCATCACATTTTCATATCTTCACAGAATCCATATGAAACGTAAGAAATTCTTAGGTACTCACATCAACCATTCCATTTGCATTTTCAAAGACTCCACAGCTATGAAGCAGCTCTCCAAACATACTCCCAGAGGAACCAAAACAATTTACTTTTGATTCCCAGACAGTGACCAGCCCGTCATGGGATCCTCGGCGGTTCTCTAACCTCCCAGAGACCACGGCAAAATCAAGCCTCCCAGGAACTATAGACCTTCCGCTGCTTTCTAAAATATCATCCCTCTCTCAATACCAGCCTGTGATATTCTATGATGGGCAGTGAAGGAACGGAACCCCAAGATAACGTTATATCAAACCTTATTATCCAAATTTCAATAATCTGATTAAGCATATTTCTATATGTTACTATCCTAACTTCAGATTAAGTCTCATTTCCACATTCACGCAACTCTCATATCACAGTCATACAATGCTATTCCTAAACATACTTAATCAATTAGATGTTTTTTGACAATATTTATATTTTTTAATAACTTGCAGGAACTTTTAAATAATTGCTATCTCATGGTTAGATCCTAGGATAATGCAACTCATACATTTACATCTTTCAATATAAAGGTTTAAAACAATTACATGTGCACCATACTATCTTATACTTTATCATCTTAACTAGTTCACACAGATTCCTGATGTTTTAACGTTAAATGGCCAAAACTAGTTCACACAGATTCTAGTTTTCATCTAGTTCACACAGATTCTAGATATTTAACACTAAATGACCAAACCCAGGGTATACCTGGCTAGCACATTTAAAATAATTGGAATTCACCACTTCTGAGGGTCACTTAGACGGTCACACAGACACTTTACAGAACGCACCGATCCCCACTGTGATCAATTCAGTTTCAGGATGGCACTAGGTCGCCTGCAACCGACCAATGATAGGTGTTTTTGAGTCGACTAACTCTCAGATCATTCTCCTCTGACTCGGCCCTGTTTACGCCTCCAAGGTGCCCCCCTCACACAGGAATACACACTCAGAGCCTACGTAACAGAGGCTTTTCTTAAAAACTTGACTTTGTGCGTTTCACTCACCTCTTCTTTTTTTTTTACAAAGTTCGAGATGTGGTATCCACTCTGCTCGCTCCCTCTCAGATCATGGGTGGGTCCATCTTCTCCGTTCCCAAAGTGTGGTCTCCCTGAGATCCCAAGTTTGAGGGATCCCTCGTGCATGATTTACCCAGGTCGTCAGGAGCGCTCACCAAGTGAAGATTCACATCCCCATCCCCATCCTATCCTCGTCGCTAAATGTGGTGGTTAATTTCTTTACTATCAAATGAGGAGAGACAAACGTATCACACAAGTCAGAGTTATACTTAAACTATATCTTTATTCACTTATTAATAAGAGAGCAGGTCAATACAACACACACATATAAAGTGAATCGATTGAGTGCTCTACGATACTGATGGCTGGTCGACGAATCACCCTCAGATGATTTGTTGAGAGCCCCAGACAAAAGTACAAAGGTCTTTTATAGCCAAGATACACCCCTTTCAGTATACATGACGAACAACAGATGTGTGGAATGGGTCACAAGGTTAAGATTTGTATGAAAGATACTTATAATTCACAGCAGACAGTATCTGCTGTAAATACTGTTTTTTTTGTGTAGAGACCAGCATCTGGCCCTGGGGTCGTCTCTCCCTGGTACCATATAGAACAGAAACATTAACTCATGCTCTGGAATGCAGTATCACCAAAGACATCTTAAATCTTCCAGAAACCCATCCTCAGTAGAACACATAGATGAGCATTCTAACAACCCCTTATTCTGCTGCATAAAACAACCATTTGATGCATTAAAAGTATTATAACATTTTTTTTCACCTTTATTTAACTAGGTAGGCAAGTTGAGAACAAGTTCTCATTTACAACTGCAACCTGGCCAAGATAAAGCAAAGCAGTTCGGCACATATAACAACACAGAGTTACACATGGAGTAAAACAAACATACAGTCAATAATACAGTAGAAAAATAAGTCTATATACAATGTGAGCAAATGAGGTGAGATAAGGGAGGTAAATGCAATAAATAGTCCATGGTGGCGAAGTAAATACAATATAGCAATTAAAACACTGGAATGGTAGATTTGACAGTAGATGAGTGTGCAAAGTAGAAATACTGGGGTGCAAAGGAGCAAAATAAATAAATACAGTAGGGGAAGGGGTAGTTGTTTGGGCTATTTATAGATGGGCTATGTACAGGTGCAGTGATCTGTGAGCTGCTCTGACAGCTGGTGCTTAAAGCTAGTGAGGGAGTGTTTCCAGTTTCAGAGATTTTTGAAGTTCGTTCCAGTCATTGGCAGCAGAGAACCGGAAGGAGAGGTGGCCAAAGGAGGAATTGGCTTTGGGGGTGACAAGTGAGATATACCTGCTGGAACGCGTGCTACGGGTGGGTGCAGCTATGGTGACCAGCGAGCTGAGATAAGGCGGGACTTTACCTAGCAGGGTCTTGTAGATGACCTGGAGCCAGTGGGTTTGGCGACGAGTATGAAGCGAGGGCCAGCCAACAAGAACGTACAGGTCGCAGTGGTGGGTAGTATATGGGGCTTTGGTGACAAAACGGATGGCACTGTGATAGACTGCATCCAATTTGTTGAGTAGGGTGTTGGAGGCTATTTTGTAAATGACATCGCCAAAGTCGAGGATCGGTAGGATGGTCAGTTTTACGAGGGTGTGTTTGGCAGCATGAGTGAAGGATGCTTTGTTGCGAAATAGGAAGCCAATTCTAGATTTAACTTTGGATTGGAGATGTTTGATGTGAGTCTGGAAGGAGAGTTTACAGTCTAACCAGACACCTAGGTATTTGTTGTTGTCTACATATACTGCGTGCACAATTATTAGGCAAATTGTATTCCTCTGGATAAATTTTATTGTTGAACAAACACAATGCTCTCAGTCAATCCAAAATGTTATTGAACCTCAAACCTGAATGTTTAACAAAGGAAAGTGAGTTTTGTCTTTCTAAGGGAAATATATAAGTGTGCACAATTATTAGGCAACTATTAGCATGCAGAATTATTAGGCAACTAAATTACAAAAATATTTTTTCTTAACTCACTTGTTTATTCTCAATTTTTAGAGTAAGTGTAACAGATAAGTAACACAAAATGACAATTATATAACATTTTTGGCCTTTCAAAAATATTCAGTGACCAATATAGCCACCCTTATTTTCAATAACTGCCATGAGCCTTCCATCCATGGAGTCTGTCAGTTTCTTGATCTGTTCACGATAAATTTTCACTGAAGCAGCAACCACAGCCTCCCAAATGCTGTTCAAAAAGGTGTATTGTCTTCCATCACTGTAAATCTCACGTTTGAGAATGGCCCACAAGTTCTAAATAGGATTTAAGTCAGGTGAGGAAGGCGGCCAGGTCATTATTCAGGCATCTTTGAGGCCCTTGCTGGCTAGCCAAGCAGTGGAGTACTTGGATGCATGTGATGGAGCATTGTCCTGCATAAAGATCATGGCCTTCTAGAATGCTGAGGACTTCTTCCTGTACCACTGTTTGACGAAAGAATCTTCCAGAAACTGGCAGTAGGTTTGGGAGTTGAGTTTCAGTCCATCTTCAACCCGAAAAGGTCCAACTACCTCATCCTCAATGATAGCAGCCCATACCAGTACCCCTCCTTCACCTTGCTGGCACCTGACTCAAAGTGGTTCCCTGTGTCCATTACTGATCCAGCCACGGGCCCATCCATTTGGTCCATCAAGAGTCACTTTCATTTCATCTGTCCATAAAACCTTAGAAAAATCTGTCTTCAGGTATTTCTTTGCCCAATCTTGACGCTTCAACTTGTGAATCTTATTCAGTGGTTGTCTTGTTTCAGTCTTCTTGACCTTGGCCATGTCTCTGAACACTTGACACCTTGTACTTCTGAACACTCCAGGTAGGTTGCAGTTCTGGAATACGGTGGCACTGGAGGATAATGGGTTCCTGGTAGTTTGACGTTTAATTCTTCTCAAGTCTTTTGCAGTTAATTTGCGCCTTTTCTTCCCCATGTGTTTTTTGCACCCCAGTTGACTATTCACAACAAAACGTTTGAATGTCCGATGGTCACACCTCAATAGTTTAGTTATTTAAAGAGTGTCGCATCCGTCTGAAAGGCATTTGACATTTTTGGCTTTTCAGTGTCAGTTGAATTAATTTTTTGGCCCATTTTACCTGAGGTAATGAGGCTGCCTAATAATTATGCACACCTTGATATAAGGTGTTATTCACTTTCGCCACACCCTCCCTCATTACACAAATACATATCACCTAAAAATGATTAAATCCAATAAGCATTCAAGTTTATATGGTTTGGAGTTCGAAAATGTGAATAGAAACAATGATAAGATCAGAATACTAATTTGCCTAATAATTGTGCACGCAGTGTATTCTAAGTCAGAACCGTCCAGAGTAGTGATGGTGGACGGGCGGGCAGGTGCAGGCAGCGATCGGTTGAAGAGCATGCATTTAGTTTTACTTGTATTTAAGAGCAGTTGTAGGCCACGGAAGGAGAGTTGTATGGCATTGAAGCTCGTCTGGAGGGTTGTTAACACAGTGTCCAAAGATGGGCCAGAAGTATACAGAATGGTGTCGTCTGCGTAGAGATGGATCAGAGACTCACCAGCAGCAAGAGCGACGTCATTGATATATACAGAGAAAAGTGTTGGCCCAAGAATTGAACCCTGTTGCACCCCCATAGAGACTGCCAGAGGTCCGGACAACAGGCCCTCCGATTTGACACATTGAACTCTATCAGAGAAGTAGTTGGTGAACCAGTCGAGGCAATCATTTGAGAAACCAAGGCTGTTGAGTCTGCCGATGAGGATGTGGTGATTATATAACATAATCTTGAAATTTTGCTCACATATTTCTCTAATAATCTGTCTAGCTCATATTGTAATGTAACTGAACCACTACTGTACATTCTCTAATAATCTATCTAGCTCATATTGTAGTGTAACTGAACCACTACTGTACATTCTCTAATAATCTATCTAGCTCATATTGTAATGTGACTGAACCACTACCGTACATTTTCTAATACTCTATCTATCTCATATTGTATTGTAACTAAACCACTACCATACATTCTCTAATAATCTTGCAGCTTATATATCATAGTGAGACTGTCCTATCTGGGTTAGGGTGACAGAGACGAATTCAGGGTGTCATACTAGGTAAACTACAGTTACAGTATGCCCTGCCTACAGCTATGATATAATGATAGCATGCAAAAACATTTATTTGCACATGTCACAACCATAGACACTGACTGTGTGTGTGCCAGCCAGTCTGTTCTCTCCACAGAGTCCAGAAAGGCCCATAGAGTCTTACTCTGACATTTTTGGGAGGTCAGGAAAGGAAGTGGGATGTGGGAGAGCTGTGGCTGAGGAATGGGAGGAACTGGGAGAGAGAGGATGTAATGCAGTAAGTATGTGTGTGTGTGTGTGTGTGTGTGTGTGTGTGTGTGTGTGTGTGTGTGTGTGTGTGTGTGTGTGTGTGCATGTGCGTGTGTGTGTGTGTGTGCATGCGTTTACACACGCGTCTGATATTAGGACCCAAGGCATATAGCAGTGATGTGATATATCCAAAGCCTTGTGGTGTTGTACATTGCTGTTGATGTTATTTTTGCATTAATCACTGTTAAAGGGTTTTGTTTGGGACATGAGTTATGTTGTTGTGTTACTGTCGAGATTTACTCTGCATGCATTAGTGCATTAGTGTTGCACTGTATACCGAAACGTATGTACTTTTTCCGATACTAGAACATGAAAAACGCCTTGGTACTAGAATTGTAGTTTCGGTACTTCTGTGTGTCTCACGGATCATGCCTGTTTATCAGTGCAGCCAATACCCCCCCCCCCCCACTCAAGCTGCACAGAAGTTGACACACTTGAGTAATGTGACACGGCATGTAGTAATGTTGAAACTGTTAATTACATCATTTTTCAGACATTTTTCAGACAGTTGACGAACGCTTTTTCTCCATCAAATATCAAGAAATATTATTTATTAATCTGTGTAGTTACTTTTTAGCTTTTTAGTAAAATGGGTGGGGAGGACTCTTTCTTAGTGTTTCAATTAAGGATTCTAGCTGTAAAATAAATATATTTTTTTCTTGGCATTTTCTCCTGATTTGTTGTTGTTTGTTCCCTGTCAGAAGCCCAACTGTGTAGCGTGACTAACCCTAATCCTAACCTGGGTGAGAGAGCTGCTTCGCTCTGAGAGCTGCAAGGTGACTCTTCTGCAGCTTGGTCACTGTATATGTGTAGTGATTAGAATAGCAGCTCGTTGGGGAGTCCAGTACTAAATATTTCATCTGAAAGGTAGGCTGTGGCACAACACGACACGCTGCCTGGTCCTTTTTTTCTCTTTGGCGGCTGTGGAGTAGCCGGTAGGTTGCATTGTGTTTAGAGGGAATGCGTGTGTGTGTGTGTGTGTGTGTGTGTGTGTGTGTGTGTGTGTGTGTGTGTGTGTGTGTGTGTGTGTGTGTGTGTGTGTGTGTGTGTGTGTGTGTGTGAGTGTGTGTGTGTGTGAGTGTGAGTGTGTGAGTGTGTGTAGGCACAGCAGCAATGGGGTGTGAAAGAGGCAGAAACAGACTAGTATGGTTGCTGTGTTGTGATCAGAGGGATATGGAGATAGAACTCTTCTAACAGAGAGAGGTAGCACTGGGACTCCACAGGGAGGGAGAGATGGAGACAGACAGAGAGATTAAATGAAGGTAGATCTAGAGGAGGAGGGGACTAGGTGGGTGGGACAATTTTGGCCCGAACCGCAGAAAATGCAGATGGAATCATTTTCCTCACTTTAATTTTTCGCTCAACCTCTTTCTCCTTTCTCTCCTCCATCTCTCTCTGTCCCTCTCTCCTCTCAGATATGCGTCACAAAGATGTCCACACGCAGCGGCCAGGGAAAGGACTCGGTCATCACGCCCCTGGACACCATCCCTGAGGACAGGAAGGTAAGGGTTCAGCGGACACAGAGTGGTTTCGACGCTTTTGAGAAACCCGCCAGCCAGGTGAAGAGGGTGCACTCAGAGAACAATGCCTGTATCTCCTCCAAGGCCTCCTCTACTGGGAAAGAGTCGCCCAAACTGCGCCGACACTCCAGCCCCAGCTCTGTAAGTCTATACAGTAGCCTACACACTGTATGCTACATACTGTATATAAAATACACAGCACAGTCTATAGTATACATAGTTTATTGTCTACTCACTGAACAGCAGGGATCATCAACTAGATTCAGCCGTGGGCTGATTTCTTGTTGAGCGGATGGTCGGGGGGGCCGGAACATAATGACTAATAATTTGTAGACTGCAAATTGACCACAAGAAGCCCAAACAGATATAATGTTTGACTAAAACGTGGAAATACATGGCAACAGATGTATTAAATAAAAATCACTTGGAGCTGTTTTCCTGGTGTTTTTACAGTCTTTTATGTCCAACATTTTTTTAATTTTATTTAAAAAAGAAATGGTTGTTGATTTTTTGCTCTGAAAACTTGGGTGTCAAATGAAACCACCCACGTGCCAAATTCGGCCCGCATGCCTCCAGTTGGGGAACCCTGCTGTACAGTATATACAATACACAGTACGGTCATACAATGTATACTGTACAGTATACAGTACAGACTATAGGCCTGTAGTACATTATACTGGTTGGTACGACTATAGTATGCATTGGTTGAAGCGCAATGTTAAATTCAAATCTCCCTACCATCACATGTTAGCCAATTTGACACCCTCCCGCTTCTCGTCATGATCCGTCTGGCCATTACCGAGAACCACTATACCGGAGTCGTTAGCATTAGGGTCGTCAGAAAATTCTTTGCCCAAACCTAGCTCAAATTCTAGACGTCGACATAAAACGAGGCTACATGGACTGAATACGTTTTGTAGGTGAAACAGTTTTTATTAAATTCACAATTTATTGCTTTTCTGGAGCATTTTTGACAATGCTAACATCTTTCAGCTGAATCTCAGAGTTCTAACACCGGGTGCAACTCGGTTGCTGCGCAACAGTAGCAGCTAACTAAGAAAATGCTTGTAGCTGTAGCTAGCTAGGTTACACCAGTTGGATAAGAAGCAAAAGGAAGTTAGCTAGCTAGCTACATAGGTAAACTCAGCAAAAAAAGAAACGTCCTCTCACTGTCAACTGCGTTTATTTTCAGCAAACTTAACATGTGTACATTTTTGTATGATCATAACAAGATTCAACATCTGAGACATAAACTGAAGAAGTTCCACAGACATGTGACTAACAGAAATGGAATAATGTGTCCCTGAAGAAAGGAGGGGCCAAAATCAAAAGTAACAGTCAGTATCTGGTGTGGCCACCAGCTAAGTACTGCAGTGCATCTCCTCCTCATGGACTGCAACAGATTCGCCAGTTCTTGCTGTGAGATGTTACCTCACTCTTCCACCAAGGCACCAGCAAGTTCCCAGATATTTCTGGGGGGAATGGCCCTAGCCCTCACCCTCCGATCCAACAGGTCCCATACGGGCTCAATGGGATTGAGATCCGGGCTCTTCGCTGGCAATGGCAGAACACTGACAGTCCTGTCTTGCAGAAAATCAAGCACAGAACGAGCAGTATGGCTGGTGGCATTGTCATGCTGGAGGGTCATATCAGGATGAGTCTTTAGGAAGGGTACCACATGAAGGATGAGGATGTCTTCCCTGTAACACACAGTGTTGAGATTGCCTGCAATGACAACAAGCTGAGTCCGATGATGCTGTGACACACCGCCCCAGACCATGACGGACCCTCCACCTCCAAATTGATCCCGCTCCAGGGTACAGGTCTCAGTGTAACGCTCATTCCTTTGACGATAAACGCGAATCCGGCCATCACCCCTGGTGAGACAAAACCGCGACTCGTCAATGAAGAGCACTTTTTGCCAGTCCTGTCTGGTCCAGCGACGGTGGGTTTTGTGCCCATAGGCGACGTTGTTGCCGGTGATGTCTGGTGAGGACCTGCCTTACAACAGGCCTACAAGCCCTCAGTCCAGCCTCTCTCAGCCTATTGCGGACAGTCTGAGTGCTGATGGAGGGATTGTGCGTTCCTGGTGTAACTCGGGCAGTTGTTGTTGCCATCCTGTACCAGTCCCGCAGATGTGATGTTTGGATGTACCGATCCTGTGCAGGTGTTGTTACACGTGGTCTTCCACTGTGAGGACGATCAGCTATCCGTCCTGTCTCCCTGTAGCGCTGTCTTAGGAGTCTCACAGTACAGATATTGCAATTTATTACCCTGGCCACATCTGCAGTCCTCATGCCTCCTTGCAGCATGCCTAAGGCACGTTAACGCATATGAGCAGGGACACTGTGCATCTTTCTTTCTGTGTTTTTTAGAGTCAGTAGAAAGGCCTCTTTAGTGTCCTAAGTTTTCTTAACTGTGACCTTAATTGCCCACCGCCTGTAAGCTTTTAGTATCTTAACAACCGTTCCACAGATGCATATTCATTAATTGTTTATGGTTCATTGAATAAGCATGGGAAACAGTGTTTAAACCTTTTACAATGAAGATCTGTGAAGTTATTTGGAATTTTTCGAATTATCTTTGAAATACAGGGTCTTTATATTTTGTTTATATTTATATTTTGCTATGGAAGGTTTTTCATATGGCTGAACACTTGCGTGTAATCAGAGCACAAATAAATGTATTTATTTTATTTTATTTCACCTTTATTTAACCAGGTAGGCAAGTTGAGAACAAGTTCTCATTTACAATTGCGACCCGGCCAAGAGAAAGCAAAGCATTTCGACACATACAACAACACAGAGTTACACATGGAGTAAAACAAACATACAGTCAATAATACAGTAGAAAAATAAGTCTATATACAATGTGAGCAAATGAGGTGAGATAAGGGAGGTAAAGGCAAAAAAGGCCATGGTGGCAAAGTAAATACAATATAGCAAGTAAAACACTGAAATGGTAGATTTGTAGTGGAAGAAAGTGCAAAGTAGAAATAGAAATAATGGGGTGCAAAGGAGCAAAATAAATAAATAAATAAATACAGTAGGGGAAGAGGTAGTTGTTTGGGCTAAATTATAGATGGGCTATGTACAGGTGCAGTGATCTGTGAGCTGCTCTGACAGTTGGTGCTTAAAGCTAGTGAGGGAGATAAGTGTTTCCAGTTTCAGAGATTTTTGTAGTTCGTTCCAGTCATTGGCAGCAGAGAACTGGAAGGAGAGACGGCCAAAGGAGGAATTGGCTTTGGGGGTGACCAGAGAGATATACTGTTCCTGCTGGAGCGCGTGCTACAGGTGGGTGCTGCTATGGTGACCAGTGAGCTGAGATAAGGGGGGACTTTACCTAGCAGGGTCTTGTAGATAATAAGCTAGTGAACGTCCTTGGCTGCTGTTGTAGCCACTTAGATACACCAAACGTTGGGAACTTTGGGAAAACAGCCACGCTGCTTATTTATAATACATGCACACGCCAGAACAAACTTGTCGCTGTTAGAAATTAATTATACAAATTATATCTTATCTTATGTATTAATTCAGTACGCTCCCTCCTCTGTCAATGCTATTTTCTTCTTGTCTTTATGATCCAAATTTGCGCTGACTGATCAACACAGTGTCAAGTTACTTTTCAATCTGAAGTCGCCATCCACAAGTAAAAAAGTAGCAGTGGAGCGGGTTGCACACTAAGCATCCAGGTAAAACAACATCATAAGGATCATGCTTGCTTCCGCAACCTGTGTCCAGTCAAAATAAAATGCCGTGCTTGCTAACTTGGTTAGGTATGTGATAAAATGTAACTGAGTTCAACACATTGACTGTTTCAGACCGGGAAACAAATGAACCAAGCAAGAGCAATAAACGTTCAATCAGAGTGAATGAACAAAAACATTTTGGAATGACCAAAATTTCACATTTACATATAGTGTCAAGTTGGCATACAGTCGGAAGTTTACATACACTTATGTTGGAGTCATTAAAACCCGTTTTTCAACCACTCCACAAATTTCTTGTTAACAAGCTATAGTATTGGCAAGTCAGTTAGGACATCTACTTTGTACATGACACAAATAATTTTTCCAACAATTGTTTAGAGACAGATTATTTCACTTATAATTCACTGTATCACAATTCCAGTGGGTCAGATGTTTACATACACTAAGTTGACTGTGCCTTTAAACAGCTTGGAAAATTCCAGAAAATGGGTTGGCTTTAGAAGTTTCTGGTAGCCTAATTTACATAATTTGTGTCAATCGGAGGTGTACCTGTGGATGTATTTCAAAGCCTATCCTCGAACTCAATGCCTCTTTTCTTGACATCATGGGAAAATCTAAAGAAATCAACCAAAACCTCAGAAAACAATTGTAGACCTCCACAAGACTGGTTCATCCTTGGGAGCAATTTCCAAACGCCTGAAGGTACCACGTTCATCTGTACAAACAATAGTACGCAAGTATGAACACCATAGGACCACGCAGCCGTCATACCGCTCAGGAAGGAGACGCGTTCTGTCTCCTAGAGATGAACGTACTTTTGCGCGAAAAGTGCAAATCAATCCCAGAACAACAGCAAAGGACCTTGTGAAGATGCTGGAGGAAACAGGTACAAAAGTATCTATATCCACAGCGAAATGAGTCCTATATCGACATAACCTCAGCAAGGAAGAAGCCACTTCTCCAAAACTGCCATAAAAAAGCCAGACTACGGTTTGCAACTGCACATGGGCACAAAGATCATACTTTTTGGAGAAATGTCCTCTGGTCTGATGAAACAAAAATAGAACCGTTTGGCCATAATGACCATTGTTATGTTTGGAGGAAAAAGGGGAGGCTTGCAAGCCGAAGAACACCATTCCAACCGTGAAGCATGGGGGTGGCAGCATCATGTTGTGGGGGTACTTTGCTGCAGGAGGGACTGGTGCACTTCACAAAATAGATGGCATCATGAGGTAGGAAAATGATGTGGATATATTGAAGCAACATCTTATGACATCAGTCAGGAAGTTAAAGCTTGGTTGCAAATGGGTCTTCCAAAAAGACAATGACCCCCAAGCATACTTCCAAAGTTGTGGCAAAATGGCTTAAAGACAACAAAGTGGAGTGGCCATCACAAAGCCCTGATCTCAATCCTATAGAACATTTGTGGGCAAAACTGAAAAAGCGTGTGCTGGCAAGGAGGCCTACAAACCTGACTCAGTTACACCAGCTCTGCCAGGAGGAATGGGCCAAAATTCACCCAACTTAATGTGGGATGCTTGTGGAAGGCTACCCGAAATGTTTGACCCAAGTTAAACAATTTAAAGGCAATGTTACCAAATATTAATTGAGTTTATGTACACTTCTGACCCACTGGGAATGTGATGAAATAAATAAAAGCTGAAATAAATCATTCTCTGTACTATTATTCTGACATTTCACATTCTTAAAATAAAGTGGTGATCCTAACTGACCTAAGACAGAGAATTTTTACTAGGATTAAATGTCAGGAATTGCGAAAAACTGAGTTTAAATGTATTTGGCTAAGGTGTATGTAAACTTCCGACTTCAACTGTATCTATAACAGGGTCCGTAGTGTAACGCTTATCATCACCACGCTGGGATTTGAAGGTCCTGGGTTTGCCTACCGGTGTGGCTATTTTGACCATTCTCTATTGTGTATAGTTTTTGACACCGCCTTCCCTTTCCCACACACACACACTGGTCTACGCTTGATGTGGGCTTACTTTAATTTATTAGGTGTTTCTTTGGTGGAAGTCGTGACATGTGCGCGCGTCTTGCTACTACGGAGGGGAGAACGGTGGAGAGACCAGCTCTCAAACTCTCGAAGAAGACGTCATTGCCCTCATCTGTCAGATGCATGCCATAATTATGTTACAATCACATGCGATAAGTAGCACAGGTTGTAAACGATTCTCCTTTTCAGGTGCCACTTTCTGTCATTTGAGAAGCAAAGAAATTATTTAAGCTGGCCCACGTCTAGCTGACAAACGACTTACGCTTATTCATATTCACACAGTACATCACGCACTATCAGCAGCAGTTATGTATGTTCTGTTCCAGATCTGTGAGTACACCCATCTAATTTCATATTTATGTTCATATTTATACTGCCATTCATATATGTGGGAATGTGTGCTCTTTTACTGGAGTTGGACAGCTGTGTACAACATTACTAAAAACATTTGTAGCTAAAGGATTTAGAGCACCTATCCAATGTCAGATTTGTAAATATTTATTCTTAAGTGTTTTGTACTTTTTGTTACAAGTGTTTCTCAGCAGTTTGTCATTGGTCACGGTGTTTGTATCAGGAGTTACTAAAATTGCGTTTGACGAACCACAGGGTCATACAGGCTTTTTTGTTCATCAAGACCTCAGCTGTTCATCGAGACCTTGAATAGTAAAATCAGGTGTGGTAGAACTGGGCTTGAACATGAAAGCCTGCATAACCCTGTAGCTCAGTTGATAGAGCATGGTGTTTGCAACGCCAGGGTTGTGGGTTCGATTCCCACGGGGGACCAGTACGGGGGAAAAAATGCATTTTGATGCTCATGTGAATTTCAGACCAATCCCTAATTCTCACGTAAAACATTGTTTTTTTGTTTTTAAATGTATTCAATACACTGTGCAGTCTGTATGTACAGTACTGTATAGTCACTAATATACAGCACACAATGCTATAGCAATAACACCAGACAATAATGGGAGAAAACATAATCGAAACTCAGATTGTATTCTGTATTTGTTAGTGTTTTGTTTTGGCATTTAAAACTAGATTTAGATTGATGCACCCTCAGCGGGGTGGGTGTCACCGGAAGCATCCGGTTTTCAGGGGAAAAGCAGAGAAGAGGCGAAGCCTCAGAACGGATGCCTCCGTTTTCATCCGACCTCCCTCAGGCGTTTCCTTTACGCCTGCTACATTAGGTTAAGATTGATGATCTGAAAATGAGAAAACAAGCTAACCAGAATGTCATTTCCATTTGGTGGCTAATTGAATGTTGTTACCATAAGACCTGTATTGCTTAATCATGTAGATTAGACATGTTTCAAATCGTGTCCTCAATGTATTTTCGTTTAGCTCAATTATTATTATTGTGCACACACAATAATATGTAATAACTATTATATTATTCTTGACTGATTGCCTGTCGGCATTTCTGTAATTTGTTAGTAATTTTTCAGTATGATTTGTTTGGGCCACAACACATCTAACAATGTAAATTGATGTTAAGTGTAATGTAATGTAAATGTAATGGTCTTCTTGCTTAGGCGACTGTAGCCATCAGCCATCTTTCCCTGCCTACTTCTCTTATCAACATTTCATGCTGAACCACTTATATTCCAGTGATGTTCTAGTATTTCCAATAGTGCATGGGTGCACAGCTCGGAGCTACAGTCCTCACGGACCACAGTCCTGCTGTTAGGTTTCAGCTCTCTCTCCCTGACATGTAATCAACCAGTTAATGCTACAGACTGGCCAGAGGGTCCACACACCTGGCTCACCAGATTGTAATGAATGTCTTATTAAAAGCCAAGGACAAACACCTGGTGTACGCTGCCCCTGCTGCCCTTGAGGACCAGAGCTCTGCACTCTTGTTGTAGAACATTAAATGGTTAATATCAAATAACCTCAGTAGGGTCTTTAGCTCACAGTACTGTACCAGCATGGGGTAGGCAGGAAGAGACCTGAGGTATGTACCATCCACCACCAGAGGACAGAGAGAGGATAGAGAGAAGATAGAGAGAGGGGGAAGGGGTCAAAACCTAGAAACAGATAGAAAATAAAAGGCTGAAAGAGAGAACCCCAGATAGAATCCATTTGGTTGAACATTCATAGACATGAAAAATGAACGAGATGTACAGTACAAGGGGCACTTAGCCTGGAGGAGGAGACAGAGAGAGGGGGAGAGAGAGATACATTGAATTGAGAGAGAGGCAAGGTGAACTGTAGCCCCCCCAGGACCCCCACCTTACCCCTTTACCCAGAGACCTCCAATTCCTTGTTAACTGATGGGGAAATTAAGTGGGGGTATCCAGCCAGGTAGTAGGCTCTCAGCCAATCAGGCTAGTGATGTGTCTCACCCTTAACCCTGACCTCCATTTCTCTAATAATCAACCTGTGTACAGCTAAACCATCAGGCCAACAATCCACTGGAGA